>NW_009259976.1:1753073-1764336 GCF_000687185.1 Egretta garzetta
GTAGGGAAAACAGTAAATCGTCGCTTCAACTGACTGATAATGCCAACCGCTTGTACAACATCCATTTCCAGTGCTCTGTCTGCTCCAGTTTTGAGCATTATTTATGCGATGGGGTTTCTAACACTTCCCTCAGGGTGTCAGGAATGTTTGGCAATAAACATTTCATTTAAGTCACAAAATAGTTTCCCTTACAACACCCCATTTTATCTAATAACTCCTTAGCATCTCAAGCTCTGCTCTCTATTCCACCTTAGTTCCAGGCAAAAAGAAAACCACTGGAAAACAGAATCAAACCAGCAGCCTCCCCACCTTGATCTGTATCTGCTCTTTTATGTGAAACTTTCCACATTCAGTGTCTCTCTCAATAATTTGGTTTGTGTATGCAGGCAAGCAGTTTACTCCTCTTTCTCTTTATTTCTTGCTACCCGTAAAAGATTAAGCGGACTCTTCTGTCTGGGCTGACTGAAAACTGCAACTTGAATTGTAAACAGACTTAAGGAAAACAGCATTTTCTTTCCACAATTTGAAGGAAAAACGATTTTGGCTACAACTATATAGTGGTTTCTTTCATGCAAGCGGAAAAGTTTCTGGATTCTCAGATGGAGTCCTTGAGGTTTTGCTTATGAATATATTTCCTGAGAAGTTCGTTTTTTCCCAGGAGCTGACAAGGCAGCAGCTGAGCTACCGGTGGTTGCCTTCCTCTGTACATCCTTACCTCCCTGCTCATCTCCTCTCTATCCCTTACCTTGCCCATGTTCTTTGACTCCAGCGTCAGAATTGACATTATCAAATAGTGTCACCTTCTTATCCTCGCTTCAGAGGAGTGACACAAACTCTGGCTGTCCGTGACAAGGTAACGTGTTCTGCTCCCACGGCTGCTGAAGAAGGGGCAGTGGGTGGGAGCCTTGGCAAGTGGACCTCTCCGCTCTTGTCCTCTTGACTCGCCGAGTGTAAATATCTGTGAGATAACAAGCGGACCAGAAAGCATTTTACGACCTTAGTAAGTGAAAGATGGGAAAGAGGTGAAAGAAACAGCAGGCCTTCCCCGCACACCTTGCCTTCCTCATCGCCTGGATGCAAGCGGCTGCTCTGCACCGTAAATCATCAGAATTCTGGAAACGAGAATTACTCATGTGAGAGGAGCTCGGCCTTGTTGGTGGCATGTTCACTTAGATCTGAATGCTTGGTCAAAATCCTCCTCCTTGTGTAAGATACAAGCCTGATGGAGTTGTATGGCTGGCAAGGTTTTCTGTTGCTGCAGATAGGCGTGTAAGCAGGGGAAAAATAGTAGTGTGGACCAAGCCTATCCTCTGCTGGAGCAAACGGAGCGGCTGCCCGTGTGAGACTAGCCTCGCAGCCACCCCTTGCACCGCGGCAGCAATCTCGCACCCGACCTTGCAGCGGAGCCAGGCTGATTCTCACCCATCCCCAAACAGCCGGGGTTTGTGCAGAGCAGCTCACCTTTTCACCAGCTGTGAAACCAACTGCGCAGGTTGGGGGTAACCACAGAGCAGCTCGACTGGTCGGGAGCTGCCACTTTACGATATGCGTGAAATTCCTTCTCGACAAAACGGCAGGTCTGGTTTGTGCAGGTAAGGAGGAAGAGCGCTCACCCAAGCACGTACGTGTGTCAGCGCATTCCTGGCTATGTCCCTACCTACGTCCCTACATCCCACCTTTCAGGGGTGGCGGGCTGGCTTCAGAAGAGAAAGCCTGTGTGCGTTTGTGCTCCCGGGGTCTGAAGTGGTCTCTGCCCTTCGTGAAGGCACGTTGTTTAAACTTTGCATTTGTTTTTCTTGATGTTTGACCTCATCTGTTTGCCTGTGCTACTAAGGCAACGTCACCTACTTGCGGACCACCTATCCCTTGGAGTGTATCTCTCGTGCACAGGAAAACGTAATTCCAGGCCAGCCATGCAAGAACAGCGTAACACCTCGGAAGGGGCCCAGGGCGTAGAGGAGAGGAAAAAAGGAGATAGTTTGGGTACAACTCACTGAAGGATGAGTATACTATAAGAAAGAGAAATATATATACTTTTTCGGAAATGCTGAAAGGAGAACAAGAAAAAGTTAGGGAAAAATAGGGGAAAAGTGGAAAATCATGCATGATATACAACACATTGAACACAAAAGTCGGGGCTTTTGCATTTGAGTGTTTTAAAATGTTTTGGGTTTGGTTTTGTCTTACTTGAGTGCTACTGGTGTATATTCCCCTCATTCACTTTGCTTCTGATATTTCATGTTGAAAAGCCAATTTATTCTGCGTCCTCTGTCTTCTGTTTGGTCAGCGAGGAATTACAAAGCATCTCTCTCAGTACGATAAAAGAGGAGCTCCTTCCATCTCGGTCTCCTTGTGCTCTTCACTCCTCTCCATCCTAAGAGAGCTCACATGGTTTCCCGCCCCACTCCCTAGTGAACCCCCCCCCATGCTGTGCTTGCAGTCTTTCTTTGGCCTGTCTAATGCATGTCCCCTGTGGGGAGCATTTCCTGATGGGACGGGGTGGCTCACGCCTGCCGGGAGGTGCCCCCCACCTTTCTGAGGACGAGCACCAATGGCAGAGGTACGGCAGCTGTTTTAGGTGCTTTCTGTTGGTGTCGCTTCAAGGTCTTTGCGCCGCAGACCCACCTTGCCCACTCCGGTTTTGTCTCTTCGTTCATCATCGACAGATACATCTTCGTGATGGTAGCAACCAAAGGCTGCTGGGAGGAAACTCATCTTCCCTGCTGTTTCCATTCCCTTCTGCCCTTACCCTAAAGGGAGCGGTGGTTACGGGGTCATTTTAGTCCAATATAAACTCATGCTCTGATGAAAAAAAGCCCCGGTCACCTGCACAGCCATGTGAATGTGAGGGCTGTGCAAGGGCTGGGGTGGCAGCAGGTGGACAGGGAAGGACGAGGACCCTTCCAGCGGCAACGAGGAGTCACATCGGTTGCCATTAATCCTTCCTTTCATCCCCGCTCTTGGGCCAAAGTGAGGTGCTGCCAGTGAGAGCCAGATGTGCTCGTCCTGCCCCCAAACCCAGTGTGTGGAAGAAGGTGGTGGGCAGGAACCCATAGCCGTGATTCCTTTTTAAATGTATCCCCTGTGTAGATACAGCCTGGCTTTGGCTTCTGGGCTCTGCACTCTCTTGCCTGCACCGGCAGCCATGAGACTCAGCTACCTGCCTTGCATCCAGGAGCACTGTGCCTGGGCTTGGCTTCTCATCCCTGCCTGGCTCCCATTTCTCTGGGTTGCGGAGTAGTGCTTCCCCTTAATTCTTGTGCATCGGAATTTCAGCTTGAATTTTAGAAATTGCCTCTATTTGTTTATAACGGCTTTTTTTTTTTTCTTTTTTCCTTAATATAGCCAAGAGATAAGGAATGAGTCAAAACACAGAATTCAAATGCAGATTCACAGGGCACTTGTCAGTGACCTTTGTTTTCAGATGCCCACATCCTCAAATTCTCTAGTATTATGCACAGATTTTGGCTCAGTTGCGTGTTTTAATGGGCAGATAATTAGATGAGCAATGAACTTTGTGGAAAGCTTTTGTGTAATCCACTGTCTATGTAACGGGATCTGTTTTGATTAAAAGGTGAGATTATTTTTTTTGACAGGTCACTTCTCCCCCTTTCAGCCCCCCAAGAAAAAGCGTATTGAGGATTATGCTCTATTAAGTGATTGTTCCTGATTACTGGAAGTGCTGCTTTGCTTTGACGTTTGTTTAATGGCCATTTATTATCATTTGTGCAAGGAGATGGGGTCAATGCAAGTTACGTTGCATTCAAACTACTACGTGCCTGAGAACTATCTTCTTACCTTCTGTCATTACTCCTTGCATATGAAAAAAGCCTGTAACAGGAAATCTAGGCAATTTGGAGACAAGCACATGTTGTGTTATGTCACATGGAGAACTCACTCAAACTGCTCTATTGGAGCTTTTAAATCCCTGTAGTTACTCAGCAGCTATCAGGCACCGCAGATAAATGCCAAAATGCCTGGTAGGTTGTGTGCTCCCTTGGCTGCCCACTGTCAACAAGAAGGGGGTGGGAGGGGAGGAGAGGACTTAAAGCAAGGAAAGTTTCAACTTTCAGAAAGCACAACTTGCTAAGTTTGTGTCCTGGAATGGTTGCTGGAAAGTGGCACTGGGAGTGCAGTTACATGCCGTGCATCATTGTCAGCTTTGGCCTCCAGATCCAGTCCAGCTTATTTCCTGCTTACACATACACTATTTGTATAGGGCTTGGAAGGGGTACAGCTCCAGCCCTTTGTTCTCCTTAAGAGCCTTATCTGTTTTATTTTTTTGGATCCATGTTATGTCTTCAGCAATGTTAATGCTACAAACTGATGAGGAGGCAGAGGAGGTCATTAAGGTGGATGTCTTAGGTGGGTTTTGCCTTCTTGTTGGGGAAACTGTGACACAGCGAAGGATGCTGCCTGTTACTGCATCTTGGCTTTTACATTTTGGTTCCAGGTGGTGTCAGTGTAACAAAGAGCGTGTGTCAAAGACCCATATGTGGACAAACTTTTGCATCTTTTGCGTATATGATGTGTACCCAACTTTTTAAACTGACCTCTGTGTTATTGTTTGCACTAACCTTTAACGTGGAATTGTACCTGTTGGTTGCATGAGGCCTTTACATTCCCTTTGAAAAGCATTTCCCACTACTTATAGTTCGTAAGTTAGTTTGATTAATATGTGCGTGTGTATTATTTTGATCTATATCCAAATGCCGTATGTGAAGTATTCTAAATGATACATCCATGTGTCTCTGGCGCGGTGTATTTTTAGTACTAGTGATCTCAGCTCTTCTTTGATGTCTCAGCATTTTGCATTCTCTGGTAAAAGCGATTGTAGTAAAAGTGACTTTTAGAAACTGCCAAGCAAGTGAGTGTATTTTAGAAAAGAAAGCATTTGGTTACAGATTTTTAATCATCTTGTTAATTGGGTTCTGTGGGGGTTTGATCTCTTTTCAGCTGGAAGTTATCGGCCTGGGTCACAGGTAAGAGAAACAGGTGTTGGGATGCTGGAACAGAAGCAATGCTCGTGGCTCCGCGTCCAGCCTTACCACTGGTAGTTGTGAATTAGCAGAGAGCATCCCACTGAAAGTTTCTCTCTGTTTGCTTGCAGAGAGCCAGTCTGATGCGGAGACACTAGCTGCAGGAAACGAAGTCTTGGACCTGACCTCCTGCGAGAAGGAACAGCCAGAGGAAATAACAGAGCTACCGGAGAGTGAGTGTGGCCCCAAGGAGGAGCAAAAGGCTGACTCCCTTCCGGCAGAAGAGGATGCCGAAGAAAAAGCGGATGGATATGAAGAGGGCCCTGAGGAAGATTCTGTAAGTAACAAAAGTCTTGACCTCAATTTTGCCAGCAAATTAATGGACTTCAAGCTGGCAGAGAGTGACCAGAGTGCAGGCAGGAGTTCTCAGACTGAAAGGAAACATGCCTGTGACATTTGTGGCAAAACCTTCAAGTTTGCTGGCACTCTTAGCCGTCACAAAAAGGCCCACACTCGTGAGGACAGAAAGGATGAAAGGAGCAGTGAGGATGAAAGCAAAAGCATTCAGGATGATGCAGGAGCTCCCTCGATGCAGGACTCTGGTCTTGAGCAGGAAGAGTCTCCGATGGACTTGAAGGTAGTGGAGTCTCCTGTGGACTATGAGGCAACAGGAAAGGAGAATGAAGAGAGCGAAAGCATCTCTGAGGGGGAAGGCACAGAAAGAAAGTCCACTGAGAAGAGCAGTGATGACAAAAAACCAAAGACTGATGGGGCTAAGAGTACTGCAAAAGCAGACAAAAGAAAGAAAGTCTGTACTGTGTGCAACAAGCGTTTCTGGTCTCTGCAAGATCTGACGCGACATATGCGGTCTCATACAGGTAAGAGGAGACTCGAAGGCAGAACAGATTACGAGCAGGTCTGCCACCAGACTGAGGCATCTGCTCTGTAGGTGCACGATTGCTGCTAGCACTTGAGGTTGGAGACGCTGCCTGTAGTCCTACAGGTACCTGCAAGGTGTCTTCTCTGCCCCAATCCCTTGTGCTGCGTACAAACCCAGTCGAGGGAGCGTGAATTGTGAGCACTGCCTTATCTTCAATTCCCAAACTTTTTCCCCATGCTTGCTTGCAGAGTTTAGGGGTGAGGGCAAGTATGGAGATCCCTGGGCAGTTGTTTGTCCAACTTCTGACTCCCTTCTTGTCTTGTGCGCGTGGCTCTACCTCTTCCCAGTATTTTGACGAGCAGTGGAGAAACCTGGCAGTATACATTAAGACTTCACCTCCGAGTGAAAGTTTAGAGAGAGAAAGTCTGGGTTTGTCTGATGATCTAAGCCTGGTACACGTAATGTGCTAGCGGTCTGCGTGACCTGCTGTGTGAGTGAAAGGCAAAGCTACAGTGGGCACCCTGCTCGTCATTCGGGCTTGGGCAGGGGAGGTGGCACACAGGTAGTAAAAGGCTTGCCCCATGACTTGGCTCAGCAGCTACAACGTGTGGGATCGCTTTATGCGGTACACAGTTTGCAGCAGTACCATCCAAAGGAGATGAAGCCATCAGCCAGCTCAAAGGTGAATTAATCATTCATCCTTATGAATGTATCCTCATTAATGATTCATTTTACCCGTCAGCGAGCTGCTCTGACATGGGAAGACTGGTGCAGTTTGACATTTTGTATCTTTTGAAGGTGTTCTCTGCTGAAGACAAGATCTTTGCAATTAACAAAATATTTGTGCTGTAATTGACGGTGATGTTTAAGAAACTACACCAAGGACAAGTGTCTTAACCAAACTTTTTACCCTTCTGAATCACAAATACTGACCTCTTGAGTGCAAAACTGACCTGTTCTGTCTGGCCTTGAACCACAAGTGAAACAGGGGATGGGTCCCATTCTTGTGCCTATTTTCATACTAAATCTGGAGGTCTTGGAAAGATTATAATATCTATAGTATTGAGCTTTACCCCCAAATGATACACTGGCATGTGCCCGTGGAGATTCCCATACTGTATGTTTTAATTGCTCTTATTGCATGCCGAGCTATGCAGGCCTTGTCAGTACTTTTTTTTCTCATTTGTTTCTCTGACACTGGAGGATGTTTTAACATAGAATAGGTGTTGAATAGGAACCTGGGTCAGTGCTTTCTTCAAATTTAATAAAGGTAAATACCACTTATCCTCACTGTTAAATCAACACATTTTCAGCTGAGGATTCTGCAACTGTGGGTTGACTCTTCTCTCCTTCCCACTTGTTCAGCTGTATTGACAAGATACTGTCAGGTTATAACACTGCTTGTACTTCGCTTTTAATGTGTGGGATTTTTTAAAGATAACTGTAAGGTTTTGGAATTTCTTTTACTCAGAAGAGCAACGTTTGGGACATGCTGAAGTGTGCAAGAAACCTTTGCCTGCTACTGAATGGCAATCAGGCTGGAAATGTTTTGTCTTCCCAGTGCAGGCTGCTTCTCAGCAAGTAATTGTGGGGTGCTCTGGTGCTGCCTGCCCAAGAGCAGGGTGAGCTGCGGTGCTGCATCGGCCGCAGCCAAGTGCCATATGGGCAAAGGCTGTCGGCCGAAAATGCTCCCAGGGAGCCGTGCCCTCCCTTGATAGCAGGTGCCCGAGCAAGGCACTGGAGAGAAACGTTTCTAAGAAGCATCAGGCTTCCCAGGGACAGCAGGACCTACTTGCACATTTCAGCCAGCCACCTCAAGTTCGTAATTGGTTTTCTTTTAACGATCCCAAGCATTATTACAAGTGAGAAAGGAGTCACAAGTCTTTTATTCTGTTTGCTCACTGGCACGAGACGGTGTCTTGATGGAATTGCAGCACTGAAAAATCCCCAATAGGTGCAGTTGGCAACAGAGAATGAAGCGGTCAGGGTGGGACCTTCTGTTCTTCAGGGCAGACAGCACCTTGGGGCACTGTGCTTGGTTGGGAATTTGGGAGAGTTTTGTCTGTGGGGCTGCGGTTGCTTTGTTTTCTGATGAGCTCATGCTCAGAAAAGTATTCAAGCATTTCAGGTGCAAAGAGCAGCTCTGAGATGGGAGCAGACTACCTGTTGATTACAGCAGAGGATGCCTGCAGCTGCTCTGCGGCTTAAGATTGCAAAATAAGAGGAAGAATTTTGTCCTCCAAGTAGCATATCTGGAATGGGCGTGAAGAGGTTTTTCAAGGGCTTTCACAAGTCACTCCTGTCCCAAAGCACCAGCGGGATGAGGAACACCAACAGCTCTGTAAATAACATCCCAGGGCAGGCATTTTTCACCCGGTCAGTAAATTTTGATCACCTCTACCAGACACCTCCTGTGTCCCATGAACGCCTGACAAGTCTAGGTCCTTTAGCTGCCCTGTGTCCTGTTTGAAACGTGGTGATACTGTTGTCTTCTTCACAGAAAGAGGAGGGGCTATTGTGGCAAGGGCAATTCCTGACAGCTTCTCTTTGACTTTGGTGATTAACTTGCGCGTTTCATGCTTGCCCATCTGTCGGCATCTAAGAGAGAGAGAGATGTTTTCTCCTGTGCTGTTCGGTTCAGTTCTTGAGTGCTGTTGACCACAGTTACCTGGGCAGTATCCTCATCCTCATCCTTCCATCTCAAGTCCTCTCTCTCCACGTGCATCGGGGCTGACCTGCAGCAGGGAGCCCCCATGGTGGGCTTTTGAGCTCCAGAGGATGACTGCAAACTTCTTCCAGAAAAGTTGCTGGTTAAATTAGATGAGATGCTAATGAGCTCCTGGGGCTTACGGTCTTCCTCCCTCCTTAGTGCAGGGCCATACCGAGCTTGTAGAAATCTCAAGACCCTTCGTTTTGGTTTTTCATTCTGCCCCAAGGGATTTATTTGTATTCCTGCTTGCGTGCCATCAGCTAGTTTGCTAGTACATAAGCAAAAAATCTGCATAAATGCGACATCCATGTTTGATACAGGTAGTGAATGTCCAAAGTGTGGAGCGCCTTAACGCTGTTAGAAACAAGAGGGAGGTGCATTTGTGACCTTACACCTGACTTTGTATTTTAATTCTCTTCTAGGTGAGAGACCGTACAAGTGTCAAACCTGTGAACGGACCTTCACTCTGAAACACAGCCTGGTTCGCCACCAGCGCATACACCAGAAAGTCAGAAATGCCCGAAACCATGGGAAGGAGAGCGACAAGGAGGAGACCCAGTCGAGGTGTGGAGAAGACAGCGAAAATGAGTCTAGCCACAGTGGCACCAACCCCATCTCAGAGAATGAGTGCGACTCCGCGGGGGGCGTCGGTAGCCATACGTCACTCATGGGAAGCCGAAAAGAGTCCCTGGCTGGCGCGGCCAAGGACTCCCCCTGCAGAGAGGAGAGGCCGAGCGGGCGAGCAGCCGGCACCTGCCTCGCGGAGCCCACCAAGAGTGCACAGAAACAGACAGGAAAAGACCAGGAACCGCGGGGTAGCTCCGAGCACGAGAGGCCCTCAGGTTTCATTCAAGACTTGCTGGAGATGCACAACAAAAAGTCTCCCATGAATCACATCCTTGCCTCTGCAGACAGTGCGCCTCAGCTCTTGGGGGTGGAATGACTGGCTAGGAGGTTGGACCCGTCCCAGCACACAAACTGAAGCCAGCAGAGCAAGGTTTCTGGAGTCTTTGTTTTTGGAAGAGCGACCTACAGCTGTGGGGAGAGTATGGCAGACTGGACGCGGTGCCATATGCCTTTCAGTATAATAATGCAAGAGACTACAGTATATACTGATTTGAGTGCCTTACTACTTTATTAGATCTTTTGGTATCATAGGTTTGTTTTTTTGTTTTTTTTTTTTTTCAAAAATGATTTTTTTTTTAATATTTTAATGAATTATTTGGAGAGGACCTTTTTCATTTAAGCATTAATGTTACCTTTTGTATTGGTGTGCGTGAGCTTGTTCTTGTATATCTGTGATAGTCGCTGTGTTTGTTCTCTGAGCTGGAAATGGAGGCTGTGGGGGGGGGGGCCCTTGGGTACCCCAGCCAATAACTGGAAGAAAAATTATGTGAATTTCATACGAAATAGTCAGAGGAAATGCAGATGAGATGTTGATTTATTGTTTTTTCTCAGTAGATGTTCTTGCATTTGCCACATGGTGGAGCATTAAGCCTGTTCCAGGCCTGAACAACGTGGCAGTCGAAGGTGTTCAAAGTGGTTCAAGCCAAAAGCAGGAAACACAACGAATTTCAACCTCACGCTTGTTTCCACTTTTCAGCATTAGAAATGGTCTTCTAAAGCCTAGGGGGTTTTTCTGGCCGTCGTGGACTGAGCGTGTATACAGAGAAGAGTTACATAGCAACGTGACCTATGGAAATTATGCACCCGCTGTTATATATGTTTGATTTGCTTCAGTATATTATTATTATTATTATTATTATTTTATTATTATTTTATAAATCCATCAGTTCGCTTGTCTCTGCAGTCAGCAGAAACCAATGGGCAATATTTGCCCACGCCGATGCGTAACGCAGCTTTGGATCCCCTCTCGAAAGGTTTTTGACTTAACGCTTTCACCAGCTCCTCTTCTTATGTTGCAGCTCTTCTACTGTACTTTAAATGAAACCCTTCCTCTGACCGGGGAGTCAAATGGAGGCCAGCGAGGTATCGTCACACCGGTACAGGGGAACATCTCACTCGTGGTGGGGTGCGTGTGGGTGCGTGCGTGCGTGCGAGTTGGGGGGGAGAAGCGTGCGAGAACGGGGCCGCCTAAGGCCCCTCCGAGTGCGTGAGAAGGGCACCGCGAGTACTCGATGAATCTTGTTGCAAGCACACTCGGTGGCAGCGTGTGTTACTTACAGAGCAAAGTTATTCCGTCTTCCAGTTGAAAGCAGGCAAGAGAGAAATGCGAGCCTTACCGTCATCTTGCTACTGTCATGTTCTAGAGCAAGAAAATACTACTGGTGATAAAACTACAGATATTAAGACATGTTAAAAATAAATAAAATAAATTAAAAAAAAAAATTCTTCCTGAGATTTTGGGGTTGATGCTTGAAGACTTGAGGTGTGTGTCTAAATTTCATATCAGTAATTTAACCCCTTTAACGCTGGCAGCCGGACTTTCTCCGTATGGCTCCTGTTGCCGGCAACAGGTGACGCTCCGGCCACCAATGTTGAAGGGGTTAAGCGAAATGTATCCTACTGTAGCTGCGCATTTTTAGGAGTGCCCAGCGTTTTTGTTGTCCTTGTTGTTGTCGTCCTTATTGTTGTTTGTTAATTGTCCTTCAGTCATGACCTCTGGGACAGACAGAGCCATAATAGCATTGCCGGAGCCTCACTGTGCTATTCCACCACTGCAGCCCCCCAGCC
>NW_009259976.1:1764472-1769291 GCF_000687185.1 Egretta garzetta
ATAATATATATATAACTATATATATCTATATCTATATTAAAAATTCTCCGAAAATTTCTGGAGACTGAAATCTCACTGTCCAGAATTCAAAGGAAGAGAAACGTTCTCGAGTAATATTCTTGCAAATAGAATAAGAAAAAAAAAATGGTTGAGGTATATGTGATTTCTATTTTTTTTTTGTTGTTGGTTTTTGGTTTTGTTTTGGTTTTTTTTAAATAGGGATGTTTGAACCAGTTCAGAAACGAAGCTAATGCCAGATATAGATAAATCAATCACAACCAATGATTCATTTGAAACTCTACCCAGGTGCATTCTACTTAATTAAAACCAGTTCACGCATCCCTTAAATTGTTATTACTATTATAATTATAATAATAATTATTATTATTATTTTGGGTATTTTTTTGGTTTTTGTCATTTTGTGGGGGTTTTTTTTTGTTTTTTGGGGTTTTTTTGTTTTGGTTTTGGTTTTTTTTGCAACTCTCCACACTAAACTGCGCAATACTGTGGGGGAGAAGCCATTACTAAACTATATGCTGCAGAACAATGTAGCAAGTAATTAATTCCCAGCAGCCTGCCGGGACATCTGCTAGCAATAATCACTATTGATTTAAAGCTTTATTTAGCCTTTATCTATATCCTAGTAGAGTATAAGATCTTGCCACATTTTATTGACATTTTTATTAGTTGAGTTTGACTGAGAACCGTTGCTGTTGTTGGGGTTTTTTTTTTTTTGTTTCCCCTCCTCCCCCAATATTAAACTGTGAAATTTATAATGTGTTTAAACTATGGGTGAATCTTAGGCTTTAGTTTGCATGTTCAGCTAATTTGTCTCTATACGATTTTTTGTTTGAATCTTTTTATTTTTTTTTTTCCTCTCTCAGGGCTTTTACAAAAAACAAAAAAACAAAAAAAAAAGGATCTTCTGAAATTCTTTTGCCTGAGTTGCAATGGACTTAACATTGAGATAATTCAATCACTACATTAAGCACTTGACTGTGAAAGCGCAAAAAAACCAATAAACAAAGGAAAAAAGAAAAAAAAAAAAAGAGACCCTTGTTTGAGGCTGTTGTGAACTAACTCTTGGGGGCTATGTGACAGTCGGATTCCATTTTCAGAATGATTCGTCATCTTCTCTCTCCTCTCTGTGTGTCTCCTTTCTCTTCTCTCTCTCTCCACGAAGGAAGTTTAATCCTAGTGATTTCATCCCATGCAGGAAACAGTAATAAATGTGTAGAATTCATATTTTTCTAAAGGGAACTTAAACTGCTGCTACGAATTGTGTACAAGACTGGTTTATGCCACATGAACAGAGAATCACACATTTGTTTTGGTACTTTTATTCCTCTTTTTATTCAGTTGTACAGTACTTCCAAATTCAAAATAAAAAGTAAAAGTTGTTCTGTATCAAACCATCTAAGCAATAAAATGTTATATTTAAAAATTAGAGGTTACAAAATGGACGTGGCTTTTCTTGTGGGTTTGTTGTGACTTGCTCTCAGACTTCTCTGCTAGAGGACGCCGTGCAAGCTGGAGCGGAGCTGTCTAAATGGCATCGCTGTTTCTCTTCCTTCAGTCGGGCTGAGTTTGAATTGGAGGTGATCGTAGCACTTCGAAAATTCACGTTCATTTTGACCACCGCTTTCACTGAGTTTGAATTGGAGGTGATCGAAAATTCACGTTCATTTTGACCACCGCTTTCTGGCAGTCGAACCAGTGACTGACTACAGTCGAGCCAGTGACTGCCATTTTCTGGTAGTCAAGCCCCTTTGAAACGGTGCTTTTCTCTCCCTGCAGTTCCGTAACGCAGCAGCCGAAGGCAGCAGGACAGCGCTTTGGTGCCGAGTGTCCTCCGGGGTTCTCTCTCCTTTTTTTTTTTTTTTTTTTTTTTAAATTAAATGTAGCCCCATGATCGCGTAAGCGAGCATCCTTCTGCCACGTTGCGGTGATTAACAGTTTTCTGTATAAGCGAAGTGGGCTTCTGACACCATCGTTTTACATAAACCCATAAACGGCTGTGAACTCTTCAGGGTGTGTTGGAAAGCCACGTGCATGCGCCAAAAAAACGGAGAAATCCTTTGGTTTAGCTCGTTGGAGCCACCTGAGCTGCGTTTTATGTGCTTTCCTACAAATAAAACACATTTCACGGGACAGTGAGCCAAAGAATCATCTGAGTTGCGTATCCAGTTCTGGAGGCCAGGGAATTGCAGCAAAGCTGAAGCGTCCGCATCTTCCTAGGTCCTGGCGGGGTGGTTCTTTCTGGTGGAGAAGTGAAGCAGGTTCAGAATCAGACAGGCGTACCCAGGGGGCAGGGTGCTGCCGCCTTCCTCCCCTGCCTTCCTGACCCAGGTTAAAGCTCCCCACAGCACTCCCCTGGTGAGGAACCCGGTCCCTCACCGCCCGACAGGGGCAGGTTGGAAGCGAAGCGAAGCAAAGCACTCAGCTGGGCGGCTCTGCCCCCAGCCAGGGGCTTCTGGTGAAGCAGGGCTCTGTGAACTGCCCTGGGTGGGCCGAAGGGGTGGAAACACAGTGCCTGGGGGAGGAAACCTGCAGAAAACTGCTTTCTTCCCTCGCCCACCCACCGGCCTGAGAAACCTCCCCTCCTCTTCTGAGGCGGATGAGGAAACACAATCCAAAGGGTGTGGGGACCCGTCACGAGGTGTAAAATCAAATGGGGTGAGTTTATGTGGCTAGGAGCGATCGTGACTAACAACTTGCGAAATAGACAACTTGGAAAGCACTTGGTTCTTGGCCGTGGAAGGGCGTGAGTTGTGTACCCAGCCCTTTTCTCCTTCTGCCCAGCTTTGGCTGTGACTGTCGCTGAGCTGGGAATTTCCCTGCTCATCTCTGCCTTCCTTGGGGTAGCATCCTGCAGGCCAAGCTGAACTTGGCTCCTGCTTGGACTTTCTTTCTCCCTCCTCCTGCCTCTGCTCCTCCCCACCCTGGCTCCTGGGGCAGCGATTGCTGGAGCTGGCCTGAAACATGGGGTTGGCGGAGGGGCGGGGAGGTGCTGGGATCTCCGTGTGCCTCCTCCAGCTTGCTGCTTCCTCGCCTCATTCCCTAAAGCTTTTTTTTTTGCTTTTTTTTTCCACCACCATTTTAAAGGTGAAGCCGCAGGTTCATTCTCGACGTGGGTGGAGAGAGCAGCACAGCCCCTGCGTTGTGGATCTGTCTCACAGCAGGGCCTAAGGTGTGGAGTCCACGTGCTGGCCCCAAAGCGTTAAGATTTGGGGAAGACCTAAGTCCTCGGCCACCACGGGGATGCCTTGGTCAGCGAGGGGCACCAGGAGGGTAGTTTTTTCGGAAGCAAGGAAAATGAATCTGTGGGCTGGGGACCCTGGAGAAAGGGCAGGAGGGCTGGTTTGAGATAGCAGTCTTGGGTGGAAACTGGCTGTCCCAAAGTAGGATGCGGAGCCTGGTTGGAGCATCTTTTGCGTATTTACTGGTAGTGAAATGGAAACTGGTACGAAGAGAAAGGAATAAAGGTATCTGTTGCCTGTTATCCAGCTGTCAGAAAGTACCCAGTGTTTGGGGGGTGGGAGGGCTGTATACCCACGGTTAGATCTCCAGGAAGCGAATACAATGGGAAATGATTTGTTGTTAATACTATTAGCATTGTGTTTTGCCCTGTTCTGTTGAAAAAAGTCTTTTCTTAAACAAAATCAGATTCGGCACAGTTCAACTAGCAAGAAAGGCAAGGGGCAAAAGTTTACGTGAAACCTTTCCCTGTTCGCAAGCCTCCGGTTTGGGGAATCACACGTGGCTTTTCCGTTAGGCATTTCTGTAGAGATTGGGAGTTAAGATGAGAGTGACAATGTCACTTTTGGATGCCCTGAGGGTTGGACTACCTGCAAAAGGGAGATGCAAGACCCCAGCACGGAATAACTGGCGCTTTCTGTATGTCAGTCTAAGAGACACCATCTTTTATCATCCACTCTGAGAACGCAGGAAAAGAAAAGGATGGAGAAATGCATGGGACATCTCTAACTGCTGGACTGTGGAAAAATGGGCCACGCTGGCATTTCCCAGGGCTTGGGCACCTGAGCAGCCAACGTCAGGGAGGAAAGCGAGTAAAACCCGTTACAAGGCACCAGTACCTTCTGGTGATGTGGGTTGCTTGAGCTCTCCAGTCTAGGAGCTGCGCAAAGCGCTTTTCCTCTCTAATCCCTTTCCTTGGCAGGAATTGTAATGGCTTGTGCAGGGGAGAGGCTCGCTGCAACTGTGCTGCAACGGCGGAACAGGCAGCAAGGAAGATGCTGGGTTTTGCTCTCCAGGCCGTTTAAATAAGAGAAGAGCCACATTTTGACTTGGGAGCTTTTGAAAACCTCCTTCAGGTTGAAGAGGAGCTGAATACTGGCTCCGTCTCAGACTGCCTGTGCTGTGGCTGACCTGGGGAGATGATGGGTCGCCTGGCTGTGGACGTATGGCAGGTTGGTAGTACCATGGCACTGTGGTGAGCCCTGGACTTTGGGTCCTGGGCATGCTCTGGAGTTCCTGGGTTTGGCCTCCAGCCCCACACTGGAGCTGCCCGCCCTGCTCCATCTCCTCACAGGCACGCGCAGGGAATGTGGGAAAGAGATGTCCAGGAGCACATGGTTGTCGCTGTCTGGAAACCGGTGACTGCCACTACCTGCAGATTTGTGGACAGATCACAGGATTTCCCTAGTCTCGGGCAATCAGTGCCATGCTGGATCACAGGATTAGAAAAAGTGGAAATATCCCTAAAATGATGAGGGGGTTCAGCACAGCTGGGATTCCTCAGGCAACAGCTCTGCTGAGGGGGGTATACGGTTGCAGTCTGTTCCTCTGCTTCTGAAGT
>NW_009259976.1:1769316-1771506 GCF_000687185.1 Egretta garzetta
AGCCCCCTCCAGAGCCTAAAGCCTGTCCTGCAGATGCAGGGACTGGCACTTGGGGAGTTTGAAGTGCTTGGCCTTTCTCAACATGGCCACCCTGGTGTCTTTCCTAGGCAGCTCAGCTGAGGCATGTGTTCCTGGGAATGCAGTTTTTGGTGATTTAACCCCTTCTCACCAGTCCTGAAAGGACAATTTATATCTTATACCAAGTAAGCACAAAGTATTTACAATGAGGGTGGTGAAACACTGGAACAGGTTGCCCAGAGAGGTGGTGGAGGCCCCATCCCTGGAAACCTTCAAGGCCAGGTTGGACGGGGCTCTGAGCAACCTGATCTAGTTAGCGGTGTCCCTGCTCACTGCAGGGGGGTTGGACTAGATGACCTCTAGGGGTCCCTTCCAACCCAAAACATTCTATGATTCTATGATTCTATTTATCCTACCACACAGAGTGGGTGTCGGACAGAGGCGGTGCGTGCCCTGGGTCCTGTGAAAAGTCACGGACTCATTCGTCCCACGGTGTGCACCCGTTTGCCTTGGGACTCGCCAGAGGAGCCAGTCATGGCACGGTGAGGAGCGGAATTATTTGGTGGCTTAGGATCTCTCACCAGCTGCACCTCTTCCAGGTGCAAAGGGTGCCAGAGCACCCCCCTGTGCTGCCAGGGCTCATCAGTGGCTTCACCTGGGCAGTGAGGCACTATTTAAAGCAAGGGTTGGGGGGAGGGATTAGGGTGTAGTCAAGGGGGACAGTCTTGGGTTTGTGTGCTGCTGAAGCAGCAGCTCTGTATTGTAAAAAGGTATTTACAAAACTGTTCTTCTGCTAAGATCTCTTTTTTTCCCCAAAGAAATTAAGTGGATTTACACCTAGAAGGAGGCCATTGGAGAGGTAGAGGGAAGCTGGCCTGCTCACAGGCGGCAGCGAAGATGCGGGCTGATGGCACGGTACAGGATGGGGTGCCTAATGGACACAGGAACGTCTGCCTTGCTGTTGCTGGCTGTGTCACCTCAGGTAAGTGATGAGTAATCTGCACATGTGTGTCACAGTGTTAATGGGGCGCCTGCCAGGGGAAAAAGTTGACTGAATTCTCTAGTGAAATGAAACCCCTCAGAGTATTCCTAGGTAAGGGGCCGAGATGCTGTTGTTTCAGGATGCATCTGCAAATCACCCTGTAGAGCTGAAACTAAGTGAAGATGGAATTGAGAAGTATTGCTGAGGCTTTCTGAAAACTCTAGTGTTGTCTCCTACTTTCAGTTCTTAAATCCCCTCTCAGCCTAAAATAAAAACCCAAAACCCACATTCAAAGGAAGCAGGAATTTTTCACATGTTGAATACTGTAAGTGGGAAGACTTCTCTGGCTCACCGAACCTTGCTGTGTAATGTGGTAGAAAACCTGGTAGCAATTCTCTGAGTAGCAGGAGCTGAAAATAGCTTTCTCCTTTGCTGTGCTTGCTGTTTATTTCTCCCATGCCAGATTTGTCTCTTGTTTGGCAGGGAAAACCGCCAGGAGTGTATGAGGAAACTCTGGATGATGGGCGTTGGGAATATGCTGTTGTGAAAGGGTTTGAACTTCTCCAGGGCCTCTCAGCAGAGGGTTGTGAAGCACTTCATGAACATCAGTTAACAGGAGGCTGTAAATAAGAGGGGTTTGCCGGAGACAAGGCTTTTCAACGTGAAAGGCCTGATCTATTTTCATAATCTGGGAGGCAGAGGTTAACGTGGTAAAGGCCAGCTCTGCTGCAGGCTGACTTTCCCTCAGCCACTTTTAGCCTGTAACCGCACAGGGAGCGTGGCCCTGCTACTTGTGGGGAAAAAAAAAATGTGCAAAGGTTAGGAGAAAATGTCAGCCAGAGGGGTCGGTGGCTCCGCTATCACGTTGGGATGCGGGGAAGAGCAAAACGTGCCTCTCTGCAGGGAATGTGCAGAGACGGGGCCCCGTGTGTGTGAACACAGGCCTGGCAGCCCCTGCCTGCAGCCAGGCGGCGGGCACAGGAGCAACTTCAGTTACATTTGGGCAACTCAAGCAATCGATGTGTTAATCTTTCCTCCCATCTCCTGTTACCTGACTGAACAGAGAATCATAGAATCAAAGAATGGTTTGGGTTGGAAGGGACCCCTAGAGGTCATCTAGTCCAACCCCCCCGCAGGAGCAGGGACACCGCTAACTAGATCAGGTTGCTCAGAGCCCCGTCCAGCCTGGC
>NW_009259976.1:1771686-1789862 GCF_000687185.1 Egretta garzetta
GCCCTCCTCTGGACCCGCTCCAACACTTCCATGTCCTTCTTGTGCTGAGGGCTCCAGAGCTGGACGCAGTACTCCAGGTGAGGCCTCACCAGAGCAGAGTAGAGGGGCAGAATCCCCTCCCTCGACCTGCTGGCCACGCTTCTTTTGATGCAGCCCAGAGTATGGTTGGCCTTCTGGGCTGCCAGCGCACATTGACGGCTCATGTCCAGCTTTCAGGATTGACAGACAGCTTAGACTTGCAGCTAGATTTGTTGTTCTAAGCAAGCAGCACCTGACTTCTAATGAATCTGCACCCAAAGGAAATATTTGTATCTTATTTTATGGTGATGGCAGTGCTAGCTGTGAGATGTACGCTTGCTTTGACCAATACATACTTCTCCCAAGTGTCTGCAGCTCAGGCTTTACCACCTGACCTGTGCTTGGGAATGGAAGAGTGACTGGGTAAAACCTGGCTGTAAACAAAAAACCTGTAACCTTTTTAATTGCCATTTCCCTCTGAAAATTTCAATTTCTGATTTCTACCAAAGCGTAGCCCTGCTTGATTTATGGGGCTCCTGTGTGCAGCCGGGGAGGAGGCAGAGCACGGCAGGACAGGGGCGTGCTCTCGCGCTGCTGCTGAGTGGGATACAGTGCTCGTACACTTGCTTGCTTTGCCAGTAAATCCCTTTTTGGTGGCAGGATACTTAACACCCTTTCATCTGTTGCCTTCAAGATGCTTGTTTGATTAAAGCTTTACAGGCCTCGAGGTTACTTACGCCAGGTCCATTATGCTCCACAGCTGGAGAAAATCAAAAGTATCACGCTGCCCATGTATACGCAGCAACCCGTGAAACATCTGCACCACAACACAGTGAGTTTGATTTTTGATCTCCTGTCTAGATCATTATCTGCCAGTATCTTTCAGAGTTGAAACCACAGAGGCCTTCTAGCACAGCTACCTGAAACCCAGAATTGGTGCTGAGCTGGTTAGAAAAGCCAGCCAGGGTTGTAGGTAAGGGTAGAGGAAGGCATCTGGAGAACCGAGCAACCTGTGCCACCTCCTGGGATCACATTTCAGCACAGGGCGTAGAGCTAGGCGCTGCTTTTAATGCATTTGGTTATTTCACTGTGGCAAATGCACTTCTCAAACAGTTTTGAATTTTTTTTTTTCTGAGCCAAAATACTCTTTAGCAGCTGTAAAACACCTGCTTAAAAATGAAAGTACTTAATTTGAACACTGCTTAATTAAAAATGATAGCAGCTCCTCCCAGGGTTCCTTGTGGCAGTGTTTTACAGAACTGCAGCTGTGGGATCCCTTGCAGTTTGTCAACAGATCCTTGGTGGCCTGTACTGATTACTGCTGCAGTGAATTGGGGACGTCTGTTTTGGTGCAATTCCACAAATTCAACAAAATAGCAACTATGGTGTGATGGCCCTTGGGGGTCGTCACTGAAGGAAAACCAGAGTAACCACAAGCACTGAATTGAAGGACTAATAAATGACACCCAGTGAGGTGCTTTTAACAGGAGCAGAGGGAGTTGGGGCTCGCCGGGACCTTTAGGGAAGGTCTTGCCCTGTGTGAGCGTGGAATAACGCTATGGAGCAACGTCAGTGATGACTGTGGCTACGTGACTGCAACTGATGCCTTGTACTTCATCCCCACCACACCTTTCAGTTCGGGGCAGTGGTAACCGGACGCTGCAGTGTCTCTACCTGCCAGGCTACTAATACATTGGAAAGGAGATGGTCCCTGTGTGGTGTGGGGTTTAAAATACGAGCCGTTTCTTTCCTGCTTCATTTGTTTTTTCTTTCTGAAAGGCTGCCTTTCCCAGGGTGCCTAACGCAGGATGTGCCTCCTGGGTCTCAGCTTGCTTATAGCAGTGTCCAGTGAGGATTAGTTGGGCAAAATGTTGTTTCCAGCTGTGAGAAATACTTCCACTCTCTGATTGAACCACTATTACAACCAACCAAGCACTTACTCAGTTGTAAATACTGGCGCTCAGGAAAACAGAAAGCGCTTCATAATCAAGTTTGTTAGGGTATTTACACCCTGTGATTTTGGCGACAATGGTTGCCATACTGTATGTGACTGTCATCAGCTGATATTTAAATTCTAGCTCTTTCCTTTCCAATGGAGACCTGCAGTAGGGTATTTTAAGGCTTTCCTCCTTTCTGTGGAGACTCCTGCTAAAGAAAATAGCTTGTCCTTTCTTTCTGTCTCCCTTGGAAACTTTCTGGTGGCCTTGCCAGCTGAGGCGGGGAGCAAGCATGCCATCATGGCAAAGTCCTGCGCACGGCTCGCTTCCCTAGCGTTGTGGCTCCAGGCTCACACAAGGAAGTACACTTCAGTGTTCCAGATGGACTGGATGCTTTTGATTCAGCTTTCATGGGGGGAAAAAATACTCCAGCTGAATATGGAGTGTGGACCTGTTTTTGTCTGAACATGGTTGAGGTGCAGGTGGGAGTTTAAAAGGCCCAATTTAACCTAACTTCAGTGGCAGGAAACCTTGCTGAGGAGCCTTGGCCCAGGGAACCAGGTGACACAGTGCATATGCAGCACTGCTGTCACCCCCGCTTCTGTGGTACCTTAGGCTGACAGAAAAATGCAGTGCTCAGACTTACTTCAGTGACCAAGATATAGCAAGGAATGATTAAGAAAAGCCAGATGTGGTTGCTCTGGCCCATGCATTTAGGTACTGCCCTTTGAGAAGGGCCTAAAGCTCTCTTGTGCTTGTCTGTTATGAGCAGCAGCTGTCAGCAACTTGGGAGATCCCTCAGCTGGCAGCTTTTGGTATTGCTGGCTATAATAATTCCTGTCCAGTGAACCTTATATTGTATTTATCTTTAGGGTAAATGCTTTAATTGTACATGGTCCACCACTGCAAGCTTCATCTGAATGAGAGCTACACTGTCTTGCTCCATCCCAGCCCCACAGGGCAGGACTGCATCTGTTGTACTAGAACATACACAGAGGTCATCTTGAAAACTTCTCTTGCTTAAGACACTTGTGTGGCTATGAATGTTAACTCTTAAGTATTCTCCTCACTATGTGAAAGAGCCAGCTTATGTGAATTTAAGTGGCACAGAAAAAACTCAGTTAAGGCAGGGCAAGCTGTGGTTTCCATGTGACCAAAAGTGATGAGGAAAGACAGGGTAAGTTTCAGTTGTCTCTCAGCAGTTAAGAGACCGGAATGTTGTAATGTTACTGCATCTTGGTTAATATGAGTTTATAATCAAGACTACTAACATGAGGGAATGGAAAGAGAGCCTACTGAAATGAAAACTGCAATGGCTGGCTTAGAATAGATTTTTGAGACTTCATAGTTGTCAATATCTTGATCTCTTCAGGGAAGGAAGAGGTAGACTTCAAAGTTTGCAAGTTGTTTTTATGTTCTTTGGGAGTTAAAAATGAATCTTAACACAAATCTTTCCCTTACTTATCCACAGATGTAGTTCAGACATACAAGAGTCTTGGCATCCTTTAAGCCATTTTTGTTTTGCTTTTGGTATTACTGCCTGGAATATTATTATTGTTTGCTTGGTCAGGCTTTCAAGCTATAGGGACTTGGCCTTGTTATAACCTTGTGCTTCAACAGCCTTTAAGCATCTTAACAGATCCTTTTCATGCTGCCTACAGTTTCACAATAGGTTATTTCTGGAAATGTAGGGGACTATGGCTCGGTTCTAACAGATCAGGATTCAAGAATTTACTGAACATTTTCCCAGTGCCCTCCCTTATTCTTATAAAGAATTTTAACCTTAATATTAGTCCATTGTCACATCACAGAATACTTCTATTATTCCTGTTCCAGATACACTTGTAGAAAAGCAGCTTTTTAAGAACAGCATGTTTTCAGTCTTTGCATATTTGCCAATACAGGTTGCTTATCAAGGAAAAGAGCACCAGCATACCACTCAGGCTTTTTGGTGCCATACTCATGCTTTATTTAAAAAAAAAAAAGCAGCTACACAATGCTAAGAAAAAAAAAATCAAGTTTACTTTACAAAAACCTGCAGCCATTTTCAGGAGATCTGATCTCACTTATAAATGAAAGTCAGCAGGTAAGAAAGTAAATGTTAATTTAACATTTCAGTTGCAGTACATCATCTGAACTTAATCATCCAAAACAACCAGTCATTCTTAAACTGACTGTTGATTGTATCTATACAAACAATCACCTGTATCACTTGATTAAAAAAAATCCCTGGGAAAATTTAGAGATAAATGGAAAAAAGTTAGAAGAATGTTATTTAGCTTAACTATAAACTCTTGCAGATTCCATAAGATCTTTCTGGCTTTGCTCTCCTCTGTAAGTTAACTGCAATTCCTCTGTGTATTTAAGAAAAGTCCTAGTGTAAAACTGCTAAACTCTGTTCAGTGAGGGCATTAAACTGGTGTAACTTGAACCTGTGTAGTTACCATCAAGTTATGCTAGTACTATGTCTTACTATCTCCATGGAAGTGTACTGTGCAAGTCTCAAGTAACTTTGAAACACTCCTGAAACAGCCCTTGTGTCACTCCTATGAGGTAGGTACTGTCCTTCCTTTGGAGAAGGGAAGAGAACAGACTCTTTAACTGCTGCTCAGTACATCAGGCACACTGAAACACAGGACAAACAGCCTACTTAGCATTTGACTTTCCTGCTGCTTCCCTGAATATGGAGCTTTCAACTGCAACATTGTGTTTAGCACCATGCATTCCAGGAATAAACAATGAATGATGCTTTTGACTATATCCATTCCAAGGTACAGAACATGCGCAGCACAACTGTTTTGAAACAAGCAGAAGCACTGCCATCACTAGTCTGCTCCATTCATCTGTGGCCTATGACTTTATTATTTTGTACATGAGGAATAAAGATGATGCTTCAGCCTTTTAGTCTGACAGCAGCCACTATTCTTTCTCAGATTAAATGACACTGGGAAAAAAATGAACTGCTGTCACAAAGCAGATGCATGCAGAGGGCTGCAAGTATTAAATGCAGCTCAAGCATGGCTAAATTAATGCTTTGCTACCACTGGAGATATGAACTTTAAAGCAGTTTTTCTTACCCAAAGTATAGACTCTCTAAGTCTTCACAATTTTTTTAATTAGGTAAGGAGCCGTGAGAAAGGAATTAATAGTGGTCCTTCATACTAAGGCTTTACTTTATTTGTTTACTAAAACCATTTTAGCATCTCTTACTAATAAGGAAGAAACCCTAGACCACATCTTCTTTCACAGACCTTGCTCCTTTTATAACCTTGCATGAGCAGTTGTGTGGTAACCTTGCTGAAAACTAGGCTGGTGAGAATGCTAGACTATACAAATGCTTGTGCTACCATATAGAAAGGGGTGGCATAAGCAGAATTGCTACTTGTTCCACCTTGAAGTCAATGAAACTATGCCCTACAGGGCTAATAGTGATATTCAGTAACATACCTGTCCTACTAAGCTACCTGTGTTTAAAAATTGAGTAGAAAATTCAGGTACTGAAAAAAACATTGTTAACCAACAGGATAAAGCAACAAGTATGTTCTCCCCCATTTGAAGAAATCTGAGTGTAGTAGACTGGCTTATTCACTATAAATAATGTAAGAGATGCCAAAGTTCAACTACCACTACACACTAGAATGTTATTGCTAAATTTCAACTACAGCAAACTAACAAGGAATTCAAAACTGTTACACTTCATTTATCATGAGCAGTAGCAGACTGCTGGCCACTGTTCTTACAAACTGCTTCTGGCTGAGAAAGTGACTAGAGCCATCCAAAGTGTGTGCCAAGTTGTACAATCAGAAGGGCAGCCTTTGTACAACTGGACTTTCCCAGTGCCAGTTCCTATGCAAGTTGCTAAACTGCCTCCTCTCTTCTTTCATGCTTAGAACTTAAGCATTTGGGTGTTAACCACTGAGTGCAGAGAAGAAAGCTGAAACCTTCAGTTAGTCTTTTTTTTTATTTGTACTGTGCTTAAGTCTGGTCTAAAGGCTTACCTTGCTCCAAAAGGCAACCAGTAAGGGCTAAACTGTTTACCTGAACAAATAAACTAGGATGTTACAAATTAGTATCATCTGTTCTGATACTTGGTCTTTTTTCCTGGAGTACCATTGTACCTAGAACAGCTCAGATCATCATCCTTCAAAAGAGTACCTTCCTATTTTGGGAAGAATTAAGAGTATACAGTTTAAGATTACCCATTACCAGAAGGTAAAAAAAGTCTCTTGGTGTCTGGTTAGACACATAATCCATTAAATTCAGTACATCAGGTGCTGCTATAGGGCTTTAGTATACAAAGCATTTAATACAACAATACTTTGCTGAATCAATGCAAGCTTGAATACAAGCCCATAAACCTACTACAGAACCAGTCAGATGATATCACTGAAGGCAAACAAAGTTGTGGAGGTACCTCTTATGAAGGTAGCATTCAACTGTTTGCCAAGTGATCTATATGACCATTTAGCAATCTTAACTATTAAAAATATTCTGCCTGGGCTACCCATGCTATCAGAAGTTGAAGAAAGCATCTTTTTCCTGTTCTTATCTTTTCCATAGCAAGATGAGTCAGGAACATCTTCACAGTTTGTTCTGGCAAAATATATAGTAAAACAGTGCCAGTACAGGTAGTTTCAGAGCTTAGACACTTCAAACACGCTGTGACATGATTTGCAAGTATTGCTCAGCATACATTGGCTCAGAAGTTCAGTCCCTGCAGAGCAAGTGTCGATCTAAAAGAGCACTTTCACATGTGGGGATCAGGAAGGGGAGGAAAAGAAGAAAACAGAGGTCTCAAATCAATGCTTTGACCAGCTTCCAGATAACCTGCAGACACAGGAAGGGATGCAGCTGAGATGCAAACAATTCAAGCCTTGTTCAAGTGCCTGCATGGCAGCAAACTGACACTCTGCATGATCTGCTCCTTTTACTGTCAGTTAAGTTCCTGAATGCTATGGATGTGGATCAATACCTCAGGACCTGGCAATCATGTAAACTGCACCTGCCACAAAAGAAAATCTTGGTTTGATTGCATGTAGCTTTTCTGCTTTAGTACTGAACTAACACACAGTTATTAATGGATATGCAGCTGTGTTACTAGTAGGAAAGACAAGATGATAAAAAAAACTCAGACCAATGTACTGACCAGTGGAAAGAAGTTTGAGATTTAAAAACTGCAAAGGGTGAATTAAAGAGTTTGCCATTTAAAAAGATTATTTGAAGACAACAGTTTTTCAAATTCAGTTTCAAGTGTGTACAGTAAATGCAAAGTCCTTGCCCCATGTAAAGCTTTAAGAAAAAGTCCATATTTTGATACATATGACATTCTAGTTTTTGTGAGAGAACCAAGAACTTACCGAAAAGTTGTTCTGGCTTATTCAATTTCTTGAGTAAACACTGCAGAGCTACCACTATAATCAGAATACCTAAGCTGCTGGCACGACTCAATAACTAACCATTTAACAAGTTGGGTATAAAAAAAAAATGTAGTAATACCAATTCAGCACACAAATTCCATGCTTCACAAGTTCTGCTGCTGTGTAAGAGTCTTCCTAACATCTAGGCAGATAGATGTTTAGGTCACTGCATGGCCAGATGAAAACAGCAGCAAAATATCTACCACTACAAGCAGCTATACCCAATTGTGCCTTTAGAATGCAAACTATGCAGAAATCTAGATGATCAGTGCCTTGCCACTGTAATAGGACTACACACACGAACTTCAGTGTGTGCACTGTAGAGAACAAAGTTACTTGCTGAAAAAGAAAAATGCATACAAGTTCTGATACAGACATGATACAATCAAGACAGATTAAGTCACCAGACATTCAGATTAGGGGGAGGAGAAAAATCCTTTAAAGACAGCATACAGATGACAAGCCAGCATTACAGAGAACTCTAAAGGCACATTTCAGGTAACATGGTTCTGTTAAGACCAACTGCTTACACACGCAGGCACAAATCTTAATGGCTACCTTCCCCCCCGCCCCCCAACAATTAATAAAAAAAAAAAAGAGAAGTGCATTTTCAGTAACATTAACACCATTCAGTTAATCTGTTCAGTCCAAATGTTTAGCAGTATTTTCCTTATGGTGATATGGATTCTCTGCACTACTCCAATCCAAAAAACCCAGACAGGCAGGATTAGTAAAGGTTCAACTGCTGTAATAGTTAATTTACTCATCAGAGCCCACTGATCTCTTCTGCGCCCTCTTGTAGGGCAACCTCCTTGGTGAAGCTTTATCTAGATTAAAAAAAAAAAAAGACAGTTGCATCAATTGCTACAGCTACTTCAGATTACATGTTACATGACCATGTATTTTTCTCCCTCCCAAACATCAAGCCAAACTGCCCTTCTAGTGCAATGCATCACCAGAGAAGTCAAACAACTTGTTAAGGCTTTTTAGCCATTAGCATCCTAAATAGAAGGTAACAAGAAAAAGGATGTTCCTGTTCTGTAACATGCAACTCCAGGGCAAGGGCTGTTCCATTTGCCAGCCACTAAAATGCAAAAAAAAAAAGCCAATAAAACAAAACCCACAACCCCCAAAACCAAACCCCTGATGAAACTGCATGCTCTGCTGTTTAGAAAAGTTTTGTGTTCGGTAATTCATAAACTTTCTAAAAGTGTAATTATTTTGATCATTACTGTCTTGAGTTTACCTGCCTGAGGAATGTGATTGATCCTCCCTTAGACAGCTTTGTCTTGGCATGAAATATTTCTGCATTCATACAGATTAATAGCAGAAGATAAGTGGTTTCGTTGTGAGAAAACACACTTTTCCAGGAAGCATCCACATTTAACTATGACAATGTCACTTTGTAATCAGATATTCCATACAGGGAAGCCACCCAGCTTTAGCTGTATGACCACTGGATGCCAGAAGCATCATCCTACATTTAAGACTTTATCACTGGCCTGTAATTGCCCTTTACAATGATGGTCCTTATGTAGATAGAATTTCAATCCTGGTAATATTGTAGTGAAGCTGCAATACTTTGTATGAAGTGATTAAGTGATTGCCAGCTGTATCTGTTGACTCAAAAATGCACATTTTCTTAACCAGAACCATATCCAATTAATTTCACTGTTTAGAGTACGTGCAAACACAAGGAGCAGCCATCATGTGCCAAACATCAACAAGACAATCAGTACACTATGAAGTGTCTTTCAACAATAAGAGTCAAGAACCTCTGAGGATCTTGAAGGCCATGTATTTCAAAGGATCCTAGTGTAGAGCTTTAAGTAAACTAAGCTGGAGCTAAAGAAAACCACAATTATCAATTTAAACATCATTTTTTCCTAGACTTCGGGTATTAAGATACAAATACCTATTTAGCTTAAGAAAGGGATGGAGGAACAGGACTCAAACGTTGCCAGGATTTGAACCCATTTAAAGACAGTAGAGGCCTCTAGCCCTTCTACACAGAATAAAGCTCAGAATATGCTTATTTCATCAAAACAGGAGGGGTTTGTTTTTTTTTTTCTTCAAGTAAAAGTAGTTGCTGCAAAGGGTTTTCAAAGCACTTCTCCTGCCTAGGATGCACTTTGCTTTAACTGAGGCGCTCTCACCTCACACCAGCCAATGCTACTGGTGATAGGAGTTCACCTGGGATAACGAAGGCCCAGGAAGATAAACCTGACTATTGAACTATTATACCAAAGGCCAAAGTTTGTCTCTCAGTGAAACAAGATGCACTTAGACATTGGTCATGATCAGTCCTCCACATCCCTCACATCAGGTTGATACTACAGCAAGATACACACCTACATTTTAAATAAAGGGTTCTGGGAACTGTTAAGAGGAGACAACAGTACTTCAGCAATATTCTACTGAAACTACAATATAACCAGAAATTTTACATATACACATATTTATAATATATGATAACAAATTTATATGTACACAAAATGTGTTTGTGTGGTTGCGTGCATCTGTCCTGTCATCTTTTACTGCTCATGCTACATCAACTACTGCATGCAGAAAGCTGTACTTCTATCCATGCCTAATTATCACATGGACAACACATGAAGCACTTCCACTCTTTAGATCACCAGTTTGCCTCACCTCTTCTACTCTGCACTGAAGCCATGGGAAAGCAAAACAGAAGAAACAGCAAGAGAAGTTAGAAATATCCACAAACACAGAAATGGTCTAAAGAAACAATGTATTTGGTTTACTGACGGCATTTCAGGTATCAAGTAGAACTTAGTAATTTTGGACTTGTGAAGGACATTAATACCAAGACTTAATGTGGCTTAAGTTAATACACACTTCTAATGCTTATTTAAAACTTTGGTCTATATGCAAACTTCTGAACAACTTACAAAAACTTTGAGATGACAGATATTTTCTCCTATTTAAACCTCCTCTGTGATCCAGGTATTGGGTAGAGATTTTATACTGTTGAAAGAGAGTCTACAGAACAAATTGTGAAAGTCACTGATAGTTCTTGTATCAATGAGTGAAGTTTGTTGTATACAAGAATAGGCTGCTAATGTAACAGTCTAATCATAAAGCACAGCGCTTTAGACAATTTTTTATTCTCTATAAGAGATGTATGCTTTTCTGAGAAATTGCTATCAGCTACTTATTCACTTACAACTAATTGATTAAGTTTCAGGCAGACTACTTACTTATTTGATTTAAAGTTTCTTGGGGAATCCAGCTCATATCAACATCATTCTGATTTGATGTTCCCATCTCTACTTTCTGTACTGGTCTTTTCCTCTGAAAATTCAAGAAAAAAGGTTTTTCTTTCCACAAAGTTTTGACAGCACAGGTATTACAAATAACTAATAACGCTATATTTAATGAATTGCAATTATTTCACTAAGATGCAAACTGAAGGCTAGTCAATGCACGAAGCTGTCGTTGTAGCTTAGCTTTAACTATCTTTACCATTAGCAATTTATTTGCCTAAGCTTGGCATTACCACTTCTAATGCCTCATGATACTTATTCCACACAAAAATATCAAGATTTCATGCATGCACAGGCACATTCATTACACCTGTTACAAAAAACGGCTGATGATTAATCAAATTTTGCAATGACTGGTTTCATTATACTTTCTCAAATTAGCACAATATTCTCGTACGTCACCTTGCAAAATAGATTTCAAAGTACAATAATCATTCCATACTTCTTCCCAAGGGAAGCTACTTCAAAAGTTTCATAAGCCAGACTGCACAAAGACAACCTACGCATTGCATGCAGATGAGACAAGCTTTCAGTGGCTTTTACTTGCCAGACCCCTTACACTGACAAACCCTTAGCTGTCACAGCATTATAAATGGAATCCAGAAGGCCCTCATCAACCTTATGGCAAAGCACTGTTGAGAACTAAATAAAGGACCAGACAGCTGCTTTCCCCAAAGTTTGACCTAGATTAAACTAATAGATAGAAATAGAGAGCATGGGGAAAGTCCACCCAGTAAGTACTGAATCAGTAGGTGCACACATCCAGTGACTGGAAGGTATCAAAGCTTCCAATTCAACCACTTCAGCATAGTGCCAAAGAGCAGACCCAAAGAGCATTAGGTAAACAACCTAAATGTCTTCAATTATGAACATTTTTTTTTAAAAACCGCTGTTTCTCCCAGTAATCTCTAAGGTCCTAGTTCTAAAAGTCAATCTTGTAAAGTTCTACCTGTATCGTTGTATGCCAGAACCAATTACTGAATGGTTTCCTTTTCATATCAGTAGGGTCTTACATTAACAAATACATAAACAAAATCTACTACCCACCTTCCTAGATTCTAGTAGCTGATGTAGGCCAACAATGACAAGCAGACCAAGTCCAGCGAGGAACATGTACATAAAGATCCTTTAAAAAACAGTTTAAGAAATGATTAACTAACAATCTTAAGTGTTTAAGAGAGTTTACAAAGAGGCATAGAAACTAAGCCTAGCTTTGGCCACATGCCCACTTGATCCTTCCCAAGAACTTTTGTAGGAGGTGGGTGGCGGAAAAAGCCCAATGAATCTGAAACGGAAGTGCTTACAAATATTAAGTAATTATTCTGACTTTGATTTCAGAAACTGTAATCCTAAATTTAATTCTGAACAACAGAACATTTGAAAAATGCCATATAAACTGGGAAATTATAAATAATTATTGAAATTCAATAACCGCAAGAACTCTTTTGCAGTATCTTGTTTCAAGATGTCGGGTCACAGGTAATATTTATGTTTGTGACTGCTTTAACCACTTACAAAACCCTTAAAAATCTCTCACGTGCTTTTAGTACACTACTGCAAAGCAAGTACTGCTAGGATACTAATTCGCTTTGAAAGACCTTGCTTATCTTGCTCTGTGTTCCACAGTTAGAATTCTACCTAGGCAAACAATTATTTTTTGGTTTGTTTTGAAGAATTCTACCTGAAATACCAGTTGATACTTAGCAAGAGGTAAACACAAATTATGTAAAAAAAAATTAATCTGGGGAGAAGGCATGAGTTTACAGGTAAAGAATCTATTCCAAGTTGAACATCTTAACTCAGATTTATGGCAAAGGAAATTACGGAGTTAAACTACGGAAGAGATTTAATTGAACATCCCTGGTTTAGGGTAATTATCTATTCACAGGACATTAACTCAAACTGGTTCTAATAATTTAAATTCTTTTGAGAGCCCCTTTATCAGAGTATCACACATTTTCATGTGACCAATTGTTCTTTCACCAATGCTATTCTATTTGAGAAACATGAATTAATGCAACAGCTATTTCTCTTGGTTGACCTTTTTTTAAAAGGAATCAGCAGGCAATTTCTACCTGTGGCAGAATTCAAGCATTCAGCATTGTCTACAGGTATTTCCGAAGACTTTTTTTAACTCACAGGTTCTCTTAAAATTCTACTCCAGTGCTGGAGTATTTAAAAACATATCAGCACAGCATATGCTTGCAACATATAAGGTGTGTCAGATGTACTTAAGTCTGAGACAGAAAAAAATCCCACTCCTGACAGATACCTGCTACAGATACGCATTAGTGCAACAAAGAATGAGCGCAAGTTCCTCTGTCTCATACTCTTTCAGTTTAAGTAATCTTGGGTTATACTGGAGTGCTCCAGAAGCAAGTTACTCCAGTCTTCACAAGAGGACCCACAGCCCAATACTGCAGACCCTCTCCATTTTTAACTCTTAAGAAAAAGCACAGTATCATAACAAAAGCTTAACAGCTTTGAATTGCTATGTAGCTGCATCAGGTCCAACTAACAGTTGGACTTAAGCCCCCCGAACCAAAGCAGATTTGTAAACTGCTCATTGACACAGTACCAATCCTAAAGATCCCTAATACTAATACAGATCTTAACTTGGGGAAAAAGTTTGTATTTTCAGTCTATCAGCATTGTACAAGTCAAATGCCTGCTACACCATCAGCAAAACACAGCAGACCCAATGTTCAATAAAATGAGGATACAGGAACTATTCTCATCAGCGCTGTGAAAAACCTGTTCTACCAGTACACCAACTGGACTTCAATCTCCAGCCTCCTTACGTTTCTCCGTCCAGCCCATCTTCTTTTTCAATAATTGTAACAGTTTGATTGAAGACAGCATCTTGAAACACATTGCCCTGTAACAAAGTTTGCACATAACATTTTAAATTCATTTCTTGAACACATACACAAATATTTATCTTTTTCCATGTTCTTGGAAAAACTCTAGAAAGCAGTAACTCCTGCACAAGACTTGATTAAGTTTATAAGCAGTGCAAGTTTGACTCAACACATAAAAGTGCAAACTTCATGGTGCAAGAAAGTCACATCTAATCTTCAATATGTTATTTCCTATAACACAAAATATTAGATATGAAGGGTTCTTATTAGAATAATCAAAACACAAATGTACAAAGCCTGTTAAACTTTGACCTCCACTAATAAAAAAAAGAATCCCCTATTTTAATGCCCATTTATACTTTTGGATAGTCTTCCCTCAGACTGCAATTACTGGACATTTATTTGCTTAAAGTCAAGTTTGCAGATGGGACTCAGGCTGGTAGTTAAGTTTGTTAGCAAAGCCCAATCTGAAAAGCACTGTGAAATTTAACTTATCTTAAAGCTTTAGTTTTTTGGGTTTGGATTTTTTTTTTCTCCAATGATTACAGCCCACTACTACACAGTTCTAAGGCATTCTAGCTTCCATTGCTGATGTAACTAAGCCTAACCTATACAGAACTAAGTGTACGGGGGAGGCAGCTATTGTGAAACATGTAGACAAGTCGCTTACTGTGCTTATGTATCTACTGATTTCCTGAAAAACCACAAAGGCATTCACTTTCTGAAGAGGTAAGCAGCTTGACGAAGTAGTTCCTTCCTGACATTTCCACATGAGCTAGAAGGATAAAAATTAGTTACAATGTCAGGCTTACATTTACGTCTCTGTAGTTGAGATTGATAACTAGTCCGAAAGGACGACCACCCATAGGCTCAGCAGGGATGAAAGAGTACTCAAATGTGGCTTGTCTCTGAGGTGGAACAACTGTATTCAGAGGGAGAGCTGTGAAGTTCTGGATATAAAACTGGTAGTCTTGAGGATACCGGAAAGAAGCATCGAGAGAGTCAACAATGAAATCCTCTGCACCCTTATTGGTGAAGCCCACCAGAAATTTTACAATGTTGTTTGCCGGGAAGTCTAAAACACAAAAAATATTTAACCATTAGGAACTTCATACACCACACCTAGCCTGTTTCTAAATGGAGAGTGTCTAGAACAGATTCTGGTTGTTCAGAGCTTCACTGTTTTATGTACACATTGATACAGTCTAAGCAACTGTAAAGAAGATGGTAGATTAGCACAGGACTCTTACCTTCACCTTTCACAAATAAGATGGTTGTATCAGCACTAGGTGAGGCTTTAGGTTCTCCTGACAAGTCTTCTTCCTCTTTTTCTTCTGTCTAAGACAAGAGACTTTTTTGAAAAATCCTATAATGAACAGTGAAGCAAAGACCATGCTTGTTTCACGAGAATCCCATGGGTAAAAGCACGCAACAACAGCACACATTAGTATCAATTCATGCTGTTGCAGGATTAGCACATAGTCTGTTCTCCCTCTAGGTTTGATCAGCATAATTATCAGCTTTTATCCTTCTACTTGTATCTGACACAGTGACTAATCTGAACTGCATTTAGCTGTATGGAAGGGTTTATAATCAGAAAGCAATAGTAAGGTTTGGAGGTGGAAGGAAAAGAATAGCATCTAAATGTTAAAAGTGTTTGTGTCTAAGCTATTTCTATTTAGAAAACAAGCATTTCCAAAATTACAGGCAACCATAAGGCAAATGAGAGTTACTTTCACTACAGAGTAAGTGTTTACAGCAGCTTTCCATTCAGTTTTAATTAGTTAAGTGTTACGTATGCCTGGAAATGGTTAGACTGTTGGAACTAAGTAAGTTCATGGATTCACTTGTTCAAGCTCACCTTTGTGATGATTCACTTTCTAATTTGGCAAATGCAGGCATTAAGGGCTCATTTTCCACATGGGAATCACCACCTCCCCAACAAATAAAAAACAAAGCTGACCCCATTTTGAACTGTCTGAACTAATTGCTTGCAAGTTACAGTTAGATCATTCACTTTCACTGCTTAACCAACCACTTGAAGCAGGGGACAGCCTACTGGATCAGTCACACATGTACCATGACCTAGGGAAGCCATGAACCCAAGCTAAGCACCAAGCATCTTGATTTCAAGATGCTATGCAAAACTGTATCTTCTTTTTCAGTGACAAATTAAAGCAACTGCCTAAAAAGTATAATGTTTTGTATCAGTCACAGACTATTTATTAAATAGCAAAGTACATCCAGAAGGTTATTTAATAATATTCTGTCAGTACTGAATACCAAGGATACCTTCCACCACTTAGTAAAGCTGGTTGACTCTAAGCTCACCAACATAGTAAAAATTTAATAGAATCAAAGAACAGTTTACCAGGTCTCCATTTTTATCATGTATGTCTTTTCCTCCTAATAACGTCCCAAACTTTATTTTACACCAGAAATTTAAGATCTTTTTGTATCAATTTAAGTACGCTAAGCATCCAGCAAGCCTAATACTCTACTGTTGTAAGCAGATCACCTAACTACATAAAATATTTCACTTTGTCAAGCTGAAGCAAGTGACCCAGAACAGCAACATGGCCACTACTATAACATGCATACCCTGCAACAAGTGTCAGAGACTAGGAATGTAGTAAGCAAAAACGGGCTGCAAAACAAGGTTTTCAGAATTAATACTGAACTTAACTAAGATTCTGTTGCCCCTCAAAAACCAGTACCAAAGAAGCCAGAATTAAGTAGTCCTATATTCCAATGTCCTTCTCAGTTTACCGAGACGCAACTTAAGCTGCAAAAGAACTACAAGGGGCTTCTGTGAGAATCTGATTCTCTCACTCAGCATTCTTGTTTTGTGAACTCCTGTTTTGGTAGTCAGAAATCAGGCTGTCCCCACATGGTTTTTCAACTGGTAATTCAAGAAGAAAAGAGAAATCCTTCTGAAACTTCAAACTGAACACAAGTTTAATTGGAGACCTGGAAACAGCAATTTGGAAATAGCAATGTTATTAAACACATTTAAATATATCTAAACTATCTAGCCTCAAGCACTTGTAGTCTAATTCATACTTATGAAGTAACACTCATGTACAATTACCAAGTCTGTTGGCTCGTCTTCTTCAACTTCAGCTTCATCATCTTCATCTTCAACTACAGTATCTTCCACAGCTTCCTCATCTTCTGTGGCATCTTGAGCTGCAACTAGTAAACCTGAACCTACCAAAACAGAATGCAAATACAAGTAAGCCATTTTAATGGCTAGTTAATCAACAGGAAACTGACACTGTAGTATAATTTTCAAACTAATGTTTGAAGAATTTCTTAAAAGCCTGCCAAATAGCTTTTTGAAGCTTCAATTGCAAAAACCTCACATTCAAATGATTGTCTGTGTCGATCTTTTAGCCTTTCTCCTTCTCTGATAACTTTCTGAACTACTCTGGTTTACATGCCAGTAAATTCAAAACCCAGCTGAATAACAGAAAGTTCAGCATTCACACAGCAGTACTTAAATTTGCAGAAGGCAACCAACTTGCCTTAAAAGCTATTGCTTAATATTTGAACCTGTCAAGGTATGAAACAAATTTAATTTTGTTTTGTCATTACAAGTGTGAAAATAAGACATTGCTATTGCCAGGAAATTAATTCAGTAAGTACTGTTTCTTCTAAAACTGTAAGTTTAATAAACGATTAGCCATGTCCTTTTCATCCGCCAGTATCAGAACACTGTATTTTCATAGGTAGTTAAAAAGTTATTATTTTTGCACTTATTTTATTCAAGTTTTAAAACAAAGTCTTTTTTAATATTACCTCCTCAATATCATATACTACTACACCCATATGTTCAACAGAACCACAACACTAGTCAGAAAAGAAACCTGACCAAGAGCACAGCTCCAGAGCCAGGCTCCAAGGTGAGTGCAATCTGATAGTTCATTGCTTCTCTGCTTTTATGGAGCTAAGTCTCATACATTCAAACACCAGGCAGAGATTATGATTGGCATAAATATCAGCCACAGGACAAAGTTCTGTCTGTTTGCAGTTTAGAGCGCATGCAGGCAAGACTGAGAACTTTTAAAGCATACATGCAAAACTACAGCTTTTTCTTTTAATAAACGTAACGTTCTCCAACAAAAAAAAATGAAAATGAATGGATGATTGATTTACACAAGCCTGAAAAAGAGATCTAATTGTTATGAGCATGCATTTAAAATATAAATATTTAAACGCTTTCACAGGCAACAAGAATCCCTGAGCAGGACAAGTACAGCCTAAGGACTTCAGGATTGTCAGTGAGAGCTAGAAAAACCAAATGCAACCCCTCCTCCTCCTCAAGTGTCTTTAGAAGGCACACTCAAGGACTTGTGCTCAACCACGTGCAATACTTAACCTAAGACTAACTACAGTGATTTTATTTGCCAAAGGTTTCAGCTCGTCAGTCTGCAAATAAAGATTTTTGTTTTTAAAATGTAATCCTTTGTATCTGAACAGGGTACAGGCAAGTTATAGGCACTTTTCACAAGCAGCTGCGCCAGCTTGTTCTCTTAAACCTCTAACGTGCAGCCTTTTCCACGGACGTCCGAGGGGCTGATGATGTGGCAATGGCGGGAAAGGAGGGGAGCTGCCGGCTGCGGGAAGGGGCGAGCGGGCTGCCCCTCTGCCCTG
>NW_009259976.1:1790999-1798044 GCF_000687185.1 Egretta garzetta
AATTCAACGGGTGACGATTTTATTTTTTTTTTTTTTTTTTTTCCCCCCTCAGAGTGCACTAACATGCCCCTGGAAGGGGCAAGGATAAAGCGTGTTACTGAAACAGAGGTGCCGTCAAAATCTCCCGATTTCGCATTGCTTTAGAATAACTGCTTTTGAGCCGTGTATTTGATGGTTTAATTGAAGGGGTTTCCCAGAGTGCGATCAGCAATGCATATGAAAGCGATACGTTCCCTTTATCGCAGTGGATCTTTTGTTAAATGAAGCGTAAGGCATGTTAAGAAGGAAAGCCTTCCCCAGTCCTACAAAACACAGAGTGAAAATACCAAGGCCAAAACCAGCCCCCAGGCTTTCTCTTCTCTCCCCCAGCTAATTCAGCGATTTGCGTAGAGGGTACAATGAAACGTGAGTACGTGAAGTCACATTCCATACTTTTTGGTAACTTTGCCATTTGTGCGTATGCAGCTTGCTGCGATGGCAATGGTAAATGTTGTCTTGAGTCTTTTGTCTTTCATTTTCCTCATTATTTTCATTCATTTGATTTTGAATCTGCAAATTGCGCAAAAAAAAAAAATACCAAAAGCTACCTTTCTAGCTAAGTTTTCGGCGAAGACACCGAGGCGAAGGGCTCCGGTTTCTAGCTAAGTTTTATGTTAATCGTGTTTTTAACATGCTGAAAATGTTACTGAAATGCTGTTAAGTATCGACTAAAGATGAAGCTCGATTATGAAAACTGAAGGACATCCACTGCTACTGAAAAAGTATTTCTAGACGGATAATAGCCACCCAATGCTGTAATATTACTTTTTCTGCAAAGGTCCTTAGATTTGTTGAACGTAATTTTTGGCCAAATATGTTTGACTTTGCCTAGTCATGGTTTGGTTGCTTTGTGGGTGTTTTGGTTTTTGCAGGGGGGAAAGCAGCCAAATTTTTTTTTTTTTTTTCCTGGGAGAAATAAAAAGAGCCAGTACTGGCAACGCTATACGAGGTTTTCTATTTAGCACTGTAGGATCTGAAACATTCTGTGTCTTCGAAGCAGTGGCTACATACTTTATGTGATGGTTTTCCATCTGAGTTAATTGATCCTAACTGATCTTACTAATTAATTAACCTGTGTGGTGCTCTTACTGAGCTTGCATGTGGTGGGGGCAGAGAAATGTGTTAATTGTGTGTGAAAACAATTGAGATACCTTGACTAGCTTTAGCAAAACACTGAGCCCAGACTGACTGCAGATATTACAGCTGTGCCTGAAAGCCCATTAGGCTGCAGTTCTTCTGTGCTAAGTATTCTACCCCTATTAAACACCTTAAAATCTGAAAGGAAGGACCGTATGAATAACTGGAGCAAGCTGCAGAGATTTTATTTTTTTTTTTGCACAGACATAACAAAATACATGTTGACGGTAATTGCCATTATTGTAACTTTTAGATTTGATATCTCTTATGTCGGACGATAATTCTGAGAAGGCTGGTGTTCACTAGGAGTTCACATTGCCCATGGGAATTCTGCATGTGGTCACGGTTATGTGCAAGCATTGTAAACTTGCATTTAAAAAAGCTTTTCAGTTAGAAATGACAGGTAAAACTGCTGTGAAACAGAAGGCGTTTTTCCTAATAACAAGTATTACAAAAAGGGTGAGCATTCTTAAAGTCTGTGGACTACAAATAAAGTTTACCTTGTGTTTCCAGTTTCCATGTTGAACTTCTTAAATGATTCTCCTAGGTGTGTGTTTCTTTTTCTAAGATGTCAGCAAAAGGCAAATAGTTGTTTATGTACATACATAAGTGAGACTTAATATTTCTGCATTAATACTTGCTTTTGGCATGGCAAAGCGTTTAAGAATCTATTGGACTGCCTCTTCCGCACTTACTCAGTGGCTTCTATGAGAGATGGATTCAGCAAAGCTTTTCTAGGAGCCGTGTCACACATACAGTCCTAACCTGTTGTCTGCTTCCTGTGTCTCAGTTCTGGATGGCGTACTGGGACATCGCAGGAAAAAGCCGGCTGAAATATCTTCTGACTAGGACAGGGATCTTATTTGTAATGTTGAGGGAAATTTTGTTGGTAAAACCAGGTGGTTCACTTTTCTACTTGTTCCCTGAGTTTTCCTGAAATTTTACATACTAGCAAAATGTTTTGGTTTTTTTTTTTTGCTCCGTTGTTTTTCTCTGGACTTTGCTATAGCTATCCATACCTCGCAGTGCCACCATATGCCAAGAACTGCAGTAATTTCCAATTCTCTTCGTGTTCAGGTCAATGCAATAGTTTTGATGAATAACCCCCCTAATCCAGTGCACACTGAAAAGTTAGGTCTTGTTGTTTTTGCCAGGACTTTTCATGGGCTCACAGATAAGACCAATTTTTCTGCTTTTCAGAAAGTGTCAAAAGCTGTAAAATTTTCTTCTAATAGTTGGTGATTTCATACCCTTCTATATTTTGTAGTGCCTGCTGAAATCAGAAGAGATAATAAATACTATACCTCCAAGAGAATTGTGTCAAGGATTCTCTCTTCATTACTTTTTGTAGTTTAGAGAAATAATTCTATGGAAATGGAATTCTGACAATTTCTATAGTACTTGTCAAAATGATGAACAGTTACTATATGTGGCAGTTACTAATGATTCCAGTGAGGATCTCCCACTTGGACCTATCAAGGTGGTGTTATTCTCTCTCATCACTCATTATAACTCTGGGGGATCAATTTATTTGAAATTAATGGGGGCAGAAAGTACTCCTATCACAAGCCTCAGCCCTGGGAGTCCTGCCGGCTGCTTCTGACCGGGTGGTAGTACAGGAGACAAAACAGTGTTCGCGGGGGCTCTTTATGAGATCTGCTAGATTTTCGCCTGAATTGTGGGGGTTCTTTGAAGGTCAGTGCTTTCCCAGTTGGTAATTTTTTTTTCCAAGAAGGAGTTTTAGTTATCTTACTGCAGCAAAATTGTCTCAAAGACACACGGGTTCCTTCTTTTATCTGAAAAAAACAGAGAGGGCTACCTCTCTGGAGATCTACCTGATAGAAATATATGGGGAAATTATGCGTTCCATGAGCTTGACTAATTGGATGTGTTTCTGCCAGAGAGGGCTACCTCTCTGGAGATCTACCAGAAATCTACTAGAAATATATGGGGAAATTATGTGTTCCATGAGCTTGACTAATTGGATGTGTTTCTGAGAAACAGAAAGAATCAACTGGAAAAAATCTAGTAATCTAGAAAATTTGTTGTCACCAACTATCACTTAATTGGATTTATGAATTCCACATGTTCCCTATGATGGCAACAGGAAAGGAACTTCAGAGCTCCCTTTGGCCTAGTTCAAATTTGCCCAGTTTCAGACTTTTTGTAACACTTTGGTTGGGGTGATGGTTTTGCAATATATACAGCTTAAAGCATGGAGATTATTTTAGCCAGAAGATTTTTGATCCTAACTTCGCATGAAGAGCGGAAACAAAGTTGTTGACACCAAAAGATAAAAGGCTATTTTTATTCTATAGTGTAAGTTAATTTTTGCTACTAATTCAGTGATAGTCTGGCTACTTGGCAGATTTTTACGTCATTGTGGACATAGAGGTCGTAAGTCTAGCCTGTCACACCAAGGAGAAGGGTGCTAAACTGTAAAATTAGGAAAGCACGAAGGCGGAGAATCCTGGCATCTGTTTGGTTTGGTTGAGACACTAGTAAAGACAGACCCTAATAGACTATTCTAAGTCTGTTTTACCTCTACGTAAAAGATCAAATATTTTGTTAAATCATTAAATTACTGTGTATAAAGAATAAATAGTATCTGCAACATTTTTAAATTCTGCAAGAAAATTTAACGTGAGCGTTTGTGGTTTTGGTGGTGCCAGGCTGAAGATTCGTCAAATCCATTTCATTGTGTTTATCTACTAATCCTCGCACATTGGTTGAAACCTAGCTGGAAATGCCAGAAAGGTCAGCTTCAAGATTACAACTGAAATTCTCATTTCCGAATGCAAATCAAACAAATTGGTAGGTGTGAGAGTTTGCTTGTGTTAGAGATTTGGTGGCATAGTGACTTAAGGTGCCAGCATTCCCTTTTACATAATTTGGACTCCTCCTGTGGAAGAGTTCAGGAGTGGCAATGAATTTGGCACGGCTCAGAACTGCTGACAGTTTGTTCTGGAGGGGCTCGGGGCTTACACAGACATGGATGTTGTTCACTGATGGCACGTGCCAAGGTGAAAGGATGCAAACCACCTTCCCACAGTTCAGCCAAGAGATCCCATGTGTTTTTAGCGCATCAGAAGTAAAATGGGACAAATGTCCGCTGGTAATTTTTTTTTTTTTTGGCTAGTGTTCTGATTTCCTTGAAGGCACTCTTTACTTTCTTTGGCTGTAATGACATTGCGGACCTGAAAGACGGGAGCATGTCTAGTTGCTGCAAAGAAAACAGGTCCAGTTCTGAATGCTATCATGTCTATATGGTTTGTCTTCTCCAGAAGGTCTGTATAATAATAAGTGTGGTGTTGATGAGGGATAAGCCTTTGAAGTGGATGAGGAAGAAGGACAGAAAACATCTCTGTATTAGAGAAGTTACCAGGCTAATGAGATCTTAACTGCTGCTGGCAGTGTTCAGCCACCCTGCAGCGCTTCAGTGCAACCCTGTCCTTCTGCTGTGTTTGTATAACAACGTGTAGGGTGACATATAGTTTTACTGACTGTGTGTACTCATGCATCCCTCCCAAAGGAGCTCGAGTAGCTGTTTAGCCAGGAGCTGGTAGCAAGTACTCAACTAGCAAGCTGAGGAGGCCTGCACCCCTTGGGTTATATATTTATTGCTAGGACATTAATGCACTGCAGGGCCCTAATCAGCTTCCAGACTCCATTGTATAAACTCTATATGACCACAGAATAATATGGAGCAAGAGGAGAAGGGGGCACGATACACAGTAATACTTGTTATCAGTGCTCAGCACATGCAGACAACCTCTGATTTTTATCATTGTGAGTAATGAATTCACCTCAGTAACTTGGTCTTGGAAAGGTTTTTATTCGTTAGTCAACTGTTTTGTGATTGCTACATTTTTCTTGTACTTTGTAACTAAATGTTCATGGTAATGAAATTGGAGACTCAACGGTAATTTGTATAGACTTTGTCTTATACAAAATACCAATTGCAATAGCCATTTTTAAGAAGAGGCTATCAGTGATAGACCCGAAGCTGGAAGTAATGCTTTATACATTCTGTGTGGAGCCTATTTCTAGTTTGCATTTTTAAACATTCTTTTAGCTGTAGAATCACAGTTATCAAATGTAACCAGCTGTTCAGATCTTTGTATCGTGCCCTTCAGTCTGTACGTTCAGATATCTTCAACTAGCTTGGGCTTTTCTTTTATCTAGTTGGCCTGAGAGATAAGCCTATAGACTAAGTTACAAAGCAACTAAAGCTTTTTATTAGACTCTCCCTTGGTGGGAGGTAAGGAACATCAGCTCCTGAGCTTTCCTGGAAAAGGTGAAGCCTGCAGAGTAAAGGAGCTGTAGGTTCAGTTCACATAATTACTCTGTTCCCTCTTGGGCTGGAAGTGTCTCCTAAAGGACTGGTATACACTCTGTGACATTGCACATAGTGAGTACTGTACGTCCTCAGGCATGTGCTTCTCATATTCATTAGAATCACTGAAAGTATTTCTTGACTCTGTTCTTGATGGTCTTCCCAGTTAAGTGTATGTTACTTAGTAAATAGTGCAAATAATTTGGCTGGTTTTGTACATTCCTCAAGCGATTCTGGAAAAATCTACCTTTTTCTTCAAGGTTTTCTTTTCAAGGGTAAGGTTCTTCACTTTTTCTTGCAGTTCAATAATAATGTCATTCTTCCTGCTATGTTCAGTGGTAGAAGGATGATGTGTGTCCTAGTGAGCGTAACAGTGGAGGAAAACTAACAGTGTTTGAACAGACAGGGAACCAAAATTCAGCACAGGATTCATCACTGCCTTTCCCTAGAGTTAACTGAAGGGTAACTGTGATATCTTGACCAAGACCAGCTACAACAAATGATGAAGAGAATTGCTAGGAAGATCCTGAGCACATAAGTTACCGATAGGTAATTAAGATTGTATTTATTTCATAGATTTTCTTTTTGAGTATTAAAATACAGAACGTATTATGAAACCTAACATAGTATGTGTGTTCGAGATCTTCTGAGCCTTTATTAAGATGTGTTTAGTAGTGTTAGTAGGAGAAAAGGATCGAAGAGCCAGGCCAGTGTCATTTGTCATATATGGTGAAAGAAGAATTATATTCTAAGCCTGAAGTGTGTAGAATAGAGAAATAAAATATAAACATTAAGAGAACATGTACACGTAATTACATATGGAGTAATCAATCAATAAGGCAGCCACCTATGGCTATTGTAGAGTTGTCAACGTTAAAGGGAAGCAAAAGGGAAACTGAAGATTCGGTTAATTTCTACACATTCCTACACATCTACACTATGGGAAACGAACAAAGCAGATCTTTTTTCTTTGTTGGATGGCTTTGTGTACTGTTATCGGTACATTCAACTTTGAACAGTACATTGTGGGTCTGAACATCGTTTTCTTTCCCTGCTCAGGGAAGAAGGAGCAAAGCTCTTTCAACAAGGAAAAAAAAGTTTCTTTTACCTACAGGAATCAAGTACTTTTTTATTACCTGTCTAGTTTTGCAACTGAACCCAACCATGTTGCATTTCATTTTGTTTTTTATTTTGTCATGTCTCTATTTTTCACACAATTTTATATGAAAATTTAGCATATCAAATCAATAAGTGATCTAATAAATAAAGTGGTAAAATAACATATCTAATCTTTGTCAGATGCACCAGGAGTGTTATCAAACATTATGAAACAACGATACAAGGATCATCAGCTGGAGGAGATGCTGACTTTTCAGAGGTTGAGATCTTTCAGAGTCACTGGGACTCTTGGGAGAACTCGTTGCTGTCACCACCTCACCCAGGTACTATGGTTCTGTGCCGTGGTTGGTGCAACACTGCCTGTGCTGGGGTCACCCTCAGCTTCTGGCACCCATTTTTTCTTATGGGTTGGCC
>NW_009259976.1:1798072-1805476 GCF_000687185.1 Egretta garzetta
CTGCTGCATGCTTCCTGACAGTTGGTTTAGGCTTTCCTGAGCCCTGAACTGAGTACCATGAGACCTTGTCCCTGGGGTTCCCTGATAAGTCCTGGTAAATCTCTAGATCCTTGCTGAAGACTGCGGCCAGGCTACAAAAGCTACAAAAGCCCTACAGGCTTCTGCATCCTAAGTGACGCCTGCCCCCAGGTCCCTGAGCTCTTTAATGGGGCATAGGTGAGGGTATGGGGATTTATTAACCAGACATGGCTGACCTCTATTGTCTAGCCAACAGTCATTACCAGCAGTAATCTGCTGGCTCTCAGGAGCTTCATATTCTACCTGGATGCCAGTAACAAGGGGAATACTGCAGAGGAATGTCACAGGACCTGTCCAATTTAATTTTTTTATCAATGACTTGGAGGGGGCAAAAGCGCTTACAAGGTTTGCAGATGGTGCCAGATTAGGTGGTGGGATGGTGGTGTGGGCCTAGCAGATAGGTTTGCATGCCACCCAGAAGGACCTAGGCAAGATGCAGGAATGAGCCAACAGGAACTTTATGAAATTCAACAGGGACAGAGTCCTGCACCAGGAAAGGAATAGCCCGTCAACAGAATGGCTGGGGACTGACTGGCTGAGGAGAAACTTCTGTTGAGAAGGAGCTGGGGGGGTCCTTGTAGATGCTAAGCTGCCATGAGCCAGCAGTATACCCTGGAAGTAAGAAGGGCCAAGAGCATCCCGGGCTGTATCAAGACCAGCAGATTAAGGTGAGTGACTGTTACCTCTCTAATCAGTGTTAAGAGTTTATCTAGAATACTGCGTCCAGGCTTGAGCTTCCCCAACTCAGGTAAGATACAGACAGAACGAGATGATCTTTAAAGGTCCCTTCCAACCCAAACTACTCTGTGAAAGCTGTATCTAGAAGCTTCTGTGAAGTTGAAGAAAAGCATAAAGTGTCAAACTTTGGAACACTTCATTCCAATCCTTTCATCCCTTTTCCCCTTGAAGACGTGAAAAAAAGGCCATTATCATAACTTCTTATTTCCTCATATATTTCAAATAATAAATTGCAAAGTGTTCCATCACTACTTGAATTTAGATGATTGCAAAAATATAAGACAAAATCCCACACTGGAACTCAAGTCCAGTAAAGGACTTAAGAGGAGTTCTATCTTACCTTTAATGTAAAAGGTAACACAAGTTTCTATACTTCCCTGATTCTTAACTTCTTGGTCAGAACTCTCAGCTGGAGTCAATGGGAGTTTGTCCTGAGAAGGGAAGGGGAACTGCTGCACATGGCAACTAGGAACTCTATCGGTTACAGGTACTTACGATGCTTACAGTGTTGTGTAAGTCTGAATTATACCTTAGTCGTCTGTGATTCTCTGACTTTATCATGTCTCATTTTCCATCTGGCATTTTCAAGCAGCAGGATGCGGTTTTGTTCTTGGTCTTTCACCCTCTGTTGCTGCAGCTTTTGGTTCTCTCTTCTGAACTCACAAATCTGCTGTTGCATCGTCTTCATCTCAGCTTGTTCATTTTCAAATTCTGCTTGCAGGATTCGAAGCTGAGCAGCCAGCTTGTTATATTTGGATCACAGCTGTTGACTTGCTGCCAACGTGCCATCCTTTTCTCCCTGGAATTTTGTTTGCAAGGGTAGGAGCCATTTCTGAGTGTTCTTCTTTTCCTCCCTTAGCACATGCAGGGCTGAAGTTACAGTCTTGGCCTCGTGTTTCTGCTTTTTTCTGAGATGCTGCAGTTCCCAACTCTTTTTGTCTTTTTTGTGTATGGTATGATCCGTCTCCAAGCACTGTCTCCTAAACCTGATCTTCACTTCTGCATCATGCTTATTTGAAGGAGACAATATGCAGATTTAAGTTCTTCCACATGCTTCAGAAGGGCTTTTTTTTTTTTCCGTCTCAGTATCCTCAAGACATTTGGTAGCACTGAACAAAGTTTCCTGCATGACTATCAGCCAACTCCTAGCCTCATTTTTCTTCTTTGTGAATTTGCCTTTTCTGTCACTTGGATCTTCAGGATCCTTCTTTAACTTGTGTACGTTTTTTTTCCCAAATGCTGTTGCTGGGCAGTTTTTTGTTTTAACTCTTCAAAATGGGTTTTCAGAGAAACGGTTTCATAGTAAGAATCAATAATCTGTGTTAGCTGCTGCTTCTGATTCCACTTCATCCTCCTATTCACACCATCTAGATCTAAATTCCCTTTGTTAAGCAGTAGTTTTCCCCTATTATTAACCTTCTTCAAAACCGTATCATCAGACTGAATTTCCATGATTTGAGTTTGTTCTTGCTGAGCCTGCTCTAGCTCCTTGATGACCCCTCTAAGGTTTGTAACAGTCTCCCAAAATGACAATTTTTCCAAATGGTAATTGGAATATTTTGTTCCACACATATCTGAGGATGCTTCATAAGGACTTGGACAGGGACTCCCTGTTCTATAATTGGAGAGAATCCCTTTATTGCTTCTACCTCTTCGCTTATATTCTTCTTTGGTAGCAAGTCATATCTCAGAATACTGGAGTAAAAAGTGCTTACCAGCTTTTGGCATTTCCTAAGAGAACAACCACATTCTGTCATCAATTAATTAGAAAAATGAGAGGTCACGTCGTTTGACAGTAATCTATTCAGAGACAGCAGAAAGGCAACTGTGAATAAATTTCAATAAGCTTTGCCAATACTGTTACAGTACTGGTAGAGTTGTGTCATTCTTCTATTGCAAAACAAGAGATGACACCCTTTGTTCAATTTATGCAAACTATTTTTTCACTAACTTCAGTGAAAATTTTCCATCTGTGAACAGAAGTCAATGTGGGCCGGCATTATGAAATGATGAAACTGAAGGAGCCCACCCTTCTACAGTGTCTACAGTCCTTGCACCTGCATCAGGCTCCAGCAAAGTGAAAAGTCTAAAGAATGTCATTGTCGTATTTTGGCCTAATGTAGAGTAATCTTTGACCTTAAAGCAAGAATTTTAAAACCCAAGAAATCTAAATTAAACTTGGCCAAACATCCTGATTGTGGAAAATGGAGAAAAAGAAATGTTTACATTAAAGCGGTAAGAAATAAAAGTCTTGCGTTGCTCTATGCATTGTTCAATGTACTGAGTTTTGAGAAGACTGATAAAAGGGAGATTTTACTCACTGAAGACAGAGGTAGAAGGCAAAAAAATATGCTTGAAATGCTACTCAATTCATTTGTTGAAAGAAGTGGGACAGTCAGAATATCCCATAGTACCTTACGTAATAGGCCATACAATCTTTTTACTGTATTTCCTAGATACCATAATAAAACTAACAGTAAGAGTAGCGTTTGATCCACCATTTTTAAATATTTGTTTTTAATTTTTGTCTTACACTCTCTGTAACTGAAAAAATTAGAAAACTATAAATAGGAAAAAGCATCTCAGATTCTGGTGGAAACTCTCTCAGTACTTCCTCTTTTGTTCTGCTGCATTACACTGTTCTCTGTATCTCTTTTCACTTCTCTGTTTGACTGTATCAGGCCTGGTATGTAGGCTATGTTCAGATGCAAAGAATCAGATACCATTGTTGCTCTCTCTGCAGTTTTTTGGAGGGTCTGTCTGTTGTCCATTGGCTGCCTACCAAAAGACTGTAATTTTTAACCTGTAATAATTTTTAATTTTCAATAATTGTAATTAAACATAATTTAAAAATTAATTAAAATTTAAAATATTCATCAGTTGTAATCTGCATGGGAACTTCAATGAAAGTGCACCGCCCCCTACATTCAGAACTCAGTTAAGTTGAGGCACAGCTCCAGCCACCTTCATTTGATATTCTTAACACTTCTCTTTTATACAATACATCTGGGAGGCCCAGCACTCACATACAAAATACTACAATATACATGTTATTTAAAGCACTACTATGAGCTTTATCAGAGAAAGGTAGTTTCATAATTCAAGCTTACAATTCAAGCAGCATGAAAATCTTACCATGACTTCTTCTGGACTGGGAGTTTTGCTAGCCAAGTTCAAATTATCCTCTCCTGAAAACTGTTTCTCAGTACCAAAACCTGGATATGTCTTGAACAGAGAGCCATGGGGCTGAATGAGAAAATAAGACACATCTTTTATGGGAGATTCTTTAATAATGCAATCCAGTACCGACTCTCCCATTTCTACAAATGTCTCTTCATGAGGAACTACAAGGGGCTTAACTGATAATTGTTCTGGCAGTGAAACCTCTTCTCTCCTAGATTCCTGCAAGTCTTTTTAAATAATGTTTTTTCCATCTATGTTTTCTTCTCACCAGCCCAGCATTCTCCTTTGATGTGCTGGTTCTTCTTTGACTATGGATTCCTCCTCTGAGAAAAAATGTTGTGTCCGCACCTGAAGACTCCTTCCACTTGGCTATGCAGAAAGTGTTTCTATGACTTAGTGACTCCCTTGTTTTCTGAGAGGTATCTTGAAAATTTATGTAGACTCCAAAAGAGAATTAAGTTTCTTACAACAGTTTCAAAGAATATTCTTGGAAATAATATAGCTGTGGAGAAGAGGTACTTCACTTGGAACTTAACATATGAATAATTTGCCTTCTTCAGCGTGTATCATTTTTGATCAGGAGCCACCTAGCCAAAACATGACGCAACTACATGAATGTTCACAGCAGCACTGAAGTACCGTATTACCTAAATTCTCTTTCCTATATATGTGTGCCTCTTCCATTTAAACCAGTGTATGTATAAGGTCAGCATATAACCTGCAATATTTGAATATCAAGCCTACTGCATGGAGATGGAGGAGATCTTGGCCTCCTGATGTGCTGCTGTACAAAAAGAGTCAAAGTAAAGGGACTGCAAAAAGCAGAGCCGGATTTCTCTTGATGTCCAAGAGAGCATGAACAGTTTTTTCTGACAGTCACATGAACTTGCTTGTTGTCAGTCTTTGATACAACTCATTGCAGTTGCAGTGAAGTTGGAGAGCCTGAGCTCAGCTGAAGCAGCTGAGACCATATCTCAAGAAAAGGCCATCTGAGGGTGCGTGTAGCTCCTGACAACTATTTGTGCTCTGTGTATTGTGACAGCTTACTGTGATCATGGGCAAGAAAGAGCTTGGAAGAAGGTGGAAGGACTCAGCTGCTAGGGAAATACTTCGTTCTTCATTACACTGGCAGAGTAAAAGGGGAATGTATCATCAGCAGCTTACTTCTGAAGCTACACGTAAGTGAACTGAACATTGACTTTATATTTCTTCTCTGTATGATCACCATTCAGGACGTAGATGCTGTTTTCTATTTTCAGATAGCTTTTTATGTGAATCATCTAATTTTAACAGTTCCATGACCATATGCTTTCTCTTTCCCCCTCCTATGTCTCTCCATGCTCTGTACAGTCCCTGTTGTTTCTGTCCTTCACTCATGCCACACCAGTAAGATATAAGCAGCTGACTTCAAAATCTAATGAAGTTTGTTGATTTCAGCAGGCTTTGCACCAGCTCAAGATCTGTGAGACAGCACTGTCTGTGAAATACAAATGGCATATTTTGGTAGGGGAGGGGTGTGTGAAAGATAAAATGTCATTACCACTCATCCTAGCACATGGCAGTTGAAGTCCCTCTCATGTTTAACATCACCAACAGGAACATACTGCATGTCAAATTTTCTAAGACAGGCTCAGAAACAGAGATTCCTTCACAAAGCTGGCAGTCAGTGTCTTTTCTTCCCTTTGGATTCTACATTTCATCCTGCAAATAAAATTTGTGGTCCTCTCAAGTTGCTTTGCCCAGGAAGGAGCAAGACTCCCATAGATTCTGAGTACAGCCTCTGTATCCAGTTTCCCAGCTTCAGTGTGAACCATAATATATCCCTCTCTTACGTAACATGAGGTGTTAGGTACAGACTTGGTACATCTCCAAGTGTGAGCAAACATCGTGGCTTTTAATTTTCAGGAAAGATAACAACATAGTCATAGGCAGAGTAAGGGAGGCAATAGTTTTCCCAGGACAGTCTTGTGTGAGGAGGAACACGGGGAGCTACAGTGGTCCAAGCTGAGTACGTAGGCTGCTGGAGGGTCTCTACTCCCAGGGATTAGGGATGCTGACTGGTAAACCTCTGTCACCTCTTGGCACATGACATGTCACATGGTGGCTGGCACACAGAACCGTAGTTCTGCTTCTCCCCTTCCCTCCCACTAACTCGTGCAGTGGTCAGTAAAGAGTGGAGAGCCTGAAATCCCTATTTTCCGTCAGTGTGAACCTGCAGGGGAATGTTAAAAATAAGTTACCTCTTCAGAGAAATTGAAGGCAGAAGGCTGTATCCAGGGAATTTCCAGGCAACACAATATAATGAGAAACAACAGGGCAGTTTGTTTTCATAAGGAGTCTACCTTTCCCTCTTCCAGACCTCCCTCGTGACACGTCGGGATGGGCTTGTGTATCGTAGCAATTGAGTAGCTTGAGGGCCCTCCAGCAGCGCTCCCTCTCTCCTCTGGCTGAAGCCACCGGCGTCCAGGCAGAGCAGCGTCACCTTCTCGGGCAGGTGGGCCTTGTAGGTTAAAGCGTTCTTTGGAAAGCAGTCGTTGTGCTGCTGCTTCAGACTGACGCTGTGTTCTTCTCTGCCTTGCCAGCTGGCACTTCGTTACAGAGAGAGGACATTTGACTAAGATTCCCTCTTTGATACGAAAGGAGGAGAAAGGAGCGTTTAGGTTCCAGGTGCTCCTGTGTCAGAAGCTTAAGCGGCAGAACTTGAAGACGGTCTGCAGCAAAGCTGTAGCTTTAGGAATGTCAGAAGCTGGCTCGCTGCTTTCCACGTTCAGAGACTCTCAGTGGGTTGGCTTTACAGAAGCGTTGCGGATGGAAATGGCATTCTTTCTTTTGTAAATGCTTCTCACTGCAAGCATCCCTGTTTTCTGCACAGTCGTAGCTTTTTTGATAGCCTTTACATACACCACTTGGATAATGGGAAAACATCTACAAAGAAGACCACATTTTAAAAATTTACCATTATGAACAAGACGGCAAAAGCCCAGCACTCACTTTTTTTCTTAATCCTACGTTGTATCAGTATATAAACAGATTAGCACATTGTTTGGTGTAAAGGGTGTTAACAGTGACCTAAGATGCTTCTAGCGAGGCTTGAAAATTGGGAATTCCTTTGGTTTCCGTTGCGCCTTTAAGAAAGATTGGAATTTACTGTTTCAGAATATATTAGATAAAACTCTTATCAATACCCATCACAGGTGGCACAGATCATCACTAACGTTTTAGGGAAAACCATGAATCTGTGGCGTAAACGGTCATTTCCAGCGAAGAGAAGAGGGCTTGAAGATGCGACCTTCCTAGGGCTGCATTACGCCACGCTGTGCGGAGGTACCACAGAGGAGTATTGACGTGTTTGTTCGCTTATCAGTGGTCGCTGCGAGTTCCCCCAGAGGGCGGCCGCGGCTGCCG
>NW_009259976.1:1805757-1810281 GCF_000687185.1 Egretta garzetta
GGGGGGAGGGTTGGTGCGGGTGCGTCTGGCCTCGGGCGCCGCCGGCAGAAAACGAGGAGCGGGGAGGGGAACGGTGCTGCACGCCGCCCGGCAGCGGGGAGGGCCGCCCGGCAGCGGGGAGGGCGGGTGTGCTGCCCGAGCTGGCAGAGGGCATGTGAGGAAAGGCTGCGTGCGCGCTGCCGGCTTTCCGTTCCGATTGTTTGTGATTTCTGCTTCACCGCTGAAAGGGCCCGACTCCACCTGCAGGCTCGGGGCGGTGGAGGCAACTTCATCTCGGTGTTACTTGGTTGCCCCTGCATACGTGAAGCCGTGTGAGAGAACAGTGGGCTGCCTAGGGCAGCAGATTCGTTTGGGAATTAAAGCGTGCTTTCTGTTGGACAGGAGGCTGCAGCGAGGTGGGGGTCGGCCTCTTCTCCCAGGTAGCGGGCGCTAGGACGAGGGGAAATGGCCTCAAGTTGCACCAGGGCAGGTTTAGGTTGGACACTAGGAAAAAACTTTTCACCAAAAGGGTTGTCAAGCGTTGGAACGGGCTGCCCAGGGAAGTGGTCAAATCCCCATCCCTGGAGGTATTTAAGACTGGTAGGTGAGATGTTTAGGGATGTGGTTTAGTGTGGGATGGCAGGGTTAGGTTAACAGTTGGACTTGATGATCTTGGAGGTCTTTTCCAACCTAAACCATTCTATGAAAGTCTAGAGGCGTTTATATTTGGTGGGGAGTGAATAAGGAATGGCCTTGTGTGTTCAAGCTATTTGCTGTCTAGTGTACCATTTATTTAGTTGGGTGTCAGATTCCAGCAGAGAACCTGCTTTGGGTCATACTTTTTCTGGCAGAAAAATGTGGCATACAACAGCCATTAAGGCACGAGTAAGTAAAAAGGGTTAATTTTTCCCATAAATTCTTTTTTAGGTCTTACTTCTTCTATGTAGGTTGTGTTCGTGCCCTGCATTACCAGCAGGTTGGCTGGCTGCCTCCAGTGAGATTTTGTGTGGTAACTCATCAGGTGGAAATCTGCTGTGGGTACAAGCAGTGTGGCTCATCTCTGGTGAGGGAGCCAGCTGGCCTGATCTGGTGTGTTCGTATGATTGGAGTCAGGTGGATCCAAATAAATGTAACTGCAGAACAAGTTAGAAGGCAGCACTGATGTGGTGAAAAAGATAATTTAAATTCAGGCCATCCTTTAATGGTAGTGACATCCTCATATATGCTTGCTTAAAGATGGGTGAAGTGAGAAACATCTCATGGAGAGCTAACCTTGTGCAATCATTTGGGGTAAATTTATTGAATTTTTGATGACTGTAACAATGATTTGTAGTTATATAAACGTCTGTATTTGTTTGAAGTGAGTTTACGCAAGACACAGAAACAGTTAAAGAAGATGAGGTCGCTGAGAACTGCCAGTCCTGCATGTGCAAAGAAGTTAACATTGAGGAAGGAGATGATGATGATGATGACGATGAAGAGGAAGATGAAGATGAAGACTGGGACTGGGATGATGAAGTGGGAAGACTCATGAAGCACCACAATGCTGCTGGTGGATGCAATCCACAGGTATGTTGAAGGCTATTCTGTGAGCATCAAGGGTGCCCAAGAGCAAATGAGGCTAACCTGGAGGCTTTGTTTTTTGTTAGTATTATATTGAGCATAAACGCAAATGGAAATTTTTCCTCACGAGAATCCCCTTCTTTTGAGTCTGTTCCTTTGCTGTGCCACGTGTGTATCTACGTTGTAGCCAGACCTCCTTTTGATTTCCTTGTCTCTGTTGCTGGATTTTCTTTGTCACTGCAGTTTTCCTTGTGTTCCTTAGCTTTTTCAACCTTTCTTTGCCCACCCTGATCTCTACTGATGTTGCTTACTTTTTGGTATTTTTCCTCTCTTCCCCATCTTTTCTATTTAATTTTAAGACCTTATCTGGTTATCACACCCAGGTGAAATAGGTTTTGTTTTGGACTAGTAGTGAAGGAGGCAAAAGAAAGCATAGGAGAGGGAAGGGAGGTGCTAGAAGTGAATTCATTTAGAGTGTATGCTGTTGGCATGGAAACTCTGGTGTTGTGCAGAATGAAGAGCACACATGATGTGAGAACTAGCATCCTTCTTCCTCTCAGCTTGGACACTGGAGGCTCAAACCCTCATTTTTCTTATTGATACCAACATAACAGAATAGTTGAGGTAAATTAGAGTGGTGCATATTGTGTCTGACCCTCAGCGCTTGTCCTAGGTGATTTATTCTTGCCTGTAGTTAGAGGTTTATGCTGTCCAGAGGTGGTGAAATCATGTTCAGATATTAATTGTGTTTGGAGAAGACTATCAGTAAGAAAAGATAGCGTCTTGGAAACTTTTCTCTGTTCATTACCTTCTCATTTTTTTTCCTCTTGTTTTTTCTCCTTGTTTCTGTCTGCTATTTCCTTTCCTTCTACAGATAGAAAAAGTGGTAATATAAGAGACTTGCAGCTTAATTCCCAGACTAAAAATAACCCTGCGTTGGGGCAGTTTTGGGACTTTTAACTGATATGTCACCTGTATTTTCTTTTCTTGAATTAAGTAAAATCTGATGTTAATCCATATCTGTTTCTTCACCCTTTCTGGTTTTCTATTTATAGCTCTAGGCATAGGCATTTGAGTTGACTTTTCCAAGATAATTGTCTGTATTTCAAAGGGCTGCCTAGAGAAGGCAACTTACATTAAAAACATCCTTTGTTTCAGGCAAATAGACAGACCCCTAGTTGCTATTCAGCAAACATGTCTACCCCTACAGACAAGGCTTTAAGGAAGTTTGAACATAAAATTAATTTGGGTGAGTATAATTAGATCGTCTTCTCTTACGAAAACAGATACCGCTCTGTGATGTTCTCAGACTAATTCCACTTACTTTAAGCCAGAACTCACTGGAATGGCAGTTAACCATTGCCCGACAGATTAAAAAATGGCTTTTGTGTTCTTACTTGAAGTTGCCTTTAGTCTCCATTAACCATCTGTTGTACCCCTTGCTCTTACCCTTCAGAGCCATAGGGCTGTTTTGGGGTTTGGTAGGGTTTTGTTTTCTTGCCCTTGACTTCTCCAGACCACATAAAGTTAAAAATATTTCTTCCCTAGGTTCTTTGTAGGAGCAAGCTGTTTGGCTGGAGGGAGGGTATCGTCTCTCTGTTGTGATGTTGTTGGTCATTCTCAAAGCTGCTCCCACAGCTAAATTTTCTAGACAATTGCAGTCCCCTGTAGCATTAGGGTGGCGCGTTACGCATCAGTTATCTCACAGGGGTAGAGTTCTGTTAAGCAGAGAGGCTGCTGTCCTAGCCAGTGTAGTTTGATGTTTACCATGTGTATAGGGCTAGATGTAGCTGTCACTGGGGGCTTTTGACAGGGTAGTAAACAGTTGTGTTTTCCTTCATAACAAAGCAGTTCTGACATGAAGGTTCAAAAGAGTAGTGCTGGTATATGTAGCCTAATACAGAAGCTTTTGTACATTTAGCAATTAATTCAAACACCATTTTAAATACATCATGAGGAGAGAATCCCAAGTTTGTTGCTTTTTCTGTCCAGAAAAATGGCATTCAGTTGTGATAAGACAATGGTGGACAAATTGAATAGTGAGATGTTACCCAAAAGTCATTACCTCTGGATGGCATTACATCTCCAAGTCTGTGGGACTTCCTCGCTCATCTGTGTTGTTGCCTTATAGTCCTTAAAATGTAGACATAGTGGAGTGCTAGGTCAGTTCTGGTATGTAGCTAAGCTTCTGGGCTTATAAAGAGCTCCACCTGTGTTTGAATGTTGTGTTATGGCATATCAGCTGGCAGTAGAATTGCAGGGGCAATTCCAAATGCAGGAAACTTCTTTGATTTTTTTGGTGTGGGTTTTTTTTCTCATGTGTTTTTCAGATAAGCTGAATTTTGATGACTCTGTTATAAACCGAGTCACAGAAAAGTCTAGACAGAAAGAAGCAGACATGTGAGTATCATTCCTGGTTCTATTTTCATTTATATAATTGGAACCCAGAAGAGTAGTTCGTATTTCCTAGTGTGATCCTGAGTTTTGAATAAGTTTATTAGGAAAACCAAAATCTGTAAATAGTCCACATGCAGTTTCCTTTCTGGTTTTAAACTTCCTGGTTTCCACATAAGTTGTTTAAATCATTCTGAAGTTCTGATGCTTCTGTCACTGCTGCTGGTAGCATGTCTGATTGTTTTGGTATAGTAAGACAGAAGCGATGGGTGTCATTCCACAATATCTCTCATACTGTTTTTCTAAACAGAGGTCCTTAAGCATTTGGGCTAGAAAAAAATACTGGAGCCTTTAGAAGGTTTCATCTGATGATTTGGTGAGGAGAGGTACCTTTTAAAAAAACAAAAACCCAAAAAAACCCCCCAACTATTTGTTTTCTTAAGCCTGTGGCTTATAGCCCTAAGTTGTTAAGACAGAGATTGTTTTCTCCTGAGTGAGCATAATTCAGTGGGGGCAGGAAGGTGTCTGTAAAAGTGAAGGGCACTGATGTTTGTGGGTTTGTGTGGTGTTTTTTTTTTTTTTTTTTTT
>NW_009259976.1:1810872-1824843 GCF_000687185.1 Egretta garzetta
AAGGGGAGGGGCTTATGTTTTTGGGGTTGTGTTGTGTTTTTTTTTTTTTTTTTTTTTTTTTGTTCTCTACACCACCACCACCCCACACACACATTCAGGAGAAACCTTTGCTTTTGTATGAACTGAAAGCCTTACTTCTTGAGGCTGTCATATTCTCTTTGGTACAGAATGTCATGTTTTACTCTGTCAAAGCACTGAGTCCATGTGTGGGATTGTATAATTTTATTTTCACTTCTGCTAGGTACCGAGTCAAAGATAAGTCAGACAGAGCAACAGTAGAACAGGTAAGTCCTTAATGCATTGAATTTCTCTATTGACTGGAACAAATTATGTGGAATTTTGGAATCGGTGCTAAAATGGATGTTGTAGGAACAGAATTTTGCCTTGGAATTCTGTTTCCCTTCTTACCCTGAAAAGACCTGTTGTTTCTTTCCTGTATGGAGGTTGTAATTGCTTCCATAAACATTTTGGAGCTCATTTTTGTGATGATCAGCATTGTGATTTGATTGTATATGCAATGCAGAATTCCATCTTAAGCTTTTATTAAATTCCAAGGAACACTAAAAAGAAATGCTGGGTTTGCTTTTTTCTTCCTTAACAGGACTGAATCATTACTGGCCCGAGGTCACATAGCTGCTCTATTTCAATTGTGATAACTATCTCTTGATCCTTAAGAATAGTCTGATGCCGTGGGTCCTTTAATGTGCTACTAAGAATGGACTGTATTAGCAGATTTTGTCCTCTTAAAGAGAGCAATTGTGCTGACTCTCTTGTATTAAATTTGAGGTGTTGGATCCAAGGACCCGAATGATTCTGTTCAAGATGCTAACTAGAGGTGTCATATCGGAAATCAATGGCTGCATCAGCACAGGGAAGGAAGTAAGTTTTATTACAAATGACATGATAGTCCTTTTCTCAGCAAGCTAAGTGGAAGCTTGTGGTGCTCAGAAGACTTATTGAACGTACTTAGTTTTAGTACTACTTTTTTTTTGGTGTTGCTTGATTGGGAGGAATTTATCTTAAGATAACATGCAATTTAAGTTAAAGGAAACAAGTTTCCCCAAGTGTGAAAGATTTCTGAGAATACTTAAATGTTAGCTTAAAATTGTGGAGCTTGTTAATTGTATGTTACAACTGAAATTTTGGAGAGGGTATGTGTACACATAATATTAAACAGTGCCTGGAAAACATGCAAACCCAGGTAATTCTTCTTGTGTTTGACTCTCTTGTATGTAGATCAGACCAGCTCCATGTGTCAGCAGACATGGGAGTATCTAAACGGTGTAACAAAATTCTGTTTAAAGTACTATTAAACCTTCATTGCTTTTACAAAACTGACATGTTTGTGTGCTGTTATTATCAAGTAATATTTCAGATAATTAAAACCAGATCACAAATTTCCAAGTAAATGCATAAAGCAGTTTTAGAATGCCTAGTCCCTAGGCTGGTCTGGTTTTCTTCCAAGTCCTTGGATGCTGATTAAAGGCGTGCTTCCACCCTGTGCAGAGGGGTCAATGTGAGATATTTGGGCCATGCTTTAGGGCCTAACTAGTGCACAGACTCAAATTAACCCTTCACACAAGGGCTTGTTTCAGTCTCCAAAATGTGGATGAGGTGGAGTTTGCATTGTTGTTTTTGTCCTGTATGTGTTGTCACACCCCTACCGAGTTGTAGGTACTTCCCATAAGCTGCCTTTGGTAGAAAAAGAAATTGCCCTTGTGTGCAGTCTCACTCAGCTGGGTGCCACGGGGTGGGGATCAGATCTTTTTATCAGGTGTCAGGAGAGAAGGTTATTTTGGTTTAAAGAGGTGGGTTTTTTTTTTAATATTATTTCTTCCCTTCATAATCTGATAGGCTAATGTATATCATGCCAGTACAGCGAATGGAGAGAACCGAGCAATAAAGATTTATAAAACCTCTATTCTGATGTTTAAAGATCGGGATAAGTATGTGAGCGGTGAATTCAGGTGAGTTTGACTTCTGCCTGGTTTTACTGGGGAAGAGGTGTTATTTGAAAGGTGGTAAAATCGCCAGTGCTAATACTGCATTGATTGGCTAAGCATCCCTGTTATCTTCTGTTTCTTTATTTAAAGATTTCGTCATGGATATTGCAAAGGGAACCCAAGAAAAATGGTGAAGACATGGGCTGAAAAAGAAATGAGGAATTTAATAAGGTGATTCTTCCAGTTTTTATTTCAGCATGCAAAGGTAGCTGAAACTTTGAAGTTTATAGGAGGTACTCTCCTATTGCTAGACTGTGGATATCACTACCTTTTAGGGTCTCTGGACTATTCAGCAAAGTGTCCTAAGTTTCTCTGTGGGAGAGAAAAGAAAGGGGAGGGAGGAATAAAGATATTCTTTTTGTCTTGCTGCTCATGCTCTAAGCTCTTCGATGTCTGAACACTGTCTGACATGACTGAAAAGTGAGGAAAAGCTAGAAATAGCTGCTGCTGAGTAACAGCACACTGTGCGATATAGGTTAACCTAGGATTAACCTGAACTGTGTAAAGTCAGTGTAAACTGTCAGATCTTTGTCTGACAGAGGAACACTTAGAGAAGGGTCAGAGCCAGAATGGTTGTGGCTCTTTGTATTCATTTCCTAGTTGTTCTTCACAAGAGAGAGTTTCCTGAGTAGAGGAGCTCTTACTGTGTGTTATGTTTAAAGCAACAGAGCTCCTATAGGCACTAGTGCAATGCAAATAGTAGAGTTTGGTTTTATTTTTTTTTTGTGGCTTTGTTCTGTTCCTGTGTTACAGGTTGAATACAGCCCAGATACCTTGCCCAGAGCCGATTATGCTAAGAAGTCATGTCCTTGTCATGGGCTTTATTGGTAAAGGTGATAGGTAAGTATCCTTAGAAAATACTTTTTTTTTATTAATAGCTTTCCAGAACACTTTATTAAAAAAAAAACCAACCCAACCCTCTGAATTTACCTACTATTACTGTAGGCCTGTAAAATTAACATGTTACTTTTACATGTGCTTGTGACCTGTAGAATACCCAGACACTTGCCAGCTACTATTGCAGACAATCTGCATGATTCTGACGCCTCAGTTGTGTGCAAAATGAATCTGTAAAGTGGCTTAACCAGAGATTGAGGCTGGAAAGGCTTGCCAATCATATAGGAAGAGAGCTCATCGTTTTGTAGTACAAAATTAACGTGGCATGGTCCAAATAAGCTCACATTGAAAATGGAGCTCCAGTGTCTTTGGCAAGTGTATACCAAGCTTTGCTGTCCTTCGTACTGGCTCCATGCACTTAGCTGCTCATGCTGACTTTTCTTGACACACGTAGTGAGTGGAAGGATCAGTTTCAGCAGTTAAAGCATTTACAGCTGGTGTAAAGAAGGAAAAAGTACTCACTTTGTTATTTGTGTTGTAATTTCAAGGCCTGCTCCTCTGCTGAAGAATGCTCAGTTATCTGACTCCAAAGTCCGGGAGCTGTACCTGCAAATCATCCAGTACATGAGAAGAATGTACCAAGATGCCAGACTTGTTCATGCAGATCTCAGTGAATTTAATATGCTGTATGTTTTTAAACTTTGCTCTGACTTGTGACATCTAAAATGTATGCATTGGCAATCTCTGTGTGAGAGTACTAATCTGTCTCTAAGGGAGGGTGGGGTCCTTTTTGTGACTGGGTTTTGTAATGTCATTAATTATGTAGCTTTTAACCCAGATCTGAGCTTTCTCTGTTTAAACAAAAACAGCCAAAGAAAAAAAAACACAAAAAAAACCCAAACAAAAATGCCTCACAAAGAAACAAACAACAACAACAAAAAAAACCCCCTCATCTAAAAAACCAAATGAGAAATACAGTCCCTGTTTTAAAGCCCCCCCACTCTCACCTACCCATAACACTGCTTTTTGCATTCATGAGAAGACTATTTCTTTAAAGTTTAATAACGTAGCTTGTGTAGAGGAGGGAAAGGATTGACCCAAATGCGACTCTGGCCCTAATATGCTAGGTGTGTGCTAGACAAATACATAGAGATTGTTTGCTGGTTCTTAAGTTTGAAGCACACTTTGTTCCCTGCCCCTTGATAATTTCCTGTGTAACAGTGGTGGAGTTAGTGCAGCGCTCTGTTTGTTTGCAGATACCATGGTGGGGATGCGTACATCATTGATGTGTCTCAGGCAGTGGAGCACGACCACCCGCATGCGCTGGAGTTCCTGCGAAAAGATTGTGCCAATGTTAATGGTGAGTGGGCAGCACTTCAACTCCTGTTCTGATACCTGGTTTATTTAGGAAGGTGAATTGTGTTCACCTGTGTTCTTTCAGGTATAACTGACTGTAGAAGCTGTCAAACTTCTGTTAAAATGCTCCCTTTCCTAGGTTCTCATGGCTTCCTCAGGAAGCAGTGTACTGTGCCGAGTTGAGAAGAGTCTAGCTTATTTTGCTAGAAATCGTCTGGCTGCAATGAGTCACCTGGCTGAATCTCAGATTTATTGTAGATCTGAGATCAGTCCCAGACTGATGAGAGATCAGTCCCAGTCTGCAGCAGCACCCACCCCAGTCTTAACTTCCCTTATTTAACGGACGGTACAGCCATACTGATATGTTTCCTTCTGTAAGTGGAATCCCCATCTGGAATTCCTCAGCTGGCAAGAAGTTACCATGTGTTATGAAGTTCCCTGCACTTACTTGTCCAGGTCAGCTGAGAGGATAAAGGCATAGAGTAATTCATTAGAGGTGTTATTGCTTGTCATAGTACTTTGATAAGCAAGGTATATTTATGGTATTTTTTTCTCTTGAAGATTTGGTCTTTGTGTGTTGAGTATGCATGTTGTGTAACAAACACACACCTCCTGGTAGGGTGTGTTTTTTCTCTGAGGACATGCAATCTGTTACTGCAGGCTGCTTTTGTCCCCCTCTTTCTTTTCAGATTGACTTTTTTCTAATTTTACAGAGACTTTTGAAAGTCTATGGAGAAAGAACTGAATGTGTTTTGATGCTATGTATGTGTTGATACCCAGCTTTTCGTTATTCCTTTTCTGCTCATGGATTTCTAATAACTCCTGGTTCAGATACTTGCACCCTTTCATGTCTTTTGGCTTGCTCTCCTTAGATATTCTAGTGCCTCGGTGAGTTGTGGTGGTTTTGGTGTGTTTTGTTTGTTTTCTGTCTCTGCAACTTGCTCTGTGTAGTTCTTCTACAGAGGCTCTGAGAAACACCTTGCTTTACTCTCTGCCCTGGCTGTGGTGATTGTGAAATCTTGCAGTTCATGGGCAGAGACAGCTGCCTCTCAACTAATTTTTTTTTTTTTTTTTTTTTGTTCTTGGTTAATTTGTCATGGTGAGAGATCCTCTTAATAAGCATTTCCTACTAAAGTTCTCAGAAGTCCTCAGTGTCTTTCACTGCTGTTTTTCAGAACACAAGTGCAGTCTCCAAATTTGGTTATACTTGACTCAAGAAACTAATTCTGAGTGTAGTATTGAGGAAAATTCTAATACATTAATGCATCTTCCATTTTAGATGGATCGTAATTAGGCTGTACTGTGTTTCAGTGGATACTTCTATTTCTCTTCAGCAAAAGTTTGAGGTTTCCATTCCTTATTCTTTGAAATACATTTTTTTTTTTTTTTTTTTTTTTTTTTCATTGCAAATATTACACCAGTCTTAAATTGTTTCCTTCTTAGCCCCTACTTCCTGCTGAAATTGATTTAGCTTTTATATTTAAAGTTTCCAAGTCAGCAGGGCCATTGGCTTGCTCTGTCAGTTTAACATCACAGCTGCATATTACATGTTTAATTATAGTTTTTGTCTCTACCCTTGTTTCCTGGTAGACTTCTTCCAGAAGTACAATGTTGCAGTGATGACTGTGAGGGAGTTGTTTGAGTTTATTACTGATCCTTCTATCACAAGCGATAACATTGATGACTATCTGTCTAAGGTAAGACCTCATGGTCTTGTTGCTTATGTAGGAAGGCTTGACCAATAAGATCAGATCTAGTTCAAGTTCCTTCATCTCATTTATTCTGCATCCTCCTATTGAAGGAAGCTGGTACATGACATTATGTTATGCTAGTACTTCAAAAATGCATACAGTCTTTTCCATTTGTACCATCATGGCATGACAACATGTTCATTCTATGTTTTCTCAAAAAGTCTAATCATGAAAACTCAAATGTCTGTTTCGGGTACTACTAAAACTAATGCTTTAAACTAGTTCTTTCTTTTTGGCAAGGAGAAGTTCTGCAAAAATATAACTATGCTTATATAGAGAATAGGGTTAAGAATGCAGATTTGAGCAGGGTGGGCTGAGGGAGGAAGGGAATGACTCAGGCAGTGTTACTCCAAGGTGCATGGTCTTGCTAGCCAAATGTAGGGGGTGGCAGAACACATCGATTCTAGGAGGAGGTAAACTTAGTGCTGTTAGCACCAATGTATTTCATCTCTAGCTGCCAGTCCTCTGCTCCCAGTTAAATATTTCTTTAGAAAGGGGGCGGAGGGGAAAGCTTTTTAACTTAGCTCAAGAGAAATGAGGGCCACATATGTCATGCTCAGAGTGGAGATTTGATGTGTCATTCCTGGTCAAGACCATGTGAGTGTGGTCCAAATACCAGTATACAGCATGGGGATTTCCAGGTGTTGTGTACTTTCTGTCATATTGGAGGTTGAATGAGACGGAGCCGTGCTACGTGATTGCCCTTACTTGTGTTCCCCTGGCTTGCTCAACGTGTGTGAGAAGAGCCAAGTTCCAGCACTGAGCACTGCTCACTGTATTCTCCTTGTGGTATTATGTCCTGTAGTCATGCTGGGCCTGCCATAATTTGGTCTGGGAAGAGCAGCAAGCATGTTTTCCCTCTTACTAATAAAGCAGATCTGCAGTTAAAAATGTGCTTTGCAGAAATGTTGGTTGCCACTAGGTGTCGCTCAAAGCATTGCCGTAGGGAAAGCTGCAGTATTTGTGAGTGACAGCGTGGATGGAGTACAGGGAGAAACACAGATGGGAATGGCTAGTTGGATTAAGTGATGTGATTCTAAGGAGTGATAACTTTGTTTTATGTTTCTTTAGGCAATGGAAATAGCGTCGAGAAGAACAGAGGAGGAAAGATCCAGTCAGGATAAAGTGGATGAAGAAGTAAGTGAGGAATTTTGTTCCTGCTATGAAATTAATATTAACCTTGTCTCTTCTAAACAATGGAAAATGTTCTGCTTTGTTTGGAAAAATATACAGTTGATAAAAAACCAAAACATTGTGATACTGAGATGTCTTGAGTTGAGGTGTGAAGTATTAAGGGATGCCGTGTGTAAAAGCTGACAACGATATGGTGTTAGAAGGCAAATACTCAATTTCCTAAACCAATACGTTTTCTTGTAGCTAGGTCCGTTGATGTATCTCCCAGTTCAGGTTCAGTTAAAAAAAAAAAAAAACCTGAATGGAGGGATCTGATTATGCTAGTGGTTTTGGACCAGTGATACAGAACCAGGATATCTGGATACGTGCATTGACCAAATTGCCTATTTGGCTCCAGTCCCAGTCTAATTCAGTTCTTCCATGTACCGTTTCTCTCCTTTGCTTTTACATTAAGTGAATCCATTTCAAGTTCATTAGAGAACTGCTAACGTTCTGGAATGGCTTGATGTAAAGATGAAGTAATTTCTATCTTAGTTCTATCTGTCTGCTCCAGAAGAGTTTTAAAAAAAAAAAACCAAAACCAAAAAACCAACTCTGAGCAGAATTTGAGAACCTATTTGTACTGGTTCATGTAGTGTTTATCTTTGATAAATCAAGTAGTATTGACTCCAAAGACTTTTCTTTTTCTCTTGGAGCTCTGCAGGTTTTACTAACTGCTTCTGGCTCAGGCATGGCCAAGGAAAGATCTTTTTTTTTTGTTGTTGTTGTCGTTGTTGTTGTTGTTGTTGTTGTTTTGCTTTGTTTCTTAGGATATCCTCAGCATGCAACTTCTGAACTACAGGGTCAGATGTTGTTAGTGTATTTTTGCAAGCCCATCTTTTGCAAACCAATTATTCCTTTGCTTATATAAAGGTAGTGGCCTGTAAGAGAGATGGTTTAGTAGCATCTAAGTTCAGTTTATTTCTCTTAGACTTCTCACGTGACCATAGATAGTTTGTGCCCCTTCCTTCACAAAAGAGCAGAGCTGATTAAGGGCAAGCTCTGTGGAGGTGGGGGCCTCCGCGCTTTGCACAGCACTTAGTCTAGCAGTTATTATCATAAAGTGTACTTGAATTTGTACCGGTATTGAACTGATACCGTGAAAAAGAGAAGTAAAATACTTCTCTCTGATCTGGTAGTGACTTAAGTTTGCTGGAGGACTGTTTCAGAAAGACAAATGTGACAAATTTTAGGTATGTTGTTGATACTGCAGTTGGGTTTTACTGTACTATACTGCTGCAGGAACCTTTTTTTGAGTAGGACTGTAGGTTGAAGCAGGTATTATTAAATAAAGACATTAAGTTCTAACAGTGCATTTGAATGGAGTTGCCTCCTGAAGGCATTGTAAACATCACAATAAAAATGTTAGAGAAAATCCTTAGAATGCAAAACCTTAGGACTCAAATAGGTTAAGAGGAAGTTGGAAGGATTGGAGAAGTTTATAAGTGGCCTGGTGGTAGTCATGCTAAGGAAGCAGTCTTATTAGTCATGATCTACCAATATATATGTTGCATGTTAAGTCTGCTCCTGCCAAAAAAAAAAAGTGCTGCAGTTCAAATGGTAGTGGATGACTGCCATGTTAATTTTTAGTTTCTCTGAGCCATGAAATCCTTCATGATTATTCTCTTAAGGATGCGTAATTAGAAAGGAAGAACTTCATGAAACTGTCTGTAAATTAGTAAGTCTGCATTTCCTTTCACTCTGCTAGGTGTTTAAGAAGGCTTACATACCTCGAACTTTGACTGAAGTTAAAAACTACGAGAGAGATGTGGATATAATGATGAAATTGAAAGAAGAGGATATGGCATTGAATGTTCAGCAAGATAATGTGAGTAGACATGCTGAGGCACTGCAAAAAAAGAGAGAGGGAATATGAATTCTTCTTACTGGAAACTGATAGCAACAAATAAAACCAGAAGCCTTGTTACCAAGGTGTGGAGTACTGAATCTAGTGTCATACTTTAAAATCGTCTGGTTAGTACTTATGCTAATACTGTGGTTTTTCCTAGGTTGTTTTTCTGGTTGGGCTTTTTTTCTGGTGATAACTGTCTCTGGGACCAAAGATTTAAGACTCTTATTTTGATAACATAGTTTTCTTTCTCTCTTCCCTTGGGTGTAGATTCTCTACCAGACCGTGACAGGACTGAAGAAGGATTTGTCTGGTGTTCAGAAGGTGAGAGGGTCTTTTTGAAATCCTTCATTTTAGTCATTTTCAGAAAAGCGCTTATAAGGAATACAGAGAATGCCTTGTCTTGCAGCTGACACCGTGAAAGAAGGTTCTTGTCTGCAGAGTGACCGTTTGTGTCTGGGATGGGTCTGGCATGACAGTGTGTCTGCACGCCACACGAATTGCTTCCCTGCACTGTGGCTGATCCTGAGTTGCTTCAGAATGAAATGATAATCCTTGCTATGGCCTTGGTATCTAAAGTTAAGGTGGAGAGGAGGGAAGACATCCTCCAATTGTGGAAAATGTAATTAATTTAAATTGTAGCATGACTACACGTTTTGATATGTTCGGGGTAGCTTTGCTGTAATTATTGTGTAAAGAACAACCCTGCAGTGTAAGGCATAACATATTATGTCTTGCTATATATGAAGTACTTGACAATGACACTTCTGTAAAGCACATTGGATAAGAAGTTTGGTACAGATCAGTCTGAAGCAATATAATTCAAGGTGGAAGCCCTCTACGGATCCTCCCTCCTTCCTTTGTAAATGTTACCTAGCAGTTGTGTAGACTCTGTTTTTAACATGGAAATATAAATATGGATGGGATCAGGCTGTGGCACAGTCTCCAGGCTTGTTCAAGGATAAGCGAGTTTTCCAGTGTAGATCTGTGTTTGCAATAAAGCCTACATACAGTGCCCCCAAGGTAGATTCGGGGATGATCCAAGTATAATTAAAAATTGGCTTCCACATATGTTAGCAAATTGCTGTTCAACTTACGGAAATTAGCTTGGGAATGCCAGTACAGCTGTGCTGTGAGCTCTGGCCTAAAAGTTTCTGTGTTGTACGTTCTACAGTCCTTGTTCTTGGTTTGGATTAACTTCTTATTCTTTTTCTTGAGACTCAGTGGTGGCTGTAGTAAAGGAGATGGTACAAGGGTTTCTTTGCAGCAGATTCTGCTTTGGTTTATATGTGTGTGTGTGTGTGTATGTGTGTATATTGTCATCTTTCTTCTTTTTTTTTGTTTTGATATAATTCTCCCTTGATATATCTTGCAGATTCCTGCACTTCTTGAAAAGAAGGCAGATGAGTCAGAAACAGACTCTGATGATGACGGCAGCTCAGAGGACTCTGATTCGGGTTGTAAAGAATCTATACATCCCAAAGATAAACCTGCTGAAGTTAGCATGGACAAAAAGGTCAGCTGGCCAGGAATTGTTTATTTTTCCCACATCTGCTTATGTGACAGGAAAAAAATCCAACTTCAGTTCTGAGTGGTTCTTGCTACTTCTTGTCTGAAACGAGCTACGGACGTTTCCTGTTGTGGAGAATGAGAGCAGAGAACGTGAATGTTGTTATGGATGCTTTATTAATGGTGGTTTTATGTAGAGGAATGTGTAACATGGCGCTCTCTAGCCTAGGTAAAGCTAGAAGATCTCTGGAGGGAATTCTAAGGCTAAGCAAAGCAGAACTTGGTGAAGCCTGGGCAGCTCTTCAGTGCCTCTGGCTACTCTTCCAGGCTTTGGTGTTCAGGTTTGCGGTCATGGTCCCTGATTAACCTCCTTTTGCCTAGGGAACTGAGACCACTTGATCTCTAGAACTGGAGACTTGGTGGCAATCTTTGTGCTATAGTGGCTTTTGCAGTACCATTAGTACAGACTGGCTGTCTTTTCTGTGGGCAAGAGATGTAATGCAGTCATGCAAAGGGATAATGATTTGGAGGTTTTTAAGGTTTCGTTTTTCAAACTGCAGAACAAGTATCTTCTCCTTTGGTAAGGCTCTTCATGGGTGAGCCTCTTGGCAGCCTTTTAGGTGCTTTGCAAAAGAAGGATGAAACTTGGTGGGCTTAAGGGGTTCAAGATTTGGGGGCTTGCTTGTTAGATTTTTCTTCCTAGAAAAGGTAAGATAATACATTCCATATCTGTTAAATAAAAATGCAGTGCTCTACTAGATGCTTTCTACCAGTCTAGAGCTGCTGCCTTTCAGATGTGAAGAGGGGATGTGTTGGTCACTTCTCATCCTTATGGATAGTTTTCAATTGGACTTCTTTTTGTGTGAGCAAGGTGAGGTTTTCGGTAACTCATGTGTTAAGCTGTAGGTTGAACAACTGATGAGCAGCAATTACTTCCGTTCCCCTCCCCATTATGCTGACTTTGCATTTTCCAGTTGAGTGTAGTCTCTTCACTGTCTAGCACAAATTATAGGGTATGCTATGCTACTGCAGTACACTCTTGCCAATCCTGATGATGATCAGTTTGCTCTGAGTTACCAGCAGTTACTAGATCAGTATTTTTGCATGGCATGTAGAAACACATACTATAGCAGCCCTGTGGGTAGCAGAAAACCTAGATTAGGCATCCTGTTGTAATCTTAGGTGTTAATAGCATCAGTTAAGAGTGCCTCTTGATCCCTTTCTTCAAAGGTTGTGTGAAATGCAGGTTTTAACTAGTTTGAATTTTGCCTTGTCATTCCCCATATGTAGCTCTTAGCTCCACCCCCAATCTGTACTTCCTTTTTCCTTTTCCCTCACCATTCCTATTGATTTTTTTCTTTTTATTTCTTCCTCTTGGTAACCTCACTTTTATGTGGTGTGTTAATTAAACTTGTTAATGTAACAATTGATTGACCTGCTCAAAATGTCTTACTCCTCCTGATTTTAAATGAATGGTGTTTCGTCCTTTATAGGAAAGGAAAAAGATGGTTAAAGAAGCCCAAAGAGAGAAGAGAAAAACCAAAATTCCAAAGCATGTGAAGAAGCGGAAAGAAAAGACTGCAAAAATGAAGAAAGGCAAATAAAATCTGCTTTGGCTTGGGGGAAAGGGATGGTTTGTTGTGGGTTATTTAGTCACCATCTTTTTTTTAAAATTAAAAATCCTTTATTTATATACATACAGTATTAACTGTGAGGGTGGTTTTGTTAATAACGCGGTGTAATTGTTTGAATGGAGTATATGCCATGGGTTTCTCAGTTGGAAAGAATGAGGTTAACACTCGTGCATGTTAAAATCCTTTACCTGTGCAGGTTTAACCTGTTGTTAAACTCGTGTTGATTTGTTCATGGGGTCTTTACTCCCCTGCCTCACACTGCATACGAGCTAGCTCAGTTTGTTCCAGAGCAGTGATTTGATTCAAACAGATTCTTGGAGGAAGGAGAATGGCAATTCAAAGCCTTTTGCCTTCTTCACAGTACGGAAGCAGACTGACCTATCTGTCCTCTGCAGGCTGTCACAGTCACCGGTGGATAACCCTGTAGGCATTGAGCCTTTGCTGCCTCCCCTGTGCTTGTATCACCTTTGATATTTTGTTACTGAAAGCTGAATTTTGTGATTTGGGAGGCAGCTGTCCTCATTACCCAGTGCCCTTCTGAAGCAGTCAGGCAGGCGTACCTGAAGAGACCAAAGCTTGATTTGTGTTTTGGTTTTTTGTTTGTGTTTTGTTTTGTTTTTCTTGGATCCCAACATAGGACACTGTTGCTCTTAGAGTATTATGAACCAGCTATTTTGTAAGCTGGTCAAATGAGTATTTGCTGTCAAGATTAATCATGTGTTTTCAAATTCAAGGCTACGTATGTAAAGGCTTATGGCAGGACTTCACTGTGGCATGGCTCAGCGCTACCAGTCCATGTGGTGCTAAGGTGCACCAGCTCTTATTAGGGAGAGGTTGGCAGAGCTCTGCTCATAAGTGACCCACTTGGGCTGGGGCAAAGGTGCTGTGCTGAAGACAGACCACTTTCTCTCTTGGCAGCTGCTTTGGCCGCTGAGGCTGACAAATCTTGGGAGAGGTGTCCTCCTCATGCTGTAGCATACCAGCTGTCTTTTCCCACTGCCTGCAGTTTCAGAACTCCCTGTGCCAGCACAGAGAAAGGTTCTGATTCCAGTAAATGTCTCACATGAGGGGTGGAGTTGATGCCTTGGGGGTTTACACTTACAGGACATACATCCTCTGATGACAGAGGACAGCTTTTATCCATCAGTGGATATCCAACAATGATGGGTTGGCCAGGGGCAGGGTGAAGTTTCCTTCTCTCTGCTCCTCACCTCCCACGCCCAAAAGAGAGATGATGTTGGCCAATTGCAGACGTGGTTGCACTCCCCAGTTGGACCTTCACAATCTCTTTGGTGCCTTTGGCTAGAAATCTGGTAAGAGGGGAACTGGTCAATGCTTCCACATCTCTCTGTGCTCCCTTACTCCTATCCATACAGGGGTTGACAGTACTCTCATGTACAGTAATGTGTGTAAGTGTAGACAGTGTTGCTGGAGCATGTTGGGAAGCAAGGCTGGTGTTTTCTCACCATGTGGGGATGTTTTTTGGGAGATGGAGATGAAATATCTGCATTTTGGAAAATGGCATTATATCAGGTGCAAGAAAGGGGCAGCCTCTAACTTGGTAGCGAAGGGAGGAGGAGGTGCAAGACCTACATCCAGAGGTGAGGGAGTACTGTTGACTGCATTTCTCTTAATGCCAAGGGCTGAGATGCTGCTGGATGTATGGACATGTTATTTCCTGCTTTTCTTTGCTATCATGGGAGCTTGCTTAGTGACATAATCAGGCAGAGGTAGCCTTGGCTGTCCTGAACCTGACTTGTGTTCCTAGGTGCAGTGCTGAAGGCAACTGAAACAATAACAGCTTTGTGCACTTTGCCCTTGAAATCCCATTATGTCGGGGATTCTTCCTGCTGCCTGTC
>NW_009259976.1:1824860-1837120 GCF_000687185.1 Egretta garzetta
AACGATAGCAGTTTTGGTTTGTGAAGGTGTGTGCACCAGGAAGCATGTGTAAGGACTCGGGGTTGGGGGGGGGGATTGTGTCCAAGCTGTTGCCTTCCTCCAGGAACAGGGTGTGCATCAGGCAGACCTCAGCGTTTTTGGTGAAGTGGGCTAAGCTTAAGTGAATTCCTAAGAAGCTGTGTGTGCTTTAACCTCATGTAGCTCAGCAGTGGATGACTCCACCAGGAAACTGGTCCATGGCTGATCAGTGCGAGTCGGGGGTTGTCAGACACAAGAGAGAACCCTCTGGGTGCTCTGAAGATGAGGATAGATGCTTGTTCTTGGTAAAGAGCCTGGAAGGCCCAGAGCCAGTGTGTGTGTCCCACTGGGGGGTGTTTACCTCCTTTACCTGAGGAGATGCAGTGTGTGTCCCACTGGGGGGGTGTTTACCTCCTTTACCTGAGGAGATGCTTCAGAGAAAGGCTGTTACTATCTGTGCTAGAGGGAAGAGGAAATGTCCCAGCCCATATAACCTTGTCTTTCCTCCAGGCCGTGCACCACAGCCGGATCAAGTTTGCCTAGCTCCAGCTGCCATCCTGGAAGCATGAAGGTGGTCCTGAATCAGTCATTTAGGATTGGAGCCTTGCTTGCAGTGATGTGCAGCAGGACTGTCTGTGCAGGCTGTGCAAAGCATGAGCTGTCTGCCTCAGGTGTTTTCTCTAGGGCATGTTTACATAGTCAGGGTGTTTGCAGAGCACCTGAGGTGAGGCATGCCAGAAAAGCCCATGTTCTGCAAGTGCAGGTGGCCTGGGGGTAGCTGTTGCAGCTGGGTGTGTGCTTGTCGAGGTGGGCTGTAAGTGCAGGTCATGTGTCCTGGCCATTGCAGGCTTGAGATCTATAGAAGTGAGGCAGGCCACAGGAATGAGGTGGACCTGGAGCTCTTTGAGCCAGGACCATGAGAGGAGCCATCTTTCTGGTGATCCTTGAAAGAAGAGAATGGTCACTTAAGAAATGTTAGGCGTAATTACCGAGAGGCACCAATCTGAAAGAGGGTGGGGAGGATGGAGATGGGATGGCATCACTCTATCCTGGGCTGAAGAAAAAGCTCCGAAGTTCAAAGTAGCATGGATGCTCAGTTATGCTCTATTGATACCAATGGAAGATGAAGTGGGTCTGTCTCGGGTTTTTTGGTTTGTTCCCCCTCCCTGGAGATTAGGATCTGACAAGGCCCACTCAATGTTTGCTGTAGCAGCATGTTTATGGTGTGCCTTGCTGCTGGCACCCATGCACACAGAGTAGTATTGCCAGAAAATGCCAGTACCTTGTATAAGAAGAACTGGAACGCAAACAGCTCCAGATAATGCTTGCCCTTTATCTTCCATATTCTTCCCCCCCTCCCCAAGGTTGTGCTTACCGGTAGAGCTCTGGGGTCTCCTGTGGGCTACTGGAAGAGTCTCTGTCGTGGAGCTTGCCTGATGGCACACAGCACAAGCAAACAGACCCTGGAGAGGTGGGCTGTGGCATAACTGGTGGGCTGTGGCTCCTGGAGGTGACCCTGAGGTTACTGCGGCAGTGAGGCTGAACTATAGGGGTGTGATACCTACCCCCAAGACTGAGAATTCCCTTCTGTTGACTGCAAACCTGTTCCTCCTCTGCTCCACTGCTCACTGGGTGTTCCAGTGTCAACATGGAGCATCCAGATTATTACTATTTTTTCCCCCTTTTGAACGAGAACATCTGTACCGAGGTCATGGCATAAACTCAATTGGTTTGTCACTGTGGCTTCAGGAATGTTTCTGCAAGCAAGGCTTTTTATATTGTCTGACATGTTTTTTAAAGCACAAATGTTTTGTTATTGGTCTTCTCTGAAAATGGATTGGAGTCCAATTCTGTCAGGCAATCAGGATGAATTTTTACAGCTGCAAAAGCATAGTTAGCGGTCAACTGCTTTAATACTCCTTTCTGGCTAAAGTAGAAATGCTAAACATTGAAAATACCTGTTGTGAAATCAAAGCCCCTATAGGTAAAATTTGCCATTGGAAAATGATGTTGTATTTTAATTTAAGGAGCATATAGATTTCAAGCTGAAGACAAAGTTTGTTTGACCAAATCTTAAAACTCAACGTGCTGCCTGCAGCTCCTGTCTCTGCATCACCGAGATGGCACAGGGAAAAGCGTGGCCGAGGGGATGGAGCAGCTGTCTTGTGAGGAGAGACGGAAAAGGCTGAGTGAGACTCCTCCGTTTTTGGAAAGGAGAAAGCAAAGCAGAGAGATGAGAGAGGTTTAAGAAATCACAAAACCAGCAGACAGACTGAATGCAGAAGTGCTCCTTGCCAAACCCTGCAAATAGTGGAGCTAAGGGGGACTAGCTTAAACTAGTGGAGGATTGGTTTAAAACGGGTGGGAGAAGGCGCTTTACACAGAGGGCAGGCTGTTGGTGGGTTGCAGCAGGGTGCTGCTTGTGGTCTTTGCACCAGTGCAGGTAAGCGCAGGCTGAAAATGAGCTGTCTCATCTGAGATGCTGTTAATTTTTATTGCTATTTTTTTTTTAGAACAGGCTGAGCATATGAAAGACATCAAATTCTCAGGCACAGGTCAGATGCTTGGAAAAATGCACTTCTGGGAATTTGCGGCCAAAAGATTTAGTGACCTGTGAAAGCTTAAGTATGTAGAGTGGGAATATTTACAGCTCTGCTATCAAAGATAATGTACAAAAGCAATTAATCCTGCCTTCCAGGGCATTACCAAGTAGTCCCATCTCACCGGTCATTCACCGGGACTCAGTGGGAGAGCTACAGGGGTGGGGAGGACTGGGAGATACTCCTAGCTAAGATATGCTAAGTTCAAAAAAAAGTTCATCAGTGAGGTGCAGGAGTTTTCAGCGGGGGTTCACCCCCCACCCTCCTCATCTCCCTGAAGTCCTGCAGTGCTATGTGGCTGGTTTGCACTCTGAGCAGCTGGTGTCAGGCTTCGTCTCAGTTCTGAGGTCTGTGCCAAGCTGGTATTAATTTGTTACTTCTCCCACACTATAGATTTTATTATACGTAGCAAGAAAAGCAATTGGAAGGTGGAGTTTTGTGGATTTGGTTTCCCTGTGATGAAGCCAGTAAAACCAGCTTTGCATGTAGGGATGCATCTCCTTAGAGGCTTTTCATTTCCATGCTGAAATGTTTTGATTAAACAATGCAAAACTAGCTGTGACAGGCTGCATGCTTGCTTTTGGCATGTGTGCTCAGGCAGCAGTCATGCCTGTGGTCCACTTGAGATACAAAAGAAGCAAGGCCAATGTTTTCTGAGGACCGATGTGTCCTGCAGTTTTTGGTCACAGCTAGTGGAGAAGCTAATGATGAAGGGGTGCAAAGGCAAGAGATGGATTCCAGAATACTGGATTGCTTACCTGGTTCTCCAGCTGAATCTTTACCTGCTGTTTTCACCTGCAAAATTGTACAGCCAGTTTGAGTATGATACTGTAAACGTGATGTACAGATGCAGAACACGGCAGGTGCTTTGTCTCTGTGCCCTTCACCCTGGGCTTCTCCCCTGGACTGCACTTGCAGAATGATGGGGGACCACTGGGGCAGGAAAGTGAATAGGGGTCTCTTGTCTGGTTACAGGGACCTGCCTGTCTTTGTGTCTCCTCACTGAGGACACAAAAGGATTTGGACACTCAGTGAGTGAAGGATGACTTAAAGAAACTGGTTTGTCGCTCTTGATGAACTTTTAAAATGTTCCATGGCAACCAGCTTCACAGGTGGTTTAAATGCAAAAAGCTAACTGAGAATTGACTTTGAACTTTCTAGGGCATTGCTGTAAAAATACATACGTAACTTTATACCTCATTGTTTTTACAGTTGTAATTTTGGTCCTTCTAAAACGCTACTAGACTTCCATAGCAAAATGCTGACCCTCTGCCTTAGCATCTTGTTACTTTCCTGGTCTCGATATAATTTTATGTTCCTTGTGCTAATTTTCATATCCTCTAGAGGGAGAAGTAAGTTCTTGTTCAGACTATGTTGAAAGTGTTAAGGCTCCCTTAATATATTGAAAGTGCTAATGATGTTACAATTCTCTATATAACTTTCTATAAAAAGATTGTTTTGTTTGCTCCTGAATTTGTAATTCATGGACAAAGTTTCATACTTTCAGAGGTGACAGTGGCATCATTTGTTCTGAGCCAGGCAGGGGCTGCAGCTATGGTATTAATCCTGGGTTTAAGATGAGGTTTTAGATGGCACGTGACAAATGCTAAGGAGACGATTTTTTTTTTTTTTTTTACTCCTGTACATATGAAGACTCACGGTAAGAATCTAAAGAAAGTGGTAAGGATGCTGTTCTGCAGCTGTCCAAATTCATAGGCATAAACACCAATCTTTTGAGTAATGCAATAGTTAGCAATTGTTTTGCCACAATCAGTAGCCCTAAACACAGTTTGAGTTGTTGACAGCTGCTCTTTTTTTTTTTTTTTTTAATTCTCCCCGCCCCCAGTTGTTTATTTTCAAAGGATTGACATAAAAACAAACTTGGCCCTTCTTCTGACATGCAACAACCTGCCTCTGACCTCTGCAGCCTGCGTGGAACTCTACACTCTCCTAAGCAACAACGTGAATGCTAGACCTAGCCTACAGCACTAGATTTAAGACTCTAATCTAGCCCAGAGATCCATGTCTCCTTTGGAGTTTGCAAAGGCCATGAGGCTGGAATTGTTGGGCAGGACTTGCAGTTGGCAGGTATTGCTTGGGTTTTTTTTGTGTGTGTTGTTGCTGCAGAGCAGGATGAAGGATGGGCAGTGACCCTTCTCCTGGCATTAGTGCTGGGCTAAAGGCTGGCATGAAGGCCAGTGATGGGGATACAAGGACAGAAAGCTTGGTTCATAGCTATTTTCTGGAGATGCCCCTGCATCAAGAGTGTTTACTTGGCACTCCTGCTGTTAAGCTTTGCTTTTCATCCCTTTACCTAATCTGAGCCCCAACCCTTGAAGCCCAGCATGAACCCTGTGCTCCAGGCTATCGCCCCCCCTCCCAGGATCAGGTAGGGCTGGTTCTCTGTAGCTGGCTGCACCCCCCCACTACTTATCAGGGTCCAGGGGCAGATCTGGCTTTTCAGTGCCTCCAGCCCTGAGTGCTAACCCCAGTTCCAACTCTAGCCTTACCCCAAAACTGGAAAGTCCCGTATTCCCCAGGCATCATCCTAGGAGGTATGATCAGCACCAGCTATCATCCCTGTCCTCTGGCACCTAAATGAGCAAGAAATAAAGCTGGTTCTTCAGCCCCTTCGCTCCCTAATCTAAACCCATGATCAGATGCAGCCAGCAGCTTGCCAAGCTGGTATTGTCCAGAATCAGCCCACTTTGGTGGTACTTAACTTAATTTTTGGGTCCTCTGTCTGTTCAGCCCTGTGTCTCCTTGGCCCTGGGTTTCCTGAAAGGTGGATGGGATTTAAGGTGCATGGTATTGCAAAGTCTGAGTGAATGTTTGTACCATCAAAACCAATGCGGAATTTAGAGTGGGGAGATGTTGCGGGTCTGTGACCAACGCTTTGGTTAGGGATCTGGACAGCAAGTCTGAAAAGGTTTATTTTGGATGGGTGTTTGTAAGGTATATGAGTTGAAGTCGTCATACTGGTAAGGTTGCTGTTAGTCTACCGATAGAGCAGGTTGGAGTCAAGGTTTGGAGAGGTGGGGCTGGGTAAGCAGGCTTCTTGCTAGATCTAGTAAGGATTGAGTATTGAGGGGGGGTCAGGTATGTAGAGTTGTTTGGGGTAAGGTTTGCTCTGAGGTGGTAAGGGGGTCGCTTTTGGTCTGCGTACTAGGGTTTGCGTTTGGGGCGCGCAGAGTTGGCAGGATGAGATAAAGGCTGATTCTGACCAGAAATGGGGATCGGAGGGTTTGCTGGTTGATGCTGTTTAAAGGAAAAATTCTGTTTAATTCTGTGTGCTTGACCTAAGGTGTTGCATTTGATGCTTTTATACCTCTAGTTAGAAGGAAACTTGAGGAATTGTCCTCTGTCCTCGTTTCTCATTCTGTGGTCCTCAGAGAGGCATGAGCTTGTAGAGTTTAAGTGTGCATGTGTTGCAGAGCATTGTGTCTCTGGGCTACAAACAGGCCTTTATGTGGGCTTCAGAGCTACCACTATGCACAGTGCACCTCAGGTCTGACAGATATTTGGGCCCTCGAGGAAGCGTAAGGAGGTAATACCATATTGCGTGAAACACACTGTTGATACAACTTACTTTGCTCTAATGGTGGTGAATATGGGAAACAGTTGTTCTCTGGAGATGGTGATAGTGCGAGTGATGGAGCAACAGCCTGGATAGGCAAAGCTAGAGGGGAAAGAGCAGTTGAGGAGGAGAAGGGGTTGCCATTTTGTGGTTCTCCAGCCCGTTTTGCACCATTGCTCACTCTGGATGCTGTCACTGATCTGTCTGCCATGCTCAGAGGGCTTGCCAGTTCCCCTCCCTTGTTGGTCCAATCTGACCTCAGCTCCTCACCTTCACCACAGACTACACACCAGGTTACATGTGGGGCAAAACAAAGAAACAGCAGGGACAGCTGGAGACTCTTTTTCAGGGCAGTTTTGACTTGTTTGAAAAGGCACTCCCCGCGGGGGTATGTGACTGAGGTGGCAGATTTGCAGTGACTTGCCTCCATGACATCAGGAGCATCAGTGCGGCACGGGGCGCAATTCATTGTTGGGGATGGGACCAGACCAAGGGCTTAATCCTGCTAAAAAGCTCAACTCCTGGTACAGCTGATGGGAGTTGAGCTTTTAAGGCTGGCTTAAAATGGGGCTGAAGACTTTGCAGCTGTATAGGGGAGACAGGCACACAGGCTCATGAAAGTGTTGCATTTTTGATGTTCTGGCACATTAGTATTGGTGCGGCAAGAGAAAGTGAGCGGTTCCTTCTGAACTGTTTTTAAAGGATTTAAAAGGATGGTTCCGAAGAGTCGGTTACACGTGTTCTTTCTTTTTCCTGACCTTCTAAGAATTACTGCTCATAGCACTGAAAAATACTGAAAAAGGCAATACCATATTTGCAGTGAGCTCTTTCAGCCATCTAAAGTGCTTGCATTAAGATGTATATTCGATAGATGGTGGAGAGAAAAGCCAGTCCGATCTTTGAGAAAAGTTGAACAAGCTGTAGCCTGCAGTGGAAGTATTTATTTAAGGAAAAAATAAAGCAACATTTGTTATTGCATAAAGGAGTCAGAAAACAACTGGAACTTGCCTTCAGCATTGGCTTTCCAAGTGCTTAAACAAATACAAAACTTTCCCAAGATACTGGCAAGTCCCTGTCAAACGTGTTTTATGGACTATCTCCCCTCCCACAGGTGAACCAGGAACTCTCTCTCGTCTTTTCTGTTTGGGGAAACCAGTAGCAATGCCCACAGACGCTACTGCTAAGTGATTTCCACTTGAATAGAAATGAGATGTCAGCCTTCTTCGACCAGCCAGGCCCTTTTCTGGGGAGTCCATCAATTAACACTAAGTACCCCATGGCTGCCTATGGGTTGTGCTGTGCAGAATTAAAGGATTACCATTTGTATGGGATTAACAGTATCTGTGCTGTTTGCATTGCTCTGTTTATAGCTTTGAAAGACATTTAATGAGTACTTTTTCTTGACAGTTGGTGAGACTGGGTGGTGCGATGTTCTCTTGCTTTGTACTGACTGGGATGCCGAAAGTGTTAGAAATGGGAGCTGAGAGTAATGAAACTAGTTGGGTGGCAAGGTTTAAACAAAAATGAAGTGCATTTTAATCAAGTCTTGAAAGCACCTCTTGTTGGTAGTGCAGCCAGGAGAAGCTCGAGTTTTATACCGAAAGGAAAGGGGGCAAGCGAGGCTGAAGAACAAGGTGATGCAACTGAAATCCTTCAACATAAGGGCATGGATTGCAAAGGGCCGTCAGTGTGTGCCATGCTGTCAGCCATGCGTGCCTTTAGGGTGTCAGTGCATGATAAGAGCACCTTCAGACGCAAGCCAGCTCTTTGCTGATGCTTTTTGCTATCTCATAGTTACATTAGCCAGGACAGCGAAGAGATGGAAGCTCCCGGACCAATGCAGCAGCTCTTGCAAAAACCTCCAGTGGGTGATCGCTTATGGGAGCTTGCTTTGTACACAAGGGGCAGTGCAGGCAAACGATGCAAAGATTTGCGTGGGAAGGAAGAAAACAGCAGGCATGTCAAAATTGTAGCTTGTTAGGAGTGGTTTTACTCCCAGGGTAGCTGTAGCCTCGCGTTGCTGAGTGGCTCCCGGGCTGTTGGATCTGGCAGCGTTCATCAGGCTGCACAAGACAGGGTGATTGATCTGCTTGTGCTTTGGACAGGGCTGTGATGCCCAGCCATCTCGTGTTCATACAATTTTTGGCAGTTTGGTCAGGGACTGCGATGCTGTGCAGACGTGTCTAAAAGAAAAAGCTGCAGAGCTCTTCCAGTCTTTGTCAAGGGCAAGACCCAACAGCTGAATGAAGCAAATGGCTCAATGGGTATGGGCGTAGGAGCAGCTATGTGGCTTTGAGGGCTGCGAGGGAGTTTTGGTACAGACAACTTACAGGCCCAGTCAGGTAGCTGTCAGCGTTTGTGGGAGAGGTGAATTTAAAGGAAAGGTTTACAGGAGGATGGATGAATTGAGTGACGCCTGGAATTCCTCTCATTCGTAAGAGGAGGATTGGGCGGCTTTTGTGGGCAGGAGATGGACAGCGGGGGGAGGTAGTGCTTCCTCTGCTCTTTCAAAATGAGGAGTCTTCCACATCCCTCCTGCGAGTCACAGTGAAACCCTTCCAAATGGCTACGGGCCAAATTTTGTTCTTAGTTACACCCATGCAACCTTACTGAAGTCAGCAATTGTCTGTTTTGCAACCATTGCCTGATGCAATGACTTGAGGGCTACATATCTTAAAGGTTTAAGATGTGCTTGTGTTCCCAGCACTGTGGCAGTGAATAATGCTGGACATGAAATTGCTGTTGCCTGAGTAATTGCTAAAGAAAAACTGAGGTCAGTGGCGTTGCATGGTTGTAACTAACTGCACGGGGCCGGGAACACTCCTACGGTATCTGTGAGTTCATTGGGACCCAGGAGAGACGGGCCCATCTCTCCCTCTAGCTGGAATGCCACTTTCCCACATCAGACACTCCCTGCAGTAATTACACCCTTTTTAGACTCACCCTTTAGCAATTGCTCGCCTAAGCCCTGCCTCAAACTGACATCACTGGAAAGTCCAATAAAAATACGGCAAGCTTTCAAACCATCCCAGGAAAGCAGAATACTGTATTACTGCTAGTAGTATTTCAATGCAGCTGTTTGCTGATGATTTTCTTAACCTTATCTTCTAACAGGAGGAGTTTGAGCTCCCTCCCAGCAAATGACCTCCAGGGTCAGCAAAGTCCTTGTCTCGTCTTCAGTGATGTATTGGCCTCAAAGGGCTTCGTGTCGGTTCCTTTCTTTTTCTTCTTTTTAACTCTTCTTTGCAGTTCTCAATGCTTTCTTCTGGAAAGTCTGATCCTAAGCTTCTCAGACCTCAAAATATCAGCCATCTCTAAGTCAGCAATCGTTTTAGTTGTTGTTTTTCAAAGTGCTTCTGTGTTCCTCTTTATTTTAAATTTCATTTTCAAGTTGACCACCTCTTTAAGAGCATAAGGGTGTATTCAGAACTTGCATTTGCTCAGGAAGAGAGGAGACCAATGGCAACTTGCTTTACTCTTTAAATGCCTTGTGGGGCTTTTTTGTGTAGTAAATCTTCAAATGGCTCCATGAATTGGACCCCCTATAAGGACACAGAAAGGTATCACTATTTTTGTTACAGGTAAAGCTGAGAAGTTGAACCTGAATCAGAGCAAATAGTTGAGGGTTTTGGGTTGTCTTTTCCATTATGATCCTGTCTGAACTGGCATACAGCTCATCCTATGACATCAGAGGTTTTGGAGTTTTGTCTTTTTTTTTTTTTTTTTTTTTTTTTTTTAATTCTTGGTTTGCATGGGAACAGGACTCCAGAAAAGAACTTTCCAAACAAATAATAAAAAAGGAAACTATGTGCAGAAAAAGTCAAGGAAGGTAATTGGAAAGCTTTGCAGGGAATGATTCCTGTTCTGTAACACCTGATGATGGAAGCATGAGGCTTTGCAATTGTAAACAGAATTTCTTTCCACCCTGCTTGGCAATCGTATTCATTTTTTGGGTGTAACCCTTTCATGTACGCAGCTGCACTCCCCATTCCCACAGCAAAGCATGCCGGGTAAACCTTTTGATCTTGCCTTCTAGCCTTTTTATTACAACTTTTTCAACTCCTCCAGACCAGGGTGTGATGGGTGATCCTGGAGGAGCTGCCCTCTAGATCTCTGTGATTATACAGAGTTGATGGTTTCTCCCTGACAGGTGCAGGCAAGTTGATTTAAAAACAAAACAAAAAATTGTTTTAGTAAAGCGAAACCTACTTTGGTGTCAACTCCTTCCTCTGCTGTCGTGCTCAGGTCGGGAGAGCGGAGGCTTTACTTGGCTTCCACTTCTGCCTCTGGCACAGTCGCCTCTTTGAATGGCAAATGCCTCGCCTGATACTGCCTCCTGTCACTTGGTACCAGCAGTGGCTGTTCCTCCAGAAGCCAAACGCTCCAACCCCTGGGAGAGCACTCCAGCTCTTAGCGACGTGCTCTTACCTTTCCCTTTCTTCTCCCTGTGGTGTTTCGTCTTTTCTTCTGTGGTGCTGACCCACCAGCTGTGGAAGTCCAAGGGGCTTGTCCCACAGTCTGCAGCAGGCTCTGCAGGAGGTGTTAGACCGAATCCTACGCTGGTCACACACTGAAAGCCCCTGTCAACTTAAATCTCTGTATTGTGCCCTGGTGGATGCCACAGATGGTTCAGAAAGGTACTGCGGGCCTTTCCAGGAGCTCCCCTGCCCCTCAACTATGGTGCAATTTGCAAGTGTTCAGTGTGTTTGCAAAACACTGTAAGTAAAAAAAACAACTGTCTGATATTTTTTTCCCCTCTGATTTCAATAGTTTAAGAATTAGTTACAGACCTCAAGCTCCTTGCAAATCATTACTGTGTCATCTTGCTGGTTTGGTGGTGATAGCATGACTGTGATCAGCCAGAGAACTCTTGAAAGTTGGGAAATGCCATTCTCTATTCCCTGTGGTTCAATATTAAAGAAACCTTTTAGTTTTTGAAGCGCTGCACGTGTGCTCTTATCAGGTTTGGGGAAATATAAGACTAGTGGCACACAGGATACTTTGATATTGGGGAGAGCCAAGCACCTTTCCCATTAGCTTTGTGCAGGTGTATTGGCAAAGCTTTGGTTGTCTGTTGTAAGATAACGTGAAGCTGTCATCTGCCTATGTGATTTGTGAAGCAGTATCAAAAAGCACAGTTCCTTCAAGATAATATATTATCTTGAATGTTTATGCGATTTGGAGTGTGGCGCTTTCTGTATTTTTGGGTATGCATGCATCACTTCAAGCTGATCCTTTCAATAAATGTATTGTGGATTTTTCTTTTTTTATACCGGAGGAAAACACAAATTTCCTCCCCAGTCCACCATTTGATGCCTGAGGAGTTTGGATAGAATTGTGCATTGAAAGATGATGATATACAAAGCGCATGTGTCAGCTCAGCTACTTTATAATCTGTTCCGTGATTTGTCCCCACTCAGCAGCTTTTTTTTTTTCCTGGCTGCAACAGAAGCCAGTGGGGTGCTCCAGGCAAAGGCGTCGCCCAAGCTACCTTAGTTGATGAAACTGAAGTTGCTTCCTGAGCGTTACTGTCCTGTACGTTGTTGCATGAGCTGGCTTTGCATCTGTGGCCAATTTGGATGTCTGCAAATATTTACTGTGCTCTGAAATGCAGCTGCTTCGTGTACGGCATCCGATCTGGGACCACCACTGGGAGCCGTCCTCAATGAAAGTGGGGGAGAGTTTAAAGCCAGTTGAAGAAAAAAGGGATTATTTTTTTTATGGTCCCTCTTGGTAGTTTTTCCCATTCATTCTTTTATTAAAAGGTATAAAAAACTAACTCTCCAGAACATCTGAGCTCCAGTCTTTCCTGATGGCTTTCATTTGGTGGTAAGTTATTGGGAGATGTCATGAAGACTGGAGAGGGCTGCCTCCTCTAAAGCCTGTGCAAGGGATTTCGAAATACAAATACAAAAAAAAAAACCCAAACCCAAAACATTCTCATGAGCAATCAGGCCTGGATTAACAAGGGAAATTCAGTAGGATGCATTTGATCTTGATGATTTGAAGGCAGCAGTCCTTCAAGGCCTTGTATATAGGTGAAACCCCATAGGGACAAGCTGAGA
>NW_009259976.1:1837172-1843146 GCF_000687185.1 Egretta garzetta
TCCGAAATAGACTGAGTACCTCTCAGAAAGGTTTAATGCATTGTCCATTTGTTGTCAGTGGAGCATGTGTTGTGTAGGTACCTGTGAAAACAACATTTGTTGTGAATATTACCAAGGTGCCCAGAAGTGCTACTGAACTAGAACTTGCATAGCGATATTCACTTGATACAGTATTACAGTGTCACAGGAAGGTATGGACAGTCATGTGTGAGTGTAGGTATTAATGTGAGGATTAATACATTCTTTACACAGAGATACACTGACCTTGTCTGCACTGATTTGCAATGAAGTATAAAAATAATGATCATCCAAGAGGTTTGTCAGAAAAAAGGTCAATACAAAACAAGGTCAGAAAATATAATGTTTCTTAATTTTAATGAAAACAGGTGGTATTTTTCTAATTCTTGAGTTACTGTAAAAAAAATTATTTTTTTTGTTTCTTCCAGTGAAAGTTTTGTGTAAAAATGTGCCATAAATGTTCTTCTCCTTCTAACCACAATTTATTAATGTAAATCTCACGAGTCTAGTATGTAGGGCATATCCAGCTATGAATACTTACACAATTAAAAAAAGTACTTTTTGATATTTTCTCTGGCTGGAAAGTGAATAACAACATATTTACAAAATTCAACAGTTCTAGCACAAATACAGAAGTATCCTAAAAGAGAAAAATGCATGCAAATGTGTAGCGCTTAGCGTGACAGTCTTCAAGTTTTTGGAAGATGGTAGTAGATATATTTCTTAGTTATTTCTATTCTAAGTTAATGCATGAAGAGCTATCCCACCATAATATTTCTGACCTGATAACGACTGTGTGTGGGCATGTACTTAATGTGGACACGTGTCTTTGCAAACTCTGAATAGCAGGGAAGGGGGCTGCATGGAATCGACACCTCTCTTGCATGTTTCTTGGGTGCAAATGTGTGACCTGTCCTAAATCTGACGAACTTTCCTATGCCAGAAGAGGCTGTCTGCTATGCACAGGCACTGTGCAGTTGCTGACTGCCTTTAATCCTTGGAGAGGAAGGGCATTCCTCATGCGAGTGTGGGAACATATTTCATCCACGGTTCTGTGTCTGGTGCCCCTTTGGGGCCGCTGTGAGGGGTTGAACAGCAAGTTGGCCTGAAGGTTGAATGCCTTCAGGACTGAGAAAGGCCAGGTCTCTTCTTGGGAGAGGCCCTGCTACCCCTCTGCTCGGTTGGTTGGTTGTTTGCTCTCTGGGGAAGGGATGGGATCTGGTGCTATAATTACAGAAATAAGTTAATAATGACAATGAGTGATTGAACCAGACTTCGCTTCAGTCGCAGGGGAGCAGTGCTCACCAGTGGCAAATGCAGCACCAGCAGACTTGTTGGGTATCCAAACCAGTGATCTGGTGGGAGAATGAGTCCTTCAGGAGCAGTGCGTGGACTTCCATGGACAGCCTCGCTGAGCTGGGAGATGATGTGTACATGTGGATGCAGACTGGCTGTCTATCACTGAAGTCAGCATTTCGGTGGTATATAAATCCTAAGTTTTATAGGTGCTCTGGTGGATCTGTTGTTCCTCATGTCCATTACACCCATAAATATCCGCATGGTGTAATTAATGAAAGAGCAAAGTCAGTTAAAGGAAAGATTAGTGCTATGGTAATTAAAGAATTATTGAAAAACACGAAGCCTTTACCGATTGCTATGAGAGATCTCTTCCCTCGGGGAAGGAAAAGCGAATGCAGAAGCATGGCCACGGAGGGAGGTCATCAGCGGTGTCTCTCCTGAGCCTGGGCTGTTCAACATAAGTGATCAGGGAGAGGGTGAGCAGTGAGGTGAGAAAATCTGTGGATGATTCTGAGGGGGGGGAGGAGGTTCAGGGTTGGTTGTGAAGGGCTGCAGAAGGACTTTGTGACACTGGCTGGATGAGGAAATAGCAGATAAAATGCAGTACAGATAGGTGCAAGGGGATGCACCTGATGAGGAAAAGGGTGAAACAATCCCAGCCGTATGTATGCTGCAATGGGTACCAGGCTGGTGGCTGTCTGTGCAAGAACAAGGTCTGCGGTTATAACTGAGCTGTGAAAATCTGCATGATCCTCATTTAAAAAAAAGTCAAGTAATTGTTAGGAAAGAGATGGTGAACAGAAGTGAAGGTGTTAACATGTCACAGCGTATGTCTATGGCTTTGGTGTCTCCATCTCAAAACCAAATTTGTAAAACTGGAAAAAGTACAGAGAAATGTGTCTTGGGTGAAGACAAGTATGGAATAGCTGCTCTGTGAGAATTTCGTCAGTGGCCTAGGGTGCATCAGGGATTTAAGGCTTGCATGGAAAAGGACTGAGTAAATTAATGAAAGGGAATCTACCGTCTCTGAATCAAAACAGTGGCTTCTCTGATGCAGTGTCTAACTCGAGGCTCAGTGGATGCCTGAGAAAGACCTGGGGAAGTATCGCCCTGCGCTTGCCTTGCCCATATGCAGCGCTGTAGGTATGTGCCCTTGACTACCCAGTGGAGCCTGGATGCTGAGGTTGATGGAGCAACCTTGTGTTTCTCATTAGATAAGCTTGTTCCTGTTCACAGCGTTGGTAGCTCAGCTTCTCTGTTCATAGCGCTGCATCTGCTTTGGGTATAAGGAAAGGGATCAACCCGAGAAGTGTATCAAGTATATAAAATTAATCTCTTAAAGCATCCTCTTCCATATCAGTTGGTACTGGTGCCCGCAGCTCGGACTGGGCCATAGGCTGTGTATGCCTATGGCCTTTGGAGCTTCAGGAGATATGAACAAAATGTGCTGTACCCTTGTTTGTGATGGTTTGTGGTTTACCAATATGAATATAGAATGGCTCAGGTGCCAATGAGCATTTTGACAGCATTGTTAGTGCTTTGGAGTTCTTTAGGTGGAGCACCATTGCACCATTCCTTCTGCTTTGCCACAGGCAATCTGGTCATTGCCTGCAATGATTCTTCTTGACCAGTTCACATGGTTTAAGTTGCAAGCTCTGTAATGTAACTTGTCTGCAGACATGGACGTGGAAGAACAGCATTGGCACCTCTTACTTATGTGGCAGAGGACTTGCTTATGTAAAGCTCAATGGGATCGTTTCTCATTTTTGGAGGGTGCCAAGCATAGTGAAGTCATATGCTACTGCCCACACAAGTCATCCATTTGCCACTGTCGCACCAGTCTGTGGCAGAAGCAGACAGTGTGGGGAATGTGATTTGAAAAGAATAGTTGTTAAAAAAATCATCTGTAACTTCTCACTTTATTAATATGCAATTTTCTCTGAAGATTGCATCAGTGTGGCAGGGAGCACGCAACTGGAGAGGTTCCTGCGCCGGCTCCGGGCAGCACGCAGGTAGGTGGCTGCTGGAGGCTACCACCGACCCCTCTGACAGTAAGGAGAGAGGGGAGCATGCTCCCGTAGCTCACTCCTGCCTGCAGTCTTTCCATGAGGCTCTGTGTAACCACTGCAGCCTGTTCTGCTCCATACTGATGGTAAGAACGCAACAGATAAGGAAGAGCAAGGCATTGCAGGACTTGCTCCTTCATTCATAAATGTTATAGTAGTACTATTTCTCTCATTGTAGTGAAGTTTAAGGACTTTGAGCAAGTTTGGGATCCCTTCTGGCTGTAAAGCAGCTTAATGAGAGGCAGCCTTTTCCCAGAAGAGCGTTGCAGCTTAGTAGCAAAAGGTGGGGACAAGGAAGAAATATTGTCACTACCCCACGCTGCTATGCAAGACCGCACTGTGGTTCACTGGGGCCAGGTGGGAGCTGGGCACACAGAGAGCCTTGTGGAGGAATTGCGCCGCATCTTCCAGAGCCAGACTCTTCTCAGTGGTGCCCAGCGACAGGACAAGGGGCAATGGGCACAAACTGAAGCATAAGAGGTTTCAGTTCAACATGAGGAAGAGCTTCTTTACTTTGAGGGTGACAGAGCCCTGGCACAGGCTGCCCAGGGAGGCTGTGGAGCCTCCTTCTCTGGAGATATTCAGAGCCTGCCTGGACCATGTCCTGTGCACCCTGCTCTGGGTGAGCCTGCTTGAGCAGAGGGGTTGGGCTGGGTGATCTCTGGGAGGGCCCTTCCAACCCTTGCCGTTCTGTGATTCCCCAGCCAGGTAAGAAGGCTTTCGAATAAGAAAATGGATGAAATACATCATAAAATCCAGCAGGGGTGAACATCTGCTGGGAACTGCTGCTTGCCTTTTTGCTCCAGTGGGAAAAAGGAGGCAAGAGGTGAGAGTAGGACCAGGCTTGCGGAAGCGGTATCCTGAAGGATTGGTTTTACACACCAATTATGGGGTGGGTCGCAGTCCTGGGCCTTGTAGCAGAAAGGGTTGGACTCTCCTGACGTCACCCAGAGACGCCGTCCTTCCCTGTCCATTCCTGAGATTGAAGATAGTGCTGCTTTGATTGGCACCGAGCATGCTCCCGTAGCTCATTCCTGCCTGCGGTCTTTCCATGAGGCTCTGTGTAACCACTGCAGCCTGTTCTGCTCCATACTGATGGTAAGAACGCAACAGATAAGGAAGAGCAAGGCATTGCAGGACTTGCTCCTTCATTCATAAATGTTATAGTAGTACTATTTCTCTCATTGTAGTGAAGTTTAAGGACTTTGAGCAAGTTTGGGGTCCCTTCTGGCTGTAAAGCAGCTTAATGAGAGGCAGCCTTTTCCCAGAAGAGCGTTGCAGCTTAGTAGCAAAAGGTGGGGACAAGGAAGAAATATTGTCACTACCCCACGCTGCTATGCAAGACCGCACTGTGGTTCACTGGGGCCAGGTGGGAGCTGGGCACACAGAGAGCCTTGTGGAGGAATTGCGCCGCATCTTCCAGAGCCAGACTCTTCTCAGTGGTGCCCAGCGACAGGACAAGGGGCAATGGGCACAAACTGAAGCATAAGAGGTTTCAGTTCAACATGAGGAAGAGCTTCTTTACTTTGAGGGTGACAGAGCCCTGGCACAGGCTGCCCAGGGAGGCTGTGGAGCCTCCTTCTCTGGAGATATTCAGAGCCCGCCTGGACCATGTCCTGTGCACCCTGCTCTGGGTGAGCCTGCTTGAGCAGAGGGGTTGGGCTGGGTGATCTCTGGGAGGGCCCTTCCAACCCTTGCCGTTCTGTGATTCCCCAGCCAGGTAAGAAGGCTTTCGAATAAGAAAATGGATGAAATACATCATAAAATCCAGCAGGGGTGAACATCTGCTGGGAACTGCTGCTTGCCTTTTTGCTCCAGTGGGAAAAAGGAGGCAAGAGGTGAGAGTAGGACCAGGCTTGCGGAAGCGGTATCCTGAAGGATTGGTTTTACACACCAATTATGGGGTGGGTCGCAGTCCTGGGCCTTGTAGCAGAAAGGGTTGGACTCTCCTGACGTCACCCAGAGACGCCGTCCTTCCCTGTCCATTCCTGAGATTGAAGATAGTGCTGCTTTGATTGGCACCGGCCAAGGGTGTAACAGGTCGGGACTAGTTACAAAAGGGTATGTTCAGCCATACAAAAATTTAACATACTAGTGAAAAAGAAATCTTGTAACAGAAACTTAGCTGGGCAGCTCAAGCAAAATCATACTGGGTGTCATGGTGATGGTATGGGTTTCCCCTCCTTCCCCCTTTTACCTGCTGTGTAATCTCTACAGGAAAGGGACAATGTCTAGCTTGGTTTTGAGCTTTCTGCAATATAAAAGTTGTTATTCAGCGCTCATTATCAGTATTGTTTGCTTGGATTATATTGTCTTTTCAGGTTCAATAAACACATAGTGCATTAACAAGCACACAGTAATCAAAAGTAATAAATAGTGGAACTATAAATGTATTTTGGCCTGCTTCTCAGCTGCTATGAATTAGTCTGTATGCACTAAAACCTCCTGATAAAGTACTCCCTTATTATGTGGTATTGTAAAAGATATGTTTAAGGAAGTTTAGGAAGAGACATTAATAAAGTTAAGACCAAGTGATAGGCTATTTGATAAAGTGGTTTGAAATAAAAAGCTTTTGAAAGAGGTATTCAGCA
>NW_009259976.1:1845003-1846597 GCF_000687185.1 Egretta garzetta
GAGGCGCCCGCCGACCCCTCTGACAGTAAGGAGAGAGGGGAGCATGCTCCCGTAGCTCATTCCTGCCTGCGGTCTTTCCATGAGGCTCTGTGTAACCACTGCAGCCTGTTCTGCTCCATACTGATGGTAAGAACGCAACAGATAAGGAAGAGCAAGGCATTGCAGGACTTGCTCCTTCATTCATAAATGTTATAGTAGTACTATTTCTCTCATTGTAGTGAAGTTTAAGGACTTTGAGCAAGTTTGGGGTCCCTTCTGGCTGTAAAGCAGCTTAATGAGAGGCAGCCTTTTCCCAGAAGAGCGTTGCAGCTTAGTAGCAAAAGGTGGGGACAAGGAAGAAATATTGTCACTACCCCACGCTGCTATGCAAGACCGCACTGTGGTTCACTGGGGCCAGGTGGGAGCTGGGCACACAGAGAGCCTTGTGGAGGAATTGCGCCGCATCTTCCAGAGCCAGACTCTTCTCAGTGGTGCCCAGCGACAGGACAAGGGGCAATGGGCACAAACTGAAGCATAAGAGGTTTCAGTTCAACATGAGGAAGAGCTTCTTTACTTTGAGGGTGACAGAGCCCTGGCACAGGCTGCCCAGGGAGGCTGTGGAGCCTCCTTCTCTGGAGATATTCAGAGCCTGCCTGGACCATGTCCTGTGCACCCTGCTCTGGGTGAGCCTGCTTGAGCAGAGGGGTTGGGCTGGGTGATCTCTGGGAGGGCCCTTCCAACCCCTGCCATTCTGTGATTCCCCAGCCAGGTAAGAAGGCTTTCGAATAAGAAAATGGATGAAATACATCATAAAATCCAGCAGGGGTGAACATCTGCTGGGAACTGCTGCTTGCCTTTTTGCTCCAGTGGGAAAAAGGAGGCAAGAGGTGAGAGTAGGACCAGGCTTGCGGAAGCGGTATCCTGAAGGATTGGTTTTACACACCAATTATGGGGTGGGTCGCAGTCCTGGGCCTTGTAGCAGAAAGGGTTGGACTCTCCTGACGTCACCCAGAGACGCCGTCCTTCCCTGTCCATTCCTGAGATTGAAGATAGTGCTGCTTTGATTGGCACCGGCCAAGGGTGTAACAGGTCGGGACTAGTTACAAAAGGGTATGTTCAGCCATACAAAAATTTAACATACTAGTGAAAAAGAAATCTTGTAACAGAAACTTAGCTGGGCAGCTCAAGCAAAATCATACTGGGTGTCATGGTGATGGTATGGGTTTCCCCTCCTTCCCCCTTTTACCTGCTGTGTAATCTCTACAGGAAAGGGACAATGTCTAGCTTGGTTTTGAGCTTTCTGCAATATAAAAGTTGTTATTCAGCGCTCATTATCAGTATTGTTTGCTTGGATTATATTGTCTTTTCAGGTTCAATAAACACATAGTGCATTAACAAGCACACAGTAATCAAAAGTAATAAATAGTGGAACTATAAATGTATTTTGGCCTGCTTCTCAGCTGCTATGAATTAGTCTGTATGCACTAAAACCTCCTGATAAAGTACTCCCTTATTATGTGGTATTGTAAAAGATATGTTTAAGGAAGTTTAGGAAGAGACATTAATAAAGTTAAGACCAAGTGATAGGCTATTTGATAAAGTGGTTTGAAATAAA
>NW_009259976.1:1846633-1865679 GCF_000687185.1 Egretta garzetta
TGGGTTTACGAGCTCTGCGCTACAAAGCTCAGCAAGAACACGATGACTCCTTGCGGGCTTCTCCCCAAAAGGTCCCCAGGGCAGACTACAGAATGGGTCTCCAAACCGGGCTGCTCGGCTGGTGGGCTGCAGCCACCACTCAGCCCCCCAGGGGCTGAACCATTGATGAGAGACGTGCCTGCCAGCTTGGGCTGCTGCGGCGAGGCGCTGGAGAGTACTGGGAGAGGGCATCGCAGTGAAAGATCGGTTTGGCTTATAAAGGCAGTGTTTGAACGAGGCAGCAGGGAGCCTCGTGCTGTTCCTCTGCTGATCATGCGCCTTTTGAGGGCGAGAGCATGGCCAGAAGCAAGGCAGGATTTGAGGGCGAGAGCATGGCCAGAAGTAAGGCAGGATTAAAACCGGAGCATGTCAGAGAACAACACTCAAGGGTGACATTTGGTATCGTCAGGAGGCATCAACGCCTAACGCCATTAAATGCTGCACTCCAATCGTGTTGCTTCACGTTGCACGCTTTGGCGTTGGTGAGGGGGTACGAGTTGGGCAATGAGTCCTTCCCTGAGCTTCTTACCTCTTTTTCCTTGGCATGCCATGCTAATGAGAGCCCTAGCCTGCTCTTTCATCTTGTCCCATGTTTTCCTTTGTTGATGTGGAAAAGGAGGGAGGGAGGGGGCCCAGGCTGGAGAATGAGAGATAAAGCGAGTTTGTTTATGGCTGAGTCAGAGGACAGTCAGATGGAGAGTTTTCCTTGTAACTTAATAGCTGCGTTAATCATGGGGACTGCAGCTACTCCCACTGACGGCCAGAAAAGGGCCTCGGTGCCTCACAGCTTTGCTGATACCAAGTGAGTTCTCTGCAAAGCCACTCTCCTAGCAGGTACAATTAGAGCGCTTTAATAGACATGCAGGATGCAGAAAGATTTTAATTATCTTGCATTAAATACAGCCTAACCTCGGCAGGAACAATCCTTTATGTAATTTCAGATTAAGTGAAATTATTTTGTGTAGTAGTGATGTAGTCGGAGCATCCCCGGGCAACTGGCTAAGAGTGGCTGTTTCTGTAAAGGAAATAAGGTCTGATAACGCTAATACCTAATCGCATTACGTATGCTAACGTGGAGCTTAGTGAGACGCAATCAGTTTGGCATGGCCTGGGTGAAATCATGGGTCAAACTTAGAGAAGAAGCCTTTGCCTGTCTATGCTCAAACACATGTGTGTCAGGATGATGTAAAGAAGGGCTCATTTCTTCCCCTGCCCTGTGCCCTTTAAAGAAAGGAGAGGTAAGATTTCCTCAGCAAACAGTTTATCCCAGTGGGAGGAAGTTCAGCACTTTACCCACTGGGATTTGGTGGGTGCCTTTCGCCAAAGTTTTTTTGGCTCCCAGCTTTCAGCTGGATCCATATCCCTCGGTGCCAAGCAGAGGTTCTCTAAAGTAGGTGCCTGAGTAACTATAAATCTCAGTGAAAACAAATGGGACTCACTAAGGCATCTTTGAAAAGCCTCCTCTTAAATTGATAACAAGGTGGAGGAACTAAAGTGACAGAATATTCATTTATCTGAATGAGCATAGTATAAGAATGGGGAAAGTGGGGTGAAAGATTGCAACCCCCCAAATTACTTATTTCGGTCTCTCTCTCCTCAGAGATACCACCCGCGTTAGACCCCCAGGTGCTGCATGCTCCCAGTTCCTGACTCTCGGAGCATGCTCAGCCTCTACTGTGGGCAGGGGCATGTTCAGTGCCTCTAAAATCAGAGCTGCTTCACCTTGCTGCCCGCTGGCTCTGCTGGCGATGCCCACGCAGGCGGCAGGTTGCAGCAGCAAGGGCCAGCAGCTCCCCAGTCCGACCCTCCCTCGCCTCTTCGGCCGGAGCTTGCCCTCTCCTCCCTGGCACTGCGGATGGCTCCCACCTATCCTTGGCTCTCCTTTCTGCCTGCCCTGTGTTTGCTGGAGCTGACACAACGTCTGTAATGCGCACAGGGTTCAGAGTTTCTATTTATCTGATTGCCTAGCGCCTGTGCTTTTTTATATCCCCCCGCTATAAAAGTTGCATCTCCTTAATCTCCACAAGTCCCCCGGATGACTGCACGCAATCCCACCCGCTCCCAGCACCGTGCTGGCTGGTAGTGCAGGCCCAGCCCTATTGCTGCAGGGGTCTGTTTTATACCACTACAGGCCTTTTTTTTTTTTTTTTTTTTTTTTTTTCTTTTCTTTTCTTCTTTTTTTCTCTCACCCCCCCCTCCACTTTTTGTTGTTGGCAATGCAATTGCCAAGCCGGGCAGTCGTTTTCAGTCTGGAAGGCAAGTGAATAGCGGGGAGGAGCTGCAGGGAGTGCAAATAGCAAGCAGCAAGCGCTTTTGGCTCTCTGGTGCAACGCCACCGAGGGAAGTGGGCATTTCCTTGGGTTTAGAAAGTGGAAAGCTGGCTGGATCCACGCTGCAGAGCACTCCCTCCCCACTGGCGTTTGGCCGTGCGGATTATTTACAGCCTTTATTGTGGTCCCTATATAATCGCAGCTTGCCAGACCCATAAAAATAGTACCTCGTGCTCTCTGCAGGGCTATCTGCTAATTGCTTGCAGCCACCCAGATGGCATGTTCCTTCCTGTGACCAAGCATGGACGATTTATATTTTATCGATAGCGAGGGGATGGGAGGGTGGAAGCCGCCTGCCTTCCGCACCCATTGCTCTGTGCTTGGACAGCCTCATTGGAGCTGGGAGCTGCGTCAGGGATGCGAGAGGAAAACTCTCCCCTCCTAGCCCAGGACAAGGGCATCCCCTTCAGAAAGCTCAGAGCCAGTGCAGCTTTGGAAAGAGTACATGTGAATATAGTTTGTCTTGGGGGTATTTGGCTTGCATGTTGATGTGGCTTCTTGCGAAGGTGGCTGTGCTCTCAGACCAAAAACTGCTGGCTGGTCAGCTTGAAAGTCCTTCACACCTAAATGTGTGAAGGAAATACCTGTGGTCAGCCTTTGCTTGAAGGTAAAGGCTTGGAACACGTGGAAACTTGTATGTGTCACCTGTTTTTCGTTTCTTCGTTGTGAGTTTACTCTGTGTGTCCTCAAACACACAGAGGCTCTGGAAGGTTCTTCCTAAAAGATGGATTTCTAGGCCGCTGACTGTTTCAGATCACTTGTCATTAGTATAGAGGAGAAAAGGAAAATGATTCCTCCTTTCCTCTTGAAACACAAACAATTCTCAGCACTGTTGCAGTCATACTCATCAGGGAATTATCCAAACCTTTTTTGTTTTCCATGAGGAACGTTTCTTTCTGAAGACCACTGCTGGAGGGAGAGTGCTGGAGCTAGAGGAACAGCAAGCCTGGGCCAAATTCAGAGCTTCTGTGCTCCTTTCCACATTGAATTTCCTTGCCTCAGCTTTGTACTTGCCACACTCACGTACCTGCCTAGCCTCGCTATTTCACAGGGGGTTGATGTTAAATAGTCTTGCTCCAGGAATCATGTAAAGAAGAGAGGTGGGCTGAGGCCAGCCTGGCCAGGACATATACACATAAAGCAGATAAAACCACGCAATATTTGCAAGCAGCAATCGCTGATAGCCAGTGGGTAGCTGCAGCGCAGCAAATGAATCCCTTGTGCTCAGCCACCGATATCACCAGAATTAACTGTGTTCAGCTCGGCAGGTGGAGTTGAACAATTATCTAATCTGCTCTTGTGGTTTTTGGCATCCAGGATCACAGGTTGCAGACAGACACCATCCTCCTTGGACATCCCAAGCAGGCTGCAGGAGCCTTAGCTTTCCCAGGTGATGTGGGAGGGGGCAGAGGGCCAGATCCTTACCCCCTTCTCATGCCTGTTAATTAGCTAGAACTCAAATGAGTTTATTAAGGACTAGGGTCATTTTCATTTCATCTGTTGGGGGGATGGGGGCTTGCCTGTATTTCCCAGGTCTCCACGACATGTGTGAAGATGGCAGATAAAACGCAAGGGAGCACAAACGGATCATGCTGTAAAAAGAAGGTAAGTTGTCGTGAGCAGACTGCAGCTTAGAAACATAGTGACCTTATAATCCAAAAAGGGATTTCTGTGCCAAATCCTTCTATGTAAGCCACAAACCTATTTCACCATAAATCAAATTTTTCTCCAGGCCGCGTGCTTACTGAGCTTATGTGCCCGTCACTGAAATTAGTCTCCAGTCCTTTTGCATCTTAGGAGCTCCTGGCGCAACTGTGTAGAAGTGGAAGCACTAAAAATTATGCTTGCAACGCGTATGTACATTTACATTTGTTAGTCTAAGTCGAGATTTAGATACAAGAATACCTAGCTGGTGCCAGACAGTACCTAATCTTCTGATAAGTCTTCCAAGGTACCATAGGCATGGAGTGCCACTTCACAGGCTATGAAAGATGAAAATAATTTCCTTTTCTTGTATTAATAAGAGGAGACCAGGTCAAACAGTTCATTCTCCACAAGACCTTGGCCCAGAAAAGGCTGACTGTGCACCAACAATGAGCTATTTCCAGCTGCTTTCAAAGCTCCGGAGAGACAGGAGTTTGCTTCCCACTGATGAACGCAATGGAAAATCCTGCTTGTTTCGGTCAGAGCTCTTATCCTGGAGGCAGTGGGACCGTGCTACAGGAAGGAACGCTGTGAGGATTTCTGGTTTGTGGCTCTGCCCCATCTTACCCCTCCTCTTTTCAGAAGGTAAGTTTGGCAAGAGCCAGCTTTCTGGTGTGCCAGGCCTCCCTCAGGATATGCCGGCTGGCCAGGGTTGCGAGGGGAGGGGAAAGGCACAGCAACTCACTCTTGAGGCAGCACCACTTGAATGGAGCGTGCCTGAAAAATTCTTAACCGCAGATCTGTTCTTAGCTGCAGCAAGATAAAAGGCATATTTCATGAAAGTAATACATTCCAGCGTTGCACGTGCGAGTAGGGAGATGGGCAGCATGCATGTGAATGCATCGTCTCTTTGTTTGAATGCGCTATTTTACCTCTATAGGATCAAATGTTTGTTACTTAAGCAATGCCTAATAACAGATCTTGAGATCCTATCTGGCTGTGAGCCACACAGCGGGGGTGTAATCTGCTTTGGTATTTCGCTGTGGTTTTCTCTTGTCAAAAGACATTTTTTTTGTGTATGCTCTTTTCCAAGGTGAGATGCAAGATGCAGGGGCAGAACTCTGGTAGCTGGGATGATTTAAGGATAACGGAAAAACAAGGTTTGTCAAGAAGCTATGAATCCTGTCAGATCAAGTTATGTGGCTGGAAAGATAGACAAGCTTTCCACCTCAGTATCTCTTTATCGTGCTTTTCTTTCCCACCTAAGCTTTCCCAGCTGGTCCCATATGAGGTACCACTTCTCCCATAGCTGGGCAGAACCAAGGTGCTCTCACGCTGCTTGCTAATCCAGGGATAGGGGGAGGTTAAACTGTTGGCTTCATAAACCCGTGATCCCAAATGAGCCTTTGAAGCTGCTCTTTGCCTCTTGAAGCTCTTAACCACCCCTGTCGTACAGTCGTCTGAAGTAAAATTGGGAATGCCTATCTTTCCAAAAGTTACGCTTTAACTCGGCCACAAAATACAGGTTTGATTCAAGATTAGATTTACAAGGTGAGATTGCATAGTTTGTCCTGTGCCAGGGACCAATTATGTTATCAACACAATTCCTTCTGGCTTTAAAATGTTCATCTCTGTGAAAAGTAGCCAGCTGTTTTTCAGCTATGGCTGTATGCAGGATAGAGCATGACTTGGACGTAACAGCAATGATTTTCTCTTACAGCCATCTCGTGCAGGCATATCCAGCTGTTTGCTGTTTGTGCTGGTTTTCTTCACAGGAGTGGTTTGCTGACCTCCTGACAGTGGCTGAGGGCTTTCACAGACGGAAGGAAAGCGTGGAAAAAAAATATCCTTTACCTGGCGCAAACTGGGATTCCTGCAGTGGCAGGGCGGGCGGTCCCCAGCCAGATGAGTCTCCCTGCTCCCCTGCGCTGGGGGCACAAACAGCATATTTGCAGGGTGTGGGAGCTCACCCTGGGCTCCTGGATCTCTGTAAACCTGCTGTGTTCCTGTGGCAATCGTGTTTGCTTTCAGCCCTGCATCTACCCATGCCTACATTGCTCCCGAATTTCTGAATTGCCTTTCAAGGCACTGGCTTTTGCTGCTGGGCTCATGCTCTACCTCAGCTCCACTGAATTTTAAATCCTTAGTACAGGGTCAAATTGCCCTCTGCTAAATGAATATTACATTCATAGAAAAGCATGAACATGGCATACAGAAGTATGCTGTGCCACTCCTTTCTGGGAGCGGTGTCCAGCCCTCTTCTTGCAGGTATTAAAGAGAGAGATACGTCGGTAGATCAGGGGATCATCCGTGGTAATTTTTTCTTGAATCCTTTAAAAAAAGGACAAAATGTATTATTTTAACAGAAGTCAGCTACATTTAAAACTTGTAGGAGAGTCATTCAATTCATTCCTGGTATCCCCGTGAGTCCTTTGCTTCCCGTTACAGATTATCCTTGTGAGTCCTTGCTGCCCATCACGGGTTATCCTAAATGCATCTATAGCTGAAGTCGGCCTCCCTTCCTGCCACGCTGCCCCATGCATGCTCCCTCTCTCCAGGTTTTCCTGTCTCTCTGCACCGAGTTTGGAGTCTCTTGCCTTCACAAGCGATGCCCTCCGTGACCCCCTCTCTCTCTATCTGCTCACACATTCCTCCCTTATCTTGCTCTGACGCTGCTCCAGATTCCCTCCTGACTATAGACCATACATGTTTCCAGATCCTGACTTGGTGCCTTCTAACAAAACTGGCTTTCATCCTGGCAGTGAGTCATATGACCTTCCTCTCTTTTTTTCCAAAACCTTCGGTATATACATGAAACCTTTAACCAGCGACATCTGAAATGTTTCTCCATCAGTCTCCATATCTGTGTCTGTCTGCTTATATGATCAGTGTTTGTATTAGGTCGTTGTTATGCCCTTCTGAATCTGTTCTAGCTGTATTTTGACTAGACTGCAGTGACCTTCGGGTAAAGACTCTTCTGTGCGTGTTTATACATTGCTAAATACGCTGTTGATGCTCAATAAATAACATTTTTTGTCTTTGAAATTACTTTGAAATTATTTTTATGTGAGGAACCAGCTCAAGAAAAATCTGCGACTTTGGTCCCCCTAAAGTGGGGAATTCTGCCATGGGGTGTTTTAGGGTACAGTAGTACAATTATTGTTGTTCCTTTGTACATTTAGTTTGCATCATCTTTATTTTTTATAGAGATCAACTATTGTCTATACAGAAGTCCCCTTGCTTTCTTAGGGGTTGCAGATCTGAATGACTTCAGGGTTTGTAAATTTGTAAATATTACAACATTTTGCATGTTAAAATAACGTGACCTCACTGAAGCTTCATTTTTTTCCAAACGGGTCACATGTGGGAGGCAAGACCTCCTCTTTTCGGGGTGATATTCAGCTTTGGGGACCGGAGACTCCGAAACATGCCGAACGTGTGTAGCTGTAACGCCTCTGCCTAAATACGCGGTGCTGTTGCAAACTTCAGCTCCGTGGAAACCCTATCGCTGATCATCGGTGTGGGAGGCCCCACCCCAAGCGATTAGAGCGAAGCTCATGTCATAAATCTGCTGGCATCCCGAGTGAAGCCGGTGTTCCCTGGGAATGGAGGTTATCTCCTCCTGTTGCTGCTGGTCCTTTGAACTTCCCTGTGGCCAGGGCATCCTCCTGTTTGCAGCGAGACTAACAATTATGAAACTGCCCCTGCTCTCCTGGCCGGGGTTTGCATCTAATTAACTTTAACAGGAGTCATAATTCGAGGAGCGATTTCTTAAAAGCGTTATAGCTCAGGACAATTAAGGCTTGAGAGAGAGCGCGCGAGACAGGGAAGGGAGGAAAACAGGGGCACTCCTTGGGGCAGGGCACCTCATGAGTATTAAACAGATGTGACTCATTCCTGCCTCTAGTCCCAGCAGAAGTAACACCTTTTGAATAAGTTCTGCATGCTAGATAAAAACTTGTTTGCCGGTGCAAAAATCATACCATGCGTGTTGGAACAAGCACCCCGATGGGCTATTCCCATTAAAAACAAGGGCATGCGGCAGTGGATTTTTCAGTCTGCTCGCGTAAATTTGATGCAGGTTTTTTTAGCTGCAGAAACTTGTAAAAGTCTGCAGAAAGAAGGGATAAAGGGGGGGAAAAACACAGACCAAGGAATGAATGAATTAATTCAGTTGCCCTTCTGGAGCAGGGTGTCTTTATTCTTATTACGCATGAAATATGTAGTAGTGTATATAGAATACATCCATCAGCCAATTTGACAGGCAAAACCTGATCTTCTTGAGGATGTGTGAAACTAGAAAGGGGATTGTAGCAAGGTAGAACATAAAAATGCTGGGGACCCCTTGGTCTGACTTCCTGTGTATTTACTTGAAGGGAGTTCTGCATGCAATACTGAAGCCTTTGTGTATATGCCTGGCATCCCACAGACCTCTCTCAGAAGTGATGCCACGGAGGACAGCATCTCTATGTGTGAAGGACCCAGCCTTCTGTGAACGTACAGAAAATCAGGTTTTATAACAGATGGTTGTAGGAAATCTGCCGCTACTACAGGGGTGATGCTTATCTTTACTAGTGGCACGAGGATTCTAGAGGAAGCAGGTTTTTTGGGTTTGGTTTGGGCTTTTTTTTTTTTAACCACAAAATTGGCTCAGAGCAAGGTTAGTTGGAGTAGTGGTTAAAGCAGAGCCAGCCGGCCTACACAAAATCCTTACCAGCGTTGCTGAGGATAGGCCGTTGCTAAAACACCGGTGGACTATTTCACGTAAGGGCTGTATCCACAGAGGGGGTTGCGAGATCCTCATGGAAGGTGAGGAGGTGGTGGCGGGAGGGACAGCTGATGTCATGCATCGTCATGCTGATCATCATCTGCCACCCAGAGCATGTCCACACCGCAGCTGAAGGTGCAGCTGCAGCATGGGTAGATGCCACTCGGCTTTGTTTAGTGGTGCCGGCGGCTCAGGTGGCAATGGCAGTATAACGACAGCAATGCAATATCAGCACGTAGCTGCCGGAGACCTCGGGCACGTATTCTGGTCATCGTCCGTGCTAAGTCCTTGCTGCTGGAGTTTCACCGCTGCTGGTGTCTGGTTGAAGCTAACCCCTAGGCTTGGGTCAGCCCCAACGGTGGGTTGCAGGCTGCTTCTGGTGCAGCGCAACCATGCGTGGGCCCTGCTTGCAGCACTCACCTAGGCAGGAAAAAGGCAGATATATTGTCCCTTAAACATGCTGAACAGTTACAGTACAACTGCAGGTTTCTTTGATCAGCTCCTCGTGCTAACGCTTTCCCCCCTTTCTGAGAAATCTTTTCATTTCAGCCATTTGGTGCTGCACCTCCTCCAGCTGTTCCCCTGCAGCAGCCTTCCAGCAGCCCTGTAGAAAAGTGCTCATCAGCTCCGGCTGAAGCAACAGGGCCAAATGAATATCTTAGCATGACGAGAGACTGCAAGCGAGTCTACACCATCCATGGTCTGCTTGGGAAGTAAAACCCGACCGCCTCGGGAAGAAAAGTCTGACCTACCGAGCAGTGTCTTGTGTCCTCGGAGCTGGGACTTGGGAATTTCATGCCCTCTGGAAGGGAGCGAGTTGATTTTCTCGATGTAGGAGCCTGGGGGCAAACCAGTATGTAAGTGGTACGGACACTCAGGGGCCCAGGAGTGAAACAGGGAGTGAACCGCAATGATAGTGTGGATGTGTCCTAAGGATGATGCTTGATAGTTTTACAACGTATTGTTGTAAGCAATGAAAATGAATCTTAAACTGTAAATCAGCTCGTTTTCCATTTATTCATAAGAATTTTGCATTGTTTTCTGCTTGTTACATTTCTAATGTTAGCATAGCCATTATGTTTTCTCATCTCATTAGGCTGGCTCATTTGGCATCTCTCAGAGATGCCAAAATGCAGGGGAGGTTTTTGGAAAGTTACTGGGAAAATTATGACCAGCTCTAGTGTTTTAATGTACTTGAATGTGGATATCACCAACCCTTGGACACATTTATATCCCTTATTCTTCCATTATAAAAACAATGCTGACAGTTCCAACTTCTCTTAAAAGCTGTCATCCAGCAACAAGAATTAAATAATAATTAAAAAAAAAAAGTCCCCTATGGGAAGTATTGTCTTCATCCACCCAGAAGACAGAAGTGCCAAGGTCTCTGCTGAGTCTGCCAGAACTTGTGTGTATGCTACTGAATAACGAAGGAGGTGATTTATGCCCTTTGGAATAAGGATGTTCCAAGGCAGACATGGCATGTTCATGCTGCTGTCCAACCTTTCTGAGGGACAGTGGTGAATGCAAAAGCTTTGTCACATGAACGAGAAGAATGTGATTGGGAATCATAGAATCATAGAATGTTTTGGGTTGGTAGCCAACATGGATCTCCCAGGGTTAGATCATCAGACCATGTAGGCTTTGCGGGACCTCTAGAGGTCTCTTGTCCCACCCAAAGCAGGTCCAGGTAGAGCAGGTTGCTCAGGGCCTTGCCCAGTTGCGTTTTGAGTATCTCCAGGGTGGAGACTCCACAGCCCCTCTGGGCACCTGCTCCAGTGTTTACCCTCATGGTAAACTTATTTTCTGTACTATTGAGTGGGAATTTCCCCTGCTTGACCCACCTGATTGCTTTGTGTGATAAGGGAAGAGCAGTGGTTGTTACTTAACTTGACTTCAACTTAATGTTAGACATGATCACCTACAGCACCTTTGTATCTAAGCTGGAACATTCTGGTCTGGATAGATGGATTAGTAGATGGGTGAAAAACAGGAACCTTACGAAATTTGACAAGGACAAATGCGAAGTCCTGCAACTGGGGTGAAGTAGCTCCTTGCAACAGTACAGGCTGCTGCCGAGCTTTGCAGGAAAGGACACAGGGTGCTGCTGAGCCGTAGGCTAAACGTGACCCAGCAGCGTGCTCTGGCAGCAAGGAAGGCCAAGGGCCTGATGCAGCCGGGGCTGTATCAACAGGAGCACAGCCGCTGGATGGAGGGGGAGTGATTATCCTCCTCTGTGTAGGACTCATTAGATCCATCTGGAGTACTGCATCCAGATTTCAGCGCTGGTTGATAAACTTGTTACTAAGCCACCACGATGGTTGGGGTTTGGAGACCAGCCCTGTGACAAGAGGCTGAGGGACCATGTCTTGTCCAGCCCAGGGGAATCTAAAGGCAGCCTGTCAGTATCTGTGAGCCACCAAAGCTCTTCACAGCAGTACCCGGTGAGAGGACAACAGAGAGTGGGCATAAATTGAAACAAGAGAACGTCCAACCGGGTATGAAGATGAACTTTTTCCCATGAGGACAAGAAGCGGTTGAACGGGCAGTGAGGTTGTGCAGGCACCATCCTTGGAGATTTTCAAGACCTTGCTGGACAAAGCCCCGAGGAACTTTGTTCTCATAGCTAAAGGGCTTTGAGCAGGAGGTTGAACTACAGACCTCCTGACATGCCTTCCAACCCAAACCATTCTGTCATTTTTTGTTAAAACTGGGGAAATTTTATTACTTAAGTTGTTCAGTACCTAGTAGCCCTGGTGTTGTCCTAGTGATATCAGGAACTTCCCTGTGCTAGTCAGTGCTTGCACACAAAAGTCCAGAAGAACTTACGGCCTGATGAGATGAGGCAGGCAAAACTTTATAGCAAAATATATCTGACGTATGAAAGTCCCTTCCACCTCCTGCCCAGCACCGCTGCACAGGAGCCCCCCTCGGGTGCTTCCCGTTTGCCCTTCACCCAGCTCAGAGGCAGGGGGGGGGGGAGGTTGTGGTTCCTCTTGTTCTTGTCTGCGTCAACAGAGCGCATTAGCTACATAAGCACAAGAGAGTGCACTGCTGTAAACAGTAGCCCGGTTCATAATTATTATTTTATTGCTTTCTTGCAGACAAAACTGGCATTTTTTCAAGGATGTGGCTAGAGTCTGTCCTGGAGGCAAGGCCATACCTGTCATGCGACCGGCAGGACTGGATTTATTCTTAATTTAAACTCATACTACATCTAACAGAGTAGCATGGACAAGTGAAATTTCTGCTTACGTTGAAGGAAATCACACATACAGTGCATTACATTGTGTTCCACATAGAGTGGTCTTCCAGCAACTCTTCACAGGTGTTTTAAGGACTCCTTGAGCACATTTAGTTCACTGAGACATGTGCACAAGGAGGCATTTTTACAGTAAGTTGATCTTGTTTCCTACGATGCTATTTGGAGGTGATTTCCCACGAATCCACGCAAAAAAAAACCCTAAGGAGAGCTATGAATCCCTCGGTGCCGGTGTAAGAGCTCAGAGCTGTGCCAACAAGGTTAACGTGAAGCAATCCTTTTTCTTCCCTGTTTCCCATCAAAGTTTTTTTATTGATGTTAGCCTCGCTGGTTCTTATGCTGCTAATCATGCAAAAGATGAGCATTTTTATGGAAATGGCTGACTGTATCCTAAAGGGAGCTGAGCCATCCCAACAGAAAAGTGGATCTGAACAGAAAAGAGGAAATAAAGTGATAATTTTACTTCCTACATGTCTGACTCAGACCTACTTACCTAGAGAAGATATTGTAGATACCCACAGACACATCCAAATCACATGGAGAGCTGGGAAGAAAACATTAATGCAAAGCAGCTTCTTTAGCATCTCATATCATATTAGGGCTCTAATCCTCTGGTCTCTTTATCAGACTTTTATAATTACATGGAGCAGAGAATGAGAAGGCGGAAAACTAAATGCAATTGATTCTGCTATTTTAACTACAATGTTCGTGTAGGTGTTTGGGGGAAGGAAGCGAAGCACACCAGCTCTTGAACGCTGAGCAGCAACGCTACAGCAATAACTGGGGACTGAGGAGGAGGAGAATATTCCATTGCAAGTCTGAGTGAAACTTCGGTAGCGCTGGAATTTGGTCTAGACAGGAGAACACTTCCACATTTACATCGTTGCGTCTTGAAAGCTGCAGTAATCACAGATGTTTCATGATCCCCAGTGGCTGCCTTGCAGTATTCTGGTCCCACTGATGACAACTACTCAAGATTTAAATGTGTTATAGCAATGCTGGTGCTTTTGGAATGGAGGAGAATATGGTTGTAATAAAAGAGCTCCCATTTCTGTTCAACATGACTCATCTGGAGGGAGGAGGAAGGAGAACTCCAAATTCTCACTTCTGAATTTGTCTTTAGAGAGTTATGGGATGTGTGTGTGAGAGAGGAGGCTGCCTCTTTTTTTTTTTTTCCTTACTTGTACTGCAAGCTTTATAGTAACAAAATTCCCTGTTAAATGATTGGAATAACAAAAGACTCTTAAGAAACTTTCTCAAGTCAAGTTTTATGCGTTTGAAATTACTTTTTCAGGATAAAGCAATTCTTAATGCTGCCTTTACCAAGTAGCCCGAGATCCCATTGGTGTGGGGAGCTCTTGCTGGCTGGGTGTGCAAGCGAGCACAGCTGGAGCGCACAACACTGTGATAACATCTGGAGTTTGCAGAAAGGGTATATTGGTAAGGAGGTTGCCAGTTCTGCCAGGAGATAAATTGCCCTCCATAGCCTTGGGGTTTTGAAGAACAAAATATTCCTGTGAGGACAACACCTCCGCTCCTCAGCTGTGAGCAGCAGAGCTTCTGGCACAGTAAAGAACTGAATCTTTATCTTCCCTGGCTGTTATCAAAATAGTTGTGGTATGACCCACAAATTGAACATGAAACGACAGGTCTGCTTGGAAAAACTAATGTGAAGTGAGTTAACTGGCATTCTTTTTTATGTATTAGATCCAATTTGCCATTGTCCTCCACAGCCTGCAGCCATTATACACCATAAAAGTTCAGCACAGGAGAGATGTGCATTAAAATCTGTTTTAAAAGTCTTGTTCTTCTCCATTAAGTTAGTAAAGATACTTGGGACCTTTATAACTGCTCTGATCTGCTATTCCCTTTTTACAAGTTACAAGGTATTTTAAATTATGGTGGTAACATTTTAATAAGGCTATCAGCGCCCGGGGCCAATGCCATAACCCAGTTATTTGCATGTTGGGTTGAGAAGCATCTGTTACCATATACAGCCTTGCTAATGGAAGATTCATGCTAATGAGGGGGAACCCTGGATGTCCACAGGGCTACTGTAGCAGCTCCCATTTCCAAGGATGAGGGCACAAGCAGAAGAAAGGGATGGGTGTCAATAAAATCATCGTGCTCCTTATCTCCTTGGGCTTGCAGATACCTGGGTGTAAATTAGAGCAGCCCTGGTGTGAAGCAAGCGTAAAGATCCCTTGAGAGCTTCCACTGTCCCACTTCTCGTCTCGTACTGCACGTGGCTCAGCTGCACTGAGGTATCTTAACACCAACGATCAAACCGTCTGAATGATGAGGGGGAGAGGCACCTTGCCAAAAGTTCATTTTTTATTAAAATAATTCATCCTTGCAAATGAATGCATTTTGACTGTGCGTTATGTGGCTGAAAAGATTTTTGTCCCACTACTGAAGACTAGCCAGTCAGAAATAGCTTTGTATTGCTCTGAGCACTATTAAGTGTCTTTCTATATGTTTACTTCAGCAAATGTCAACAGGTGTTGATGAAACAGAATTGCAAAGCGAGCTTTTAAAGGGACAGAAATAATGTGGCATTAGGTAACTGACCTTGTACTATCACTCTTGGGGTGCTCTGCTTGCAGTCACGTGAAACTAAGAGCCGTGCAGAAATACTGTGTGCATGCTCGGTCGGTCACGGTGGGACCATGGTGGGACGAGGATGTCACGCATTGGTCTCCTCCACCTGAAGGAAAACAGCGAGGCATCCTGAAACTTTTTGTCTGAGTAGTCAGTCAGGTTTGGCAAGGCTGACACATTCTTCACCACACCCTCCACTTTTGCATGGTATAGAAGGACTTGTGCAGGCCTAAGACGCGTTACCTCCCGCTGAAGTCAAAGATGACTTTTCTTTTTTTTAACCCTACCAGAAACTGGTAGTCTAATATTCCAGGAGCACAGCGAGCGTTCAGGGACCTGGGAATGACAGCTCTCGGCAGGCAGTCCCAGGCTTGACTGAGCATCTTGTGTCAGCCATTCCCTGCCCTCCCCAACCCCTCCAAACGCTCGCTGGGGCGTATCTGCATTTTAAAATGGGTTGTGCTGCAGGGCGCTGTAAATCCACCTGCAATCAGGCACCAAGTTGAGGGCATTTAAGATCTATCTATCTTCCCCATGACAGGGATATCTTTGCGTAAATTGTCTGAGCCCTCTCGGTTTGTTATTAATGACGTTTCAGCCGGTCTGGGCAGTCGCTACAGAGGCACTGCTACCGGCACCGGCTGGTGAGCCTCTCTCCCCATGCAGAGAAGAGCTCAGACTGCGGACTCGGGAGTGTTTGCTGTGAATCTTCTGGGGAAGAGTTCAGCCTGAGTGAAGCGAGGAAATGCAATCTCCCAGGACTGACCTTCCTGTCATAATAAACATGGACTTTGTGAATGCTGCGGCTCAGCCTCTGCTACCGCTTCCCAGGCAGCCCTTGCTCAGGAGCGGTGGTGCATAGCAACCACCTTACAAAGACACATAGCCAGAGCAGTGGCTTGCACGTGCAAACTTGTCCTTGCTGCCCAAAAGTGTAGGCGTGAGGAATACAGGAGTCACATGCTGTTCTACCTGGTTGATTTGATCTCCATTTGGAATGCCCGATCCGATTTTTCGCAAGCTGCAGTAATGGAAATCAGTTACCGAGTCACGTTCAGATTTGTGCTCTGAATGTCAGATGTCACTGGTTATCAGCGTGTTTCAGCTATTTTAAATTTATTTGGTTCTTCTCCTTGCAGGGAGGACATCAAAGAGAGGATGTCACTAAATAAGCTCAGAAGATGGCATGTGAAATAGGAGGGGCTGGCAGCTACTGTTAAAAGTTTTTAATTAACAGGCCACTGAGGGGAATTTCAGTGTGGTCTTGGGAATTCAGTTATTAAGATAAAATACAGATGTCTCCCTGGTATAGATAGGGACAAGTGCAGCTTGTTACATTCACCTCAGATAGCATCCTGAATAATTAAAGACCCGCTATCCAGCAGCCTAAGCCTAAAACAGAGCTTTCGGGTATACCATTTAGGGTTGGGAAGGAGCCTTTTACAAAACCTAAAGAGACAAATTGTGCCTACCCCTAGTACTATGTATAAAGGAGCTTCCCTCTGTTTATTAAAGCAGTGTTCGGGCACAATTTTATCCCCTTTGCCTCCTTGGAATTGCTTTCTCCTAATACCCTCATGGTGTCTGCAATTCCAAAGGAGGTGAGTTAGGATGTAGGGCTGTATGTAGCACAGACCTCGGCTCTGGGTTGTTTTAAGGAATATTACAGCTTCTTTAGGCTGACTTGCTTAAAGAGGGTCTCCTAAGACCCAGGCAACTTCCAGGTATCCATGTCTTAAGAAGCAGAACACCACCTTCTGATAAGGGAGATGAGCAGGAAACTCCGAATCACTGCATGTTATTCTCTCCTGCATGGAGTTTTCCTTAGGAGGAAAACGAGACTCTGCAGCTTGCAGTTTACTGGACATTGGGTCTCAAAAACTCTTTGAAGTCAAAGAAAGTAAAGGAACTTAGGATGTGACCTTAGGTACATCAGGACCGGGCCTTTCCAGAAGGAGTGGAACAAGGTTTAAGCAAGGTCTTCCAGTTACAACACTGCTGTTTTCCTGTAGTTGGTAGAATTTTAAGCAATACCCATGCGACTTGATCCTGCTTCAAGCTAACAGAGTCCATCTAGGGTAGCGCCCAAGTAAAACTGACTGTTTTAGCAAATAAAAATATTTATATTTACTTACTTCGTTTGCCCATGCATGAAAACAGTTCAGATAGGAGCACTGAGCTGTTTTCAGTACCAGTTCTGCCTTACACACTCCATTTCAGCGGGGCTCATAGTGCAAGCAGGACCAGCAGAATCCACGTGCTGTTTAAGTACCTTTTTCTACATGTCCAGTGCAATGGTGATTCATCCAGTCCTCTGGGTGTATCACACACACACGCTGTCTCCATCACAGATAATGAAGAGTCTCGCTGAGCTGGCGCAACAGTCCAAGCTGAAAGGTGGGGCTGATTGGAGGTGGTGCTAAAACTCAGCAAGAACCCCAAATCAGTGTAGTACTTTTGGATTTCTAAATACGCATATATACAAACGGACAGCTCTCAAAAGGACTTTCTGGAAGAAAATGCTTTGTGTTCATATGTCTAAATTACAAGTGCCTGGCTTAAGGCATCACCACTCAAAAATCTGACTTCTAGGTATGCTGGTGGCACTCACACACTGGTCTTGTGTTTATGTTTCAAAAAGTCTGAACTGGAGTATCAAGGCGTAAAGTTTAAATTCCCCTCATTCCGCATCTCCCTCCTATTCTATATCTGTTCTCTACCTTTTTTACTTCCTTCTTTATAGCATTAAGCCTACATATTTGTTTTTCTTACTCATCCTGACTGCTTTTGTATTCTGCTCCCTAATGACTTTGGAATGTCAAATCATCAAATCGTGCAGATGTAATCTGTATTCAAAAAAGCACCCCAAATCCACATATATATATGTATGTATGTGCGTATACATACATATATGCACTGATATATAATGACTCATGTTATATATAATACAGCATATATATTACTATACAGAAGTCACTGTATGACTTCAGGGATAATAGCCAGCTTGCATTCTGCCTCTTTGTAGCGCTCCATACAGCTCCGGGCCATGCCGTCAGGATGCCTTGCGGGACCAAGCAACCCCACATTTGCTTGGAGGAGCTCTTATGCCTCCGCTACGCTGTGCCCACCGCCACCTCCAGCAGCAGGGCAGGTTCTCCCATAACTTGTACCGTGGTGCTCTTGCAGAGCCCCAGCAGTTTCAGTGGCATCGAGGAAGACTGCTCTCATTCGGTTTTCTCTTGAACGGTTCAGAAACTCTTGTCCTTCCACTGTGTTTGTGTAGTTGTTATTTACTTCCTTGTGGCCTATCACTTGCATTTAACATACCAGGAAAATGATCAGTGCAGGGAAGACAGAAGCGGGCCCAAGAATTTATGGATGGTGTGGGCTGCTGGTGATCTCCTACAAGTTTAAAAAACTTACTACGCAGGCGTTGTCCCAGAACATCAGATGACTGATACGGCTGGCTCCTGTACTGCACTTCGGGGTGAAAGCCTTGGGATTATTTCAGAAAAGCCTGGCCAGGTTATTAGTGAGTGACTGCTGCTTCTTAAAACCTGGCCATCTTCTCTTTGCCTTCTAACACCATGGGCAAGTGGACAGAGCAGCTGAGGCAGTGCCACTGCCTGTAGTTAAGAAATTGTTTTCCATCCACCCTTGAGACTGACCCAGTGGTCAACGGCTGATAACGAAGGCACCGCAGGGCATCCTGCAGCAAACTGCCTTTGCTGACACCCTGCAAGCACACAAATGTATTAACATTATTTTGTCTCTGGCCTCTGGTTTATTTATTTTTTAAGAGTAAAGCTTAACTCTCAGAGCACCAGAAGGCAGGAATAAAAAAAAAAAAACCAAGGGGGAAAAGTCAGTTTCAACTCGCGTTTCTGGTTATCCTCTTTCTCACGCACAAATGCAGTCAGCTCACAACAGAAATTCAAACATTTCATGTGGCAGTGTGCAAGATTCGGGGCTGTTTCAGAAATCAGCTGGGCTTGGAGTATCGACAGCCTTCCCAAATATGGGACCCGGTCTATTTCCCAGTTTATGAAACAAACATTCACGCCGCTTTCCTACCAAGCACGCCGGCCCTGCGACGTGCCACATCGCGGCGCAGAGGGCTGCCACCAGCGGACCAGACCCATCCTCGACGTAATGTCGCCGATGTCACCGGTGCCGCCTTGTTCGGGTGCCGGTTGCTTTTTGGAGCGGCAGGAGGGTGTTTGGCGTGGTGGGCACCCCTGCCCTGGTCGCTCTCACCGCAGGGCCACCCCCAGCCCTCAGGCGAGCCACCCCCCGCCCCGGGGGCTCTGAGACAGCGAGGGGAAAGCGCCAGCCCGTAGATTCGACAGAGGGCAAGAGCGAGTTTTCAATGTCTCCAACCCCCGCTGGCAGCTGAGGAGGG
>NW_009259976.1:1866280-1870774 GCF_000687185.1 Egretta garzetta
GGTGCGGGGAAGGGGGGGCCAGCGGGCCCCGGCCCCGCTCCCTCGGGCCCGCCTTGGGAGAGCTGCCGGGAGCCTGCTCGCCGTTCAGTGCCCTAGGTGTGCAAGCTGGCGAGCCTTTTTTTCCCCCCTTCCCTAGGGGGAGTGGCTCCTAAACGGCTTTTAAATGCAAGCAAAGAACTTTTACTTTTTTTTTTTTAACAAACCCGCTGGCGGGGGCTCTCTGTGAAGAGAGTGACGGGATGAAAAAGGCAGAATGGCAACCTCGGTGTCTCCCCTTTGCACTCTGGGGTGCAAACGCGTCTGTGCTTGGCTGTACTGACCCGACAGATCTCTGCTGGTAAAACCCTGCTTTGCTCGGTGATGCAAATCAAACCGTGCTGGGGTAGATTGCTTTATGCCTCATACACCCAGGCTCGGCTCTCGCTGTCCTCACCCGCAGTTGCGTAACGAGGGCTGTAAAACAATTTTAACTAGCGGGCATCGTTCTCTTACTCGTTTTTTAGTTTGTTTCTAGCTTGTGCAAGGCCCGGGAGTTTAAGGCCGTGATCGTCTTACGTAGCGATCCCTGATGTTTGGTGGCTGGGGAGCAAAGACTCAGTCTGCTTCTCCTTCCTTTACTACCTTAATTTTCTGCTTGCCATGTTGCTGCGAGCACCGTGAAGATCTTGTGGGCAGGGTACTGGCTGTGGATCCTGGTTTGGAGAACACCTGCTCCGATGGATGCAGCTGTACCAGCAATCGGAGCAGATAGATAGAGTCTGGCAATGTAAGTGCAGTGGTCATGAAGACTTCTCCAGTAATCCCCTCGGCTGGGAGTTCCCGGGACTGAAAAGCAGGCAGGAGTTACAGTCACTGAAGGAAACAGCACTGGTGTATGATAAGGCGCCTGTACAAAGCACTGCTGGTGATGGCTCTTTTTTTTGCATGTGGAATGGCTCCATTAAACCTGTTGGTCTAATTATTGATGTCACTGACGTAGGAACTGATTCAGAAGTGCTGTCCTATAACATGCATTAGAATTTATCCCCTAATTTTACAGATTTATCATCGTTATGAGATTGCAGAAGGATGAGAATTAAACATATATAGTAAATAAACTGCAGATGAGAATAAGCGGGCTTTATTAAATTGAGCAGACCTATAAATAGCCACAGAGAATGAGGATTACCCTAGAGAGCACAGACACCTCTGTTTAGTTATGTCAGACCTGCCACTAGAGGACCACTGAATGAAAGAGAAAACTTGCATTCTACCTATTTTTTTGTTCATTACCTTGCCCGGTTCTTAGTTTTAGTTCTTCATTTGACGTTCAGTTTGGTGAGTGCACATACTAGGACTCCACAGTGCCGTTGTTGTATTGCATTTGTGAGGATCTGTTTTGCTAGTGGTGCTCCACTGCGAATACCTTCACTGTTTACAAGAGACAGACATGAAAAATTAATGGCAGAACATGCTACTTCCAGGCTGTTCTCTTTTTTTGCAGGCTTACTCTGGTGCAGCTGTATTGGATTGACCAGAGTGACTTCCCTGTTAGTCCTGACTTTCACTGGAGGAGAAATACCTTCCTTTAATTTAGCTTTCTTTGGTTTTTGTTTCATATTTTAAACCAGTCTGCAGTTTCTTAGGCTCTTCTTTCTTTAGTGTTCAGTGGTGGTGTAGCAAGAATGGAAAGGACAGACCTGATCAAGAGGTTAACAACCTTCTATCAACATCCTTTCATTTACTCTCTATAACATAATATCCTATCTCCTTTTTTGGAGGGCGCATCTGGCAAGGGGGTTGCAGTGAAACTTCCTGTTCACTTTATTGTGAGGCTTCTGCATGGAACTAAAGACCCCTGTTAATGAGATCAAAATACATACATATATATTTTACATATATTTTTTTTTGTAGATGACAACATGCAATACAAACTATACAAAATACTTTAAGCATTATTTGCAAAACAATATATATGTTTGCACTTTACTGAGTTGCATAGGCTTATTTTTAATTAGTGCTGATTTGAATTAAAATGCCCCCCACAATGCAAAATGAGGGGTTTGTTGCCAGTTAATGAAAAAAAAGCAATCGCGCCTGATTTTGCATATACGCTGCATGCAGAAAATCCACTTAGTCCTGTGCGTGTTGTGCTTGCAGGGCCAGGGCCATCATCTATGGAATTGGTTTTAATAATTGCGTTCAGCCTGATACCTTCTGTGCCAAAGTTTAGTGGCAGTTCCTGAACTCAGAAAACTGAGGCTTCCTTTTCTAATAGGGAAGATTGCCTTAATTTTAAATGCAGTAGGATTCAACGTAGGGTCTAGTTTTGTAAGTTTTGGGGCGTATTCTGCCAAACAAGTCTGTGCTGAGTATTACATTACTCACAGAGCAATATATAAGGCGCTCCCTACCCTTAGGGCTCAGCAAGGTGCTTTTACAACATTCCCAGTTTCTTCTGGCTTGGGAACTCAGGATGAGCTTGGCTCAGAGTACAGATACTCAGCTTGACAGTGAGTCAGACACTCCTAAACTGCCAATTCATCAGTCAAATATTTATCAATGTCTTTGCTATGGAGATAAAATCTGATACGCAGTGAGAGAAGGCAAAAAGTGGCGAGTTGTGCGGTTTTAGTTGTCATTGCTGAGATCAGGGAAAAAAATAGCCTAGGATTCATGGTCACCGTGTGATATGAAAATAAATTAATTTGCACATTTCTGCTATAAGAGTTAATGATGTAACTTCTGTGCTTTAAGTTAGAAAAGGAGTTAGAAATTCACGTCCCGTGCCCTGACATTACTTTCAGGGACTGATGGCTTCAAAGCCGCACTTTTGCCCTTCCCGTCAGTCTTGCAGGTATCTGCAGGGTCCTGGCTAAGCTGAGCGGTGGTAGGGCTGGTGTGGTACCACAAAAAAACCATGGGCAGGTGGAGAGGGAGGAGGAGGAATGTGTCTGAATTGCTGCCGAATACCTGCCACGCCGGCAGAGCCTGTGCTGTGCTCCAGCGGGCCAAGAAACCGTTGTCAGCAACTGCTGGTGACGCTGCCTCGCCATGAGAAGAAAACCGGGTTGTACCTCTCCCAACTCGCCTTTTCATCGGTATGTGCGTGAGGTTTCAAGCTAGATACCTTTGCAGGTGTGAAAGCCTCTGTCAGGCGAGGGATTTGCTGGCGTTTCGAGCATCTGATCTCTGGCAGAGGTGTATTTCCATGGTCCAGGCTGGACCCTGCGTTTGGCACCTCCCTCTCCCAGAGCCGGGGGTGGGAGAGGCAGCATGGCTGCAGCCTGCTGCACCTGTAGAAACGGTCCTGTTGCTCCCGGTGATCAGTACCGGTGGGAAAAAGTGTGAGGGTTTTCTGGGAATAGGTGTGGCAGGATCCCTTGTGAAACCCTGCTTGCTCTAAAGGTGCTTGGCCTCCGGGGTCTTAAGATGTCACTAGTGACTTTTAAATTTTTGCACGTTTCTAATGGTATTTAGAGCCTGATCGTGCAAGATGCAGAAATCTTTCCTGTCATCGTGCCTTAGTCTATGTGCGTAGTCAGCAGATGGGACTAGTTTGGCGAGGCCATGGTGTGCCCAAACTGATCTTAGTAAGAGCAGAGACATATGGGGAGAACCCATTTATGGAACTCTCGGTAATTTCTGATGCTTGCATTTGCCTTCTTTGAGGGGGTGGGGGAGCAAAAAGCTGGTTTATAGTAATTTAATTTCTGGTTATATTCTTACGGATACTGTGATTCGCTGCCTTTTGCCAGCTCCTGCCTGTGCGTTTTCAGGGGTGTACACACCCGACTGGCAGGCGGTGGCGGACGGGCGGTGGTTTAGTCCCGTGGGGTGTGCAGGCTGTGTGCTGGGAATGGAGATTCCAGGTCAGGTTTTTCTTCTGACTTGCCTACCCTGGGCATACCAGGTAATCCCTTAATGAATCTATTGCTTGTTCAAACAAGTTGGGGGGGGGGGCAGAGAAAAAAAAATAGTGACTTTTAAATTTTTGCACGTTTCTAATGGTATTTAGAGCCTGATCGTGCAAGATGCAGAAATCTTTCCTGTCATCGTGCCTTAGTCTATGTGCGTAGTCAGCAGATGGGACTAGTTTGGCGAGGCCATGGTGTGCCCAAACTGATCTTAGTAAGAGCAGAGACATACGGGGAGAACCCATTTATGGAACTCTCGGTAATTTCTGATGCTTGCATTTGCCTTCTTTGAGGGGGTGGGGGAGCAAAAAGCTGGTTTATAGTAATTTAATTTCTGGTTATATTCTTACGGATACTGTGATTCGCTGCCTTTTGCCAGCTCCTGCCTGTGCGTTTTCAGGGGTGTACACACCCGACTGGCAGGCGGTGGCGGACGGGCGGTGGTTTAGTCCCGTGGGGTGTGCAGGCTGTGTGCTGGGAATGGAGATTCCAGGTCAGGTTTTTCTTCTGACTTGCCTACCCTGGGCATACCAGGTAATCCCTTAATGAATCTATTGCTTGTTCAAACAAGTTGGGGGGGGGGGCAGAGAAAAAAAAA
>NW_009259976.1:1870843-1908444 GCF_000687185.1 Egretta garzetta
GGGGTCAAACAAGTGGGGGGGGGGGGCAGAGAAAAAGAAATGCTATTGTCTTGCTCTCCTTTTTGAGTTATGGGAGTCACTGGATACTTTGGATCTGCAAAAAGACCTTTTTCAAAGCTGCCTTTACTTTTTGCATGAAAAAAAATGCTTTGAATTTTTAAAAAGCTAAATGTTTTGTGGAGCAATCAGTGAATTTAACAAGGATTTTTCTAGTTTGGTTTAAATCGGATCTTTGAGCCAAGAGCGTCCCATTTGTGCTTCCAAAGCTTTAAGGAGCTGTGAAACTGCTGGAAGGCTCCGCAGAGCTGCTGGATGTCCTTCTGCAAGTCTCCTTCACCCTGCTTCTCTAAATACTAATCGCCCCCCCGGATAACACAGCAGCCTCTTGATGTGTGCTAACAAAGGCAGAAACCAGAGCAGCCCCCACGCTGCAGGCATTTATGCTGGGGGCGTGCAGGTCTTCAGCAGCGGGAGGCAAAGGAGAAAGCAGAAGGTAGCTGGCTTTCTTCTTCACCCCTCGGGTTCCGCAGTAACGACGACTCAGTTGGGCCAGTACGGGTGCGAGCCGAGCGCTTACAGAGGATCTATCGTTTATTCAAAAAGTGTCACTTAGGAAATCTTTTGACTGCTTGAATCAAAGTCAGTGGCAGCAGTAGTCAGCTGGGTTTGCTGTGTCTGTCTCAACTCGCAACTCATCGCATGGCCTCGAGAGCGTTTCGCAGCCCCGTTTATGAAAAGCAGAAATAGTTGTTTCTTGTTTCTGTAGAGCTGGGAGTCTTGTGAGCATCACTGGTACGGCTTAACAGCGAAGTGCAATCCTAGTTCAGAAACTGAGGATTCACCAGTAAGGTAACGGCTGAGTTTAGCTCAGGTGGGGTGTATTGCAGCAGGGGGGTGTTGTCTGAGCTACCATCCTGCCCAAAGCCGGGGTTGGGCTGTCCTCTCATTTCTCTGTGAGAGCAAGAGCACAGCATAGCAAGGGAGCAACGTATTCTGCCTTGACATGCAGCAAGCAGGGTGGCTCCCGTACAGAATGATGACAGCGTGAAGATGCTGGGCCTTTCCTAGGGCTCTTCTGGCCTAAATTCTGGAGAGATACAAGGCTACATTTTAAGATCCCAAATAAAAGTGTTTCTTCTGTGTTTTGAAGTATTCTCATAATTTTAAAACAAAGACACTACCCTGCTTTGTTTTCCTTTGTTCCTTGAGTAGTTAATGACTATTAAAACTATGTCATTTTAATGAAGAACTCAGTTTAAGAGTATCTTTTTGAAATTCATGAGCTGCCTTCAAAATAAGTGTCATGGTCTAAAATTTTGAGTTGTAGGGACAAATAGGCAGTTAAGGTCTGAAGCAGTCGAGGCTGTTACACTCAGTGCTCTTCTGCAGGGTTTGCAAAACCAGAGCAGTGCAGCAAATAGTCAGATTCTTGCAAATGTGTATATTTATTAGTAGGAGTCCTTGTACGCTTGTGTTACAAATCCTGCTAAAAGACCAAACTCCAGTTCTTTCCCTTTCTGCTGGAATGGTTGAAAACGTATGCTGTACTTACAGAGAGGCAGTAAACCAAGCGAAAAACCCGCCCATATTTTTACTGTGTGGTGTGCCTACAGCAGCAGGATCCAATTCACAGGTTTGAGCTTTAGATGCTGCCAGAGTGAAAATCAAATCAAATTGTCATCACAGCAGCAGTAACTGTACCAACGACCAAACATTACTTTAAACTCATTCAGTTTCATGTAAACAAAATCAGATGAAGCAAGAGAGACGCTGACAAAACACCAACTCTAGTAACCTACTTCATCTGTGTCTTGGGAGGATTGTCGGGGTCCTACATCTTTCTGAGGGACATAAATGTATTTTTATGTAGGATCTAGATTACATGGTTGTACTTTGAAAATGCAGCTGCGTTCTTGCCTCCCCGTTAGGAGGCCATCTAGCATGTCCAGGGCTTAGGGTTTGCCTCGGTTTCTTTTGCCCAGTGTTTTTTTGTTTTTTTTTTTTTTTTTGCTTATGCCATTGTGTTGGATATGGTTTTCCTTTGGCTGGCTGTTTCCTTCTGCCTCGAGGCTGGACGTCTGCTTACTCTGCACTGGGGTTTTTGCTTTGATCTACTCATTCTCATTAAAGGCCTGTTGGCTTCAGTAAGAGGAATATTGCACTGAAGGCCTTTGAAACTGCTTATGAAATACTCTCCTGTCACATGGGTGGAAAGTATTGAAGACATACCCATGTGAGATTGTGCTAGTGCCACCTGATGTATCAAGCAATATATGTTGAGGTGTTGTCTTGCTAAGTATTTTCATTTTTTACGTTCAGAGGCTGATTTTATGCCCTTCTTGAGTATATTTGTACAGCTAAATCGTCTTCAGATTTGAAGTCTTTGCGTCCTGTTGACTTGGTGGAGCTATGCCATCAAACATCAGCTCCTGTGCTGGCATCTGCTTGTCGCTGGTTATGCCCCGTAACCCAGTGTAGCTCCATTTGACCGGCTGATGGTTTTGAAAGCCATGAGCCCTCCCAGTGACACCAGCTGCCTTTAACAGGCCACTGCTTTTTCACCCCTTACCCTAGTATTGATCTGGGTATTTTGACTAGCAAAACAGTTGGTTGTTTAACAACAAAACTGACATCCAAGGTGTTAAAAGCAGCATTGGTGAAGTATTGTGCTCTTTTCTGGTTTCAGTTTGTAGTGCTCCAGCTTCTGCCATTATTTTGGTTTTGTCTCTATCTACTAGACTGGAGAGCCTTAAATGTTTGCTGCTTTCTTCTTGTGAAGGTCCCTGTGAACTGTAAACAAGTAACTTGTAGATCTTTATTTGGAGATCTAAATAAGGGGCTCTTAAGCCTCCCACTTCAAGGCATCTACTACTGCCTTTGAAACAGTATCGTGCATCTATATTAAACCATGTTCAGTTTTGCATCTTTTTTTATTAGTTGGACAAAAATTCTGGATGTGGTATTCTAGCATCATTGGGATGAACACAAAATACTTGTAATTCTATTTTTTCTGTCTTTTAAATTGCTTTAGTAGTTTGATTTGTTTGAAAATAGCTTTTCTTCGCAATTTCTTAGTGTGTTAACTACGACAGCCGTTGTTCAGACCTCCTCTCAGTGTGGAGTGAGGTAATGCCTTCGAGGTCAGTGAAGTTACACTGAAGCCAGTGGAGATAAGCTGGCTTACTACAGTAGAACGCTGGTCTCCATCTCTATATTCTTTTGGCTTTCATGGATATCTGGCATTTATAGCTGTCAGGAGATGATTGAAAAAGCGATTGATGAAAAAACACTCTTCTGATGTTCTAAAAAGAGAAAATTGCTTGCAGGGTTTCTCTCGTTCATTATGTTTCATTCATGAGAATAATTGTGGGTATAATTAAATGTAAATTTTAGATGCAGTCAGGTACGTCTAGATCCAAACACAACAGCGATGCCTAAGGAGAAGGAATGATTTAGAAAAGGAAGCTGACAGGAAGCCTGGCACAAAATCAGACCGATAGGTTATTTTTCACAATAGTTTTCTTTAAGCCATTCCCAAGATATACAGGGGTGCATAGCACAGTAGGGCGCAGCGTTTGTGCAGCCAAAGGGTCACAGTGCAAGCTGGGAGTTGCATGTGTACAGCTTGTTTTAAGTCACCCAGTGAATTCTCCAGTCTTGTCTCTGTGTCTTTGAAGGTCTGCTCCACGGTATTGAGGGAAGCTGGTGAAAAGTTGCTCCAACTTCTTCCGCTTGTTCAAGAAGAGCTGATAGGAGAATGGCAGGCTGCTGTAGCACCAGCTGCACACCCTGCACAAGAGCTCTTAAAAATACACCATTGAACGTTTCTCACCGCTGCAGTGATTTATTTTTTTTTTTTTCTTTTCCCAGGGACAGCTCTGCCAAGTTTTTTACATTGTCACAGTTCCTTCTGCGAAAGATGGTCAGAGTCTGTTGGAGTCAGTGGAAAGATTTCCATTGAATCCAGATGACTTGCTGGCTCTGAGCTAGACAGGTTTGCACGGATAGTCTTTTTGATGTTAGTGTTGTATGGAAGATTTGGGCATTCAGTGATTTGTAATGGAAAAGGTTACCTCCTGTGAGCACTGGAGTTAGAAAACTAAGCAAAGCTTGGAAGTGTCTTAGTTTCTTGCTGTCTCTTGCTAGTGGTTTATTTTAGTTTTGCTGGCGAGTGCTTCAGTTGGGAGTTGCCTGGGCTTGCTTGGGAGCTCTGATTCCATCAGCAAGGAATGGTTCCTCACTGGAAGCACCTCACCCACATTCAACTAGCAGCGGCTTGCTTTGGTGGTTGAATCACAAATGCTGGAAAAGCAACCTTCTGGTGGTAGGGATGCAGTAGATGATGTGTAAGACAACAGTAATGACCCCGTTATCTTTCCTGGCTTTTTCCCCCACTAGTGTTTTCAATTCTGGAGTTTTACTTGGAACCCCCAAACTCCCACTTAATTTATTTGTAAGAAAGCATGTCCTCTAACTCCAGCCTCTAAATCTGTTTTTGTAGTAGTGTATGCAATTTGCAATGCCTTTTTAAGACACTGCACTAGCTTAATCCATTTTAAATGGCGCTTCGTAGGCTTGTATGGACTTGGGTGCAGACGTGCTTGCATAGCAGAGGATCCTGCTTTCCTTTTATGCTCGGACATTTGATGGCTGATGCGCTAACACATATGATAACATCACGCAAAGGCTATGTTCTAATGTATTGACTTTAACAAAGATCATGAATGATTTATTCTCACCGTAATACTGCCAAACTTTTGCCTATCAAAAGCTACAAATACCTGTACTGGAAGTAAATACGTCTTCTTTATGGCATGCCTGTTTTCACCTTCTGCTCGATGCTGTGGTGAAGTCAGTCCATGCTCCTGCAGAATTATAAAGTGGCTCTGCCATGGAATCGACATTAAAACTTCACAGTACGGTTATGCAGGAGGGCCAGACAAAGCACATGTGTCTCTGTGAAGCTTAATGACATTGATTATTCCATGTAACTTCCCTTAGCTGTTGGGAATTTCTGTTTCTCTTATGTCTTCAAAATGTGTGATTACTCTGTACTTACTTCTTCTTCTCCCCCACAACAGTCAGAATGGGACCTGTACAGTGTCCAGACGCCAGAACACCATTCAGGAGCTTTTGCAAAACTGTTCGGATTGCCTGATGCGAGCTGAGCTCATAGTACAACCTGTGAGTACTTCTTGTTCTGCTTATCAAAAGTGATTATGAATATTACAGGCAATGGATGCTGCATTGTTACCTGGACTCACAGGCTCTGCTGCTTCATCTCCTTTTTCCCCTTTCAGCTGTTTGTGTGAGGCAACTGGGAGTGGAATAGCACACCGCCTTCCTAGGTCTCCCTCCTCCATTTGCACTCAGTGTTCAGTAAAACTGATTGAAATACATCCAGTTAAGAAAAGGGGGACTTCCTGATTTTTAAAAAAACCCCCACCCTTCAAACAGATTCTACTCCATCTTATTTTTCAGCTTTAGATCAAGGCCACTGCCAGTGTAAATAGCTATTAATAATGTTATGACCACTTACAGTCTTTCAGTGTGTCCTGTAGAATATCATCATCATTTTCTGGGTCATAATGAACCTGAACCACCACAGGAGAAACTTTCACGACGTTTATTTTATTTTTCCAGATGATTCCTGAAGAAGCATATGAATCTAGATTAAAATCTTCTTCACTGTTTCATGCCAAATGCATAGAGATGATCTTTGCTGTATGCTACACTGATATAAACCCATAGTGCCTGGGGATGGGTTACTCACTGACACTAGATTCAGTCCTGGCAAACATGGCATGTGGTGAGTGCATCCTGCTATTGAGAGGCCACTGAGATCCAAAAACCATTTGCAGTTTTGGCAGTAGATGTGATTTAATGCACACTTTTGGACCCTCTGTGGACAGATAATTTGTTCAGGAATGAACTCTGTGGTTAGTAGTTCATTTCCTTTTCAGAGATACAGCACGTGTGAGCATGTTTATATAAAAATCAATGCCAGAGTAAATACTGCCTCTTGTTAAGGATTAATATTATTCCAGTGAAGTTAAAAGAAAGTGATGTTTAGTTCCAGCTTGGTGCTATAACATGCATTGCTTACTTTTATGTTTTCTTTTCTTTCTGAGGGACAAAGCAATGAGGCCCATGAACATTTTATTTCAAAATCAAATCACAGCTGTGTTATGTTTTGTTCAGCATAGCTGTGTCCATGTGGGATGAGTTCAAAAAGTTGTGTCTTCCTGCTCAAAGCACCATGACCATACTGCGGTCCACTGCACTGAGAGGGCACATGGAGAATTTGCCTAGACTTTGGGTGATAAGGTGGAATGCAAATGTGACTGGGGATGGAGCTGGTCCTTGGCAGACAGGGTGCACTGTACTTTTCTGCAGGGGAGGAGCAATGTCTGTAAGTCTTAGAACCTCAGGGAAAGTTCCGAAGAATCAGGAGCAATATCCACCAAGTCCCACTAGGACAGAGTGTTTGCTTCTCGCCCTCTGAATGCCAAAGCATAAGGTCTTAAAAACTTAGCACACAGTGTAAAGCCTTGGCTCTGCTGAAATACACATCAGTCAGGTATGCCATTCTTTATGGAAAGGTTTGGTGGGTATTATGTTTTAATAATTTTCTTTTGTATTTTATTTGTAATAAGGACTTTCCAATGACCGTGGATCCTTTTGTTGATTGACATTCTGCCAGTTAAAACTGGCAATCAGAGACCCAGCAGTTGAAACCTGTCATGCTTCTTAAAAATATTTGGTCCTCATAAGATCTCTCTTAAAACAACCAAGCTGAAGCTTAGGTGATGAATATTTAATTTAATCTCCCATCTTTCTCTCTCTCTCTCTTTTTTTTTCTTTTTTTTTTTTTTCTCTTCTCCCTCAGGAATTGAAATATGGGGATGGTGTCCAGATTAGAGGGAACAGAGAGCTGGAAGAGTGTTTTGCACAGGCAAATGACCAAATGGATATCCTGGATGGGCTGATCAGAGAGATGAGGCAGATGGGCCAACCCTGTGAAATGTATCAGAAAAGGTATTGCCAGGGAAGGGCTGGGGGAGGGAATGCGTCTGATACAAGTTTGTGGGGTCTCAAGTGCTCACCTTCCCTGGTGTTGCAGGATGTGACAAATCAGTCAGATTTGTTTGGAGTATGCAACATGGAGAAGGGCCTTGCAGTAATATATTTCTTGCAGAATTTCACACCTTGGTTGTCCCCATGAAATTTTAGTCGATGTATTTTTTCCACAGCCTGTGCTTTCAGCACTTTCTTTGGAATACTTAGTGGTCCAGTGGGAGAGATGAATTGTGTTGTTTCCATGTTTTCTGGTTGTTTTCCTCATAAACGCTAACTGGTTCCTTCCCTTTCAGGCTTCTTCAACTTCAAGAGCAAATGCGTGCCCTGTACAAAGCCATCAGTGTTCCCCGTGCCAGGAGGGCCAGCTCCAAAGGGGGTGGTTGCTACTCCTCTCAGAGTGGCTCAGGCTGGGATGAGTACACGAAACGTGTCACAAGTGAATGTTTAAACTGGATGAGGCAGCAGAAGGTAAATCTGTGCACAACCCAGAGACAATGCTAAGACCTGCTGTTGTTTATGAATGTCGCCTTGCATGTAGTAATGTTTTGGGTGCAAGTAGAAAATTGAAAGTACATGTGAATGCTCGTATATATTCCAAGTTCATATTTTTATTTTTTTTAATTACATTATTGTACCTGTAGTGAGTTTCCACTGAAATATGAACATGACTGTGGGGTCTTCTTTTGCAGAGGAAAAAGTGTGGAAGTTAGATTTGAAAGCTAAGCGAGACACGGCTGTTAACATAACAAAAGGTGTTGGCATGTTTGTGTTTGAGATTATTATGCTCGATATTTCTTTCCTTCCTTCCACAGATTTCCTGTATGACTCACATTTATCTTAACCCTTTACACAGATAGGACCATCTTCGTAGATTTAACCATTGTCCAGTATTTTACAGTTGTTCTCCCCCTCAATCTATCCTTATCACAGTGGGAGCCAGAAGGTAGAGCTGATTGCCACAGGACTTGAATTTCAGAAGTCACTGCTGAAATAGCAACTTCAGCATTTTCATGTGTATCTGTTGCATGTGCAGAATAAATTTGCCTATGCACAGCTGTTGATGATGTAACCTGGAGTAGAATACACATGTTGAGAGCCTGTAGCCTGTTCTTGTGCTGCTGAAGTGAAAGTTGTATGTTTGTGGTTGGACAGCCCTTTCTGAGAGACAGGTAGGGAGGACGGAACAAGTTGGCTGAAGTTATACTTCACAGACTCCTTGTAAATTGAAATTGCATTATTTTTATCTCTCTTTATTAGGCTGTTGCTTAGTGATCCTGTCATTGTTATCTGCATATGGTGCTTGCCAGGTGGCTGCTATGCAAACCAGACGAGGAGGGGAGAGCTCTGTACAGTTCCCATGCTTCTATGTGAGTGCTAGTCATAGTCTAGTCTTTCAGTGCTCTCCCATAGCATGGCATGTTTTAGAGGAAGAAGGGGAAGTGGAGATACACTCCTTGAGTGGTAATGTGTATAAGCATTGCTCCAGGAGAGCAACAGCAGATATGATTGCTCTACACACGCTGTGGGAGTGTAGGCTAATTGTCAGACCTGCCAGGGTTTGAGGAGTGATGTTGCACAGACACTGGGCACGCTTCCAGCGATGAAAGACCGAGAACATGCTGCACCTCCCAAAGACGCCGCGTGACACCCTGCTCAGACACCCCTCACTAAGCACAGGGAGCATAAGCAAGTGCTTTATAGCTGTGTTTGCACACTAAAGCTTCCGTGAAAGTAAAAGGCTTGCTCGCTCTCCCTTCTTCAATCCCTAAGGCAAGGCTGAGGTGGGGCAAGTAAGCGCTTAGCTCCCTGTTTGGCTTTTGAGGTTTTTTTAGGGAAAACTTCTTTAATTTGCCACCATGCCTCTTCTTCCCACCACACCTCGCTGTGTCTCATTACCTGCTCACATTGGGACCAGGATAATGTTTCCCCGAGTAACGTGGTGAGAAGGGGAAAAAGGTCTGAGCAGCTGTGGTTTTTTCTGCTGGTGTTTTTGTGTTTTCTGTCTGGATGGTTTGCTGACAGGAGAATCAGGTGGTAGGAGGGTTGGTCAAATTTCCAGTGCAGAATTAAGGAAAGTGCGGTGAAATCCAGACAGCCTTTGTTCGTGTACTGGCAGCCAGCCAGGGCTGCCGCTGTTGCTACAGTCTCTTTAGACTGTTTAAATATAATGAGAAGGGTCAAAGTCCTGCAACGTTTGGATGGCTGAATGCAGAATGGGTTTGTTTCATGGATTGTTTTCAATGCTTCCTTTGAACCCCTACACTTGAGCATGGTTCGGGCTTTATTGTCGTCGTTGACTCATAGAGATTTGGCTCCAGGCTGGTAATTACCAAATTCTGTCCCAGCCCAAGATTAAGATACCTATTTCTTTAATGTGCGCATGCGCAGACAGGCTTTTGGACAGAGGCAGAGTGTGTCTTTACAGCATAAAAGATGAATAGGAGTTTGAGGAGCTGACCTGTGAATTCGGTGGCTTTTAATATTTGAAAATAATGAAACAAAGAACTGCAGTCAGATAGTTTTCAAGTTCGTAATTATCCAAGTGTATTACTGTTTTTCAAAGGCTGTTCCTAGAGATTTTCACTTGGCATCCTACAATAAGTGTTGCTAAAATGCAAGACAAACGACACGTTCTATAATAATTTCACTTTATCTTCTGTTTTTTCATTTAGTTTGACTGCATTTCACTTAAGTTATTGGAGTTTACATGAACGTAATTAAAATGGAAATTAGCGTACTGGGCTACAGAACTTGACTCTGGATATTTTCACCTGAATTGCATGAATAGCATTGTTTGATAAAGTCATAATTTGTTTTCAGAGTGATAAGAATGTAACTATACTGTAGAACATAAAAGAATAGTTTGGTCCAAAGAAAACAGATGGAAATGCACTACTGAGTGAGCTTCATGTAGTCTAATTTTAAGCAACTTAAGTATTTTCTCTACTTGTTTCTTCTACTTTGGGAGCCTGTCACACAGTTTAAGTGATAACAATTTCTTAAAATTCTTAACCCCCTATTCTGAACTTCCCAGTGTTCAGTTTTACTCTCTGCTACATAGTCATGTTTCCTTCAGTTCAATTCCTTTATTCACCAGTTTAGATAATAATGTTGGAAATGAAAGTACAAACTCTGTCTCTTTCTTCTAGGCTGAAATGGAGCTAGTGAAATGGGGGTTTGATGCAGCATCCATCGAGCAACAAATTGGTGACCATAGGAGGACTCACAATGCCATTGGAGACTATCGCTGGCACCTGGACAAAGTCAAAACAGATCTGGTAATTACTGTCTTCCCTTACATGTTGCTTAGTCTAGATTTATATCATTGGCTCATCGGTGTTCTGCTACAAAAGGGAACGCTGAATAGCTCAGCTTCTCTTCAGAAAGTGCTGGTGTCATGATAGCAACCACTTTCAACCCTAATATGTATTCTTTCACGATTGTTTTGTGTTCCGCTTCTTTCCCCAGAATCTTAAAATGAAAAATTAGTAGCTATTTAACATTTTGTTGTCATGTACCAAGGCTGGCAGATGAATATTGCAACATTTTTTGTGAGAAGAATGGCTAAGAATGATTACTCTCACTTTCTGTCTAGCCACATTAAAAAAGAAAATGAAAGGATAAGGTGGATGCTTAGATACAGCCTTGAGTAATGAGGGAATGTCTGTGAAAAATGCCCAAATTCTGGGCTAGGCTTAGAGCTTTGCTTAGGTGCGGGCTTTTTTGTAGATATTTTTCTTTTCCCCTCTAAGGCTTCTGTTCCCATCTGGATTTTGTTATTGGAATAAAGACAACACTGAAAATGCAATGGTTAACTTCCTCTCCTGTCAGCCCAGCAGCTAGGTATCGGAGAGAGGAGGCTTACTTCATTCCCATTCTTCTTTTCTGTTAATTGTTCACACCGGCAGGAGGAGAGAGAGTTGGATCTAAAGGAAGGGCACTCTGTTCTGGAGCTCTGATCTCTCAGCCAAGTTGAAGAGTGGAGGGGGTGTTACTCCCTTTTCCCGTCTGCTTCAAATAGGAAAGGTGATAATCTGGCTCTGTGGAATACCAGTTCCAAGGCTGTGCAGGTTCCCAGTCATAGAAATGGGAATAAAAATTGGAGCCTCCTTCTCACATTGTACTTTACACTACTTCATAATACTTTACACTACTTTGTAATCTCCAAAGCTAGCTGTAGGACTAGCTGGTTCCCCACAGCTGTCTGGGAGTTTGGTACAGAAAGAGATCCAGTTTCAGGAGCTGTTTTGGTATTATAAGGATTATGTGCAACCTTTCTTATATACTAAGCATCCGTGAGGGAAGCAAGTTTGTCCAAACTTTGATTTTATACTTCTTGTGGTCCTCCAGTGGGCGGATCTGCTACTCAGATATGTCTCTTGCAGGCATTTGCTGGTTACCACCTGTAGTTATACCATCATGATACTGACACTGTAAAGGGGTGTATCAGCAAATAGGCAACTTCTAAAAGGCGCACTAAATATTTGCTGTCTCTGTTTCAGCGGGAGAAGGCTGCAGTTCATCAGCTGGAGGAAGAATACGAAGGACTGCTGGTGAGCACGAGACGTGTTCCTGTCTGATAAGCTCTGTGATGAATGCTCTTTTTGCTTTATTAACACCAGTGGGATAGTCAAGGGACACTGCAGGTTTCAACACGGTGACAGATACATATTTAAATAATTCTAGTCAGCAGTAAACTGACAGTGCTTTGTAGTTGCTGTAAGGTTCAGTTGGAGTCATGAACTTGAGATTAATTCATTACCTGGTGTATAATTGACTTACTCTCACAAGGAAGTTTCTAGTTTGCGTCTGGTGAATGGAGTTGGTCACTAAGCAGATGAAGAGTAGAACTCTAACTCCTTGATGGGAGTAAATGTAGCGGTGAAGTTAGTCTATATACTGGGGCTTAAAAAGTTACTCAAAGGTGGAATTAGAACCAAATTCTGTGTAGGGCTGTGCATCTTCTCCGCTTTGGATCTTCATGTAAAGTACAGTGAGAAACTGTGCAAATGGTAGATTAACCCTTGGGATTGGAAGCTGATTCCTGTACATATTGCAAGCAACGGGATGTGTATTATGATGCGAGGACAGGGAAGGAATCTTTTAATGAAGTGTCATCTGCAAAAGGTGCTGCTACAATGCCAAGGGTGTGCTATGAGCAGCAAATGCAAGTAAAAGTGATGGTAAAAGTTTAGACATTTCTTGTATTTTTTCCCAAGACTTTTTACTTGCCTGCCTACGTTGGCTACACTTGTGTTTGAAATGACTTTCGGAAGCTGATGACTTCAAGTTCCCATTGTTCTATAAATCCAGACATGTTGTCCACTGTTCATTGCCAGCAGGTTTCATAGATGAGTGGTTTTTACTGTTATTTTTAGGGTTTTTTTTAAAAGAAAGGACATGCTGTGTTCTTGGCTTCCCCTTCTCCACCAAGCCCTGGCCTTTCTGTGATTATGGCTACTCTTTTTTGGAATTCCTTGCAGAAATACTCATTTTTGGAATTCCTTGCAGAAATACTCCTTTGAGAGAATGGATCAGCTCCGTCAATTCCAGAACCTCATCCAAGCCACCAGCAGAGAGATCATGTGGATCAATGACTGTGAGGAAGAGGAGCTTCTCTACGACTGGAGTGACAGGAACACTGACATCGCCAGGAAGCAGGAGGCCTTCTCTGTAAGACAGCTCAACCTCCCTATGCTTTCCATGGACTCTCTTTTCGGATAGTGAGGGAGGAGCAGCCTGGCTCAGGGGGACTGGTCACAAAATGGGCATTTCTTCACTCTTTCAAAGTTCCTGGGGATTTTTGTCAAGGCTTTTGGATTAAGTACTGTGTGACAACCTTCTGAGTCGAGACCTGACATCTATTGGAAGATTGTGCTCCTATTCAACCAGCCGTCGTGGTTTCTTTTGACCTTGGAAGCTGGCCTTATCAGTACAGTCTGCTGTAGACCAGTAATTGCATGTAGCTTGTGCACACAGTCATTAACTTGGCATGCTAAACTGAGGGTCTTGAATCAAGCAGTTTAATTCTCCCTGTTAGGACTATGTGGGGGTTCAGAGTCCCCGAATTTGGCCGTGATGTCTGTCACCAGGAAGGAGAGCTATACCAGAGGGAAGTGCTCTCTCTTCCTCTGATGGTTTTGCCACTGAGTGCGCTATCAGAGGTAGTTTGCACTGCTCCTTGTCTTCTGTGGGAAATTGAGCATGTGCGTTTCTTTGACCACTATTGGTGCTGATCCAAATTAAAAAAGGAATGCAGGTTCACACTATTAAGGAGGTACTTTTTTTTTGTTGTTGTTTAGTTTTAGTTCAGTTGTTCTCGATGTTGCAAGATGCAGTCATTTTTGCTTTCATCATTCCTAGAGGCAGAATTTGGGGTGCTTTGCTCTGTGAAGCAGCAAGCCTAGAGACTAGAACTGAGATGATTGTACCTTCTTTGATTCTACTGTCTTCATAATTAACTTGAGTACACTGAATAGGGTTAGCAGGGATAACTTTACATTATCTCAACTCTATGGAAAGTTTTCAAGTAAATCATCCCGTGCAGCGAACATTTGGGTGCTTGTTTAATGCTGTATTTTGGTTGTTTAGAAACGCATGAGTGAACTGGAGCTTAAAGAAAAAGAACTCAACAAGCTGAAGCAAGAAAGTGACCAGCTAGTGCTCAACCAGCACCCTGCTTCAGACAAAATTGAGGTGAGTTAGACTTTGTGTGATTTCACTTGCTCCTTTAGTTGCTACATGGGAGAAGTTCTCATTGAAAGTCTGCAAATGATGCTGCATTTGGACCCGAGAAGGGTTTGCCTGCCAAAAAGCGTGTCCGTTTTTGTCCAGCTTTATGAGCTGCTCTAATAAATGTTATTACCTTCCTCTACAAACCTGGCCACAATTGCAGGCTTCTTAAGAGCTGTCATTGCTATCAAATTTGATGATAGATGCATGTAAAAATTAATACGAGGCTTAGGGAGCTGTCTGATTGACCGCAATGTTGCAGAATTTATGGTAGGAAGGCATGTTGTCATTCTGCTATCTTAGTAGGCATGTTTTGAAGAAAGCCACACCCTTTGAGGGTTTATATTTAATCCAGGTGCAAGTACTTTCTGCACTATGAAATTCATAGTCCATTTTTACAGCTTTCCCAAGACATTTTTGCTTTCACAGCTTGGGGTACATTTACCTTTCAATTATAAAGGCTACAACAATTTGGGAAATTTGATTTTATTAGGAAATGTTGTAGTTGTTATAGTTTTAAGAGTGCACAAGAACCCTGAAACTGAAAGAAGCTAATAGGAAAAAGAATTAGTCCTCTCTGCTTTTCAGTGTATTTACTTTGTTAACTGTTATCATGTTGTGTAAAACCACCATTTCTATTTCTTCTGTGGTCAGTTTCTGCCTTATAGAAAAGATCCTTGTAAGCTCCAGCAGTGAAGTAAAAGTTGTGTGTAATTTTCTAAAGAATAATACATGAGACCTACTTCAGAAGTTTGAATTTAAAAATAGCCAGCATAAAAAAATTGAGTTGACAATGTTCCTTGGAAGAAGGCGAACATTACAATTTGCAATGGAAATATTTGAAATATTTGCACTGCTTTTTGTGCATTTCACCCCTTTTTGTTCATGCACTTCAGTCTTTACGGTGATCAAACAAAATTCAAGTAATGAACAAATTTCTCTCTGCATCCCACAAGCAGGTATTTAACTCTTTTCACTTAGGTAGATGCTTAGAATTCAGGGAACTATGTGCATGAATTACATTATTCTGGTGTGCATGAATTTGTTTTAGCAGATTTTTCATTCGCGTTTATGTGGAGCATAAATAACTTTTCTTGAGTCTAGGTAGGGGAGAGAGATCAGTGTGGTGGTTTAAGTTCTGTATATTACTATTTTTGTTAGGCCTACATGGATACATTACAAACTCAGTGGAGCTGGATCCTTCAGATCACCAAATGCATTGATGTTCATCTGAAAGAGAACGCGGCTTACTTTCAGGTCAGTAGTGATGTGGAGAGTTCACACTACTTTTGTTAAAAGTGTGAATCCCGTCACAGATATTTTTTCTGTACCAGAATCTTTCTAAATCTGTCCACAGTTATGCATAACATGATGTTACCATATTGTAAATGCTACTGTTCAGCCAGATGCGAACTGGGATTTCTCATTAAAGGAATCCCTTGAATTTTAGCAGACATTTTAAGAGCTGTGTACAACTGAAATCACAAACTTTCTCCTGTAGTTCTTTGAAGAGGCCCAAGCCACAGAGTGCTACCTGAAGAATTTACAAGATTCCATCAGAAAGAAGTTCATCTGTGATAAGAGCATGTCACTGCAGTCTTTGCTGGAGCAGATCAAAGAGCTGGAGGTACTGTCACACTCATCCCGCAGGTTATGTTTTGCTTTCCTTGGAAATCAGTTGCCCTCTTCAGATACCAGGTGTACTGCAATGTTTTGTGTACAGTGCTGTATGAACTTGAAAAGATAATGGTGTATTCCTGCCCATTTCTTAGTAAACCCTACAAATGGATCAGTGTTATTTTAATTTGTGTAATACTGTTTGGGAACTCTGACTTCTTTTTAAATCTGGATTGAACCCAAAAAATTCCCAAGTTTCTGACATGCTAACAAATTAAGAAAAGGAAAGACTTTCATTCATAGGTGATAGAGTAAATTTTGCCTCAAAGGATAAGTGCCTTTAATAAATGATTCATCATGCCACTTTATATCACTGTAGTCTCTTTGAAAGGATTTCACTCATAGCTGTTTTAGCTAACTATTTGCTCATCATGACTTAGGTCCTACAACTCCAAATTGAATATAATGGAGGAAAAATGGTCAGTGATGTAAAAGGGCAAGTTGATGAAGTCAGGTTTGAGAGTAGTTGCTACTTTTGGTTTTGGTTAGCATTCACGTTACGATAGATTCTTTCCATTTTTACACATCACTTTAACCACATTGCAGATCTGTATGAAAAACCTGCCTTGCAAGTTCTGCAGCTTGCCAGAACTGCAGCTAAAGGAAGTTTTGCCTACAGTGAGCTCCAGATATATCCCTCTCTTAATAAACCTGTAGGAACTAAATGTGTTTTCTTTTTAGAATGAATTTTTACATGCAATTAATCTTTGCAGAATGAACGAGAGAGAATTCTTGAATACAAGAGGCAAGTGCAGAGTTTGGTGAATAAATCCAAGAAGATTGTGCAGCTGAAGCCACGTAACCCAGATTACCGGAGTAACAAGCCTATTATCCTCAAGGCTTTGTGTGACTACAAACAGGATCTGGTACTGTATCCCTTTCTGGCTGAGAATGACCATCATGTAAATTAGAACGTGGCAAATGATTTAGTGAACAAAACCCCCTTTGTAACCCCTTTGTCTGCTTTTGGTCAGCATTTAATTTCTTCGATGAAAAAGCTCTGACTTTCATGCAGTTATGAATAAATAAGCTAGGTTCTGGTTGGTTAATAAGTTTAGTCAAAATTATTATTATTATTATTATTATTATTATTATTATTATTATTCCATTAAATAGCATTAATACTCATAGTTCAAATTAGCACAGAAAAGTCTCATTGATAATTGGGTTAAGATTGTTATACAGATGCTTCCCAGCATCTATCCCTGTCTTTTGGTGATTGCTTAGCCTTCCAGTGTCCCTCTGGGTCTTTACGTCAACAATTCATCTAACAAAAGATGAGGGAATGTACAATAAGTCATTGGTATCCCAAGTTTTTTGCTGGATGGAGTATGAAATTGGTGGTGGTCGTTTCTTCCTTCTCAGTAATGGGGCTGCCTGAGTTTATTTCTGTATTTTTTTTTTTCTTGACAGTCTGCTTAAATGCGTTTTCTGCTTATGTACTCTTTTCTCTTCATTGGTCCCAATTACCCAGTTTTCCTGTTCCGTTATCTGTAAAACTCATTTTACCTGGCTCACTAGGTTGCACTCCTGCAGCAACCAGTAATTGACCACTGTGATTTGTATTTATGATCTGGGGTTTCTGCTATCCGCTCTGTGTCTGTGATCTTCCATACAACATTTTATTCCAGAGTCACAGAAGTTCAGCCCACATGGAGTAACTACTTGTTAATACTATAAGCTAAACAAATTTAGGCAATGGTTACCTGACTGCTTGACAATTGCTCTTGCAGTTAAGCATGCTAAATTCTGCTCAGGTGAAGGTAAGCCCAGACAAATCTGGAGCCCCTGCAGGTCAATGCAAAGCCTGTGGCCTTCTACTAGTTCTGTCAAAAATCCATTTGCTAGCTGTAGAAGTGTGATGGAAGAAGAGTCCTGTCTGGATAAATGATAGGAGGAGCTTCCTCCTGTTGGATGTGAGTGGGTTGTAACCTGCACCGTGGCCACACCCATGGCCGCAGGGTGTCAGGATTTCTGGTGGTTGGTGTTAGTGGATCTAGCTCTGCTGCACTTGTTCCCAGTCCCCTTGCAAATACGGAGGCAGTACTAAGCATCCTTATGCCTCCAGATCACTGGCTTACAGCCATACATGGTTGTGTAGCTTACGGTGGCCATGTGTCCACACTCAGCCTTTGATGTTTGTCATGGCGAGCCCCAAGTCTGATGATCAACTGGACTGGCAACGGCTCAGAGTGTTCTGTGGCTCCTACTTGGTTTTCCTGGGTTTTCTTCACATGGAAACCAGATTCAGGGAGAGGGGGTAGATCTGTACTGATCTTTTGTCCCAGTATGAAGCCAAGATGCACACCCAGACCTGGCAGCTGGGAAGCCCTCCCACTTCTGTGATTTAGATGCATCTTCCTTGTCTGTCTCTCCTAGAAACCCCATCTTACTTAACTAAAGAAAGAAATGTTGTTCTGTATTTCTTACAGAAAACGGTGCGCAAAGGAGATGAATGTATCCTGAAGGATAATAATGAGCGCAGCAAGTGGTTGGTGACTGGCCCTGGAGGAGTGGATATGCTGGTGCCATCTGTTAGTCTTATCATTCCACCCCCCAATCCCTTAGCAGTGGATCTTGCTACCAAGTGAGTTGCTGCCTGGGTTTGGACACTTGCCATTGGAATTAGATAGAAGAGTTCATGCAAAATAGCAATGAACCACAAAATCTGGTCTGTGCCTTGATCAGAGTGCCCCCCCACGCTATAAGTGTGGGAGATTAAAGACTAGACCCCTGACTTGATGAAATGCACTTCAGTGAAGCTTGCTGGGATCTAAAAATATTTAAAACTTAACTTTTACAAGGTTTTTCTCATATCTAATGATGAAAGTCATGGTGGATGTTTTTTGGGATGTTTTGTAACTGTGCTACAAAGATGCACACATTTTGACCATGAAATTTCTTTTCTCATCTCAGAATTGAGCAGTACTATGAAGCTATTTTAGCTTTGTGGAACCAGTTGTATATCAACATGAAGAGTCTGGTATCTTGGCATTATTGCATGATCGACATTGAGAAAATCAGAGCGATGACTATTGCCAAGGTAAGACTTCAGCTGGCCTCACCTGCAAACCAGGGACATCCATGACCTGACCTCTGCTGTCCCAAACAGTGCTTGCTGTGTCCTATGCAGATGTATGTTCTTGTCGTGGTTTAACCCGGCTGGCAACTAAGCAGCACGCAGCCACTCGCTCACTCCCCCCCTCCCTCAGTGGGATGGGGGAGAGAATTGGAGAAAAGAAAGAAAAGTAAGAGCCGTGGGTTGAGATAGAGACGGTTTAATAAGAGAGAAGAATAACAATAGTGATAATAATAATGGTAAGAGAATATACAGAATATATAAAAAACAAGTGATGCACAATGCAATTGCTCACCACCCGCTGACCGATGCCCAGCCCGTCCCGAGCCGCAATCATACAGCCCGAGCTGCGACCACTCTCCCCGAGCTGCGACCACTCTGCCTGCGACCGACCGACCGAAAAAAACCCCCCGAGCATGACGTTATATAGTATGGAATAGCCCTTTGGTCAGTTTGGGTTAGCTGTCCTAGCTGTGCTGTACTCCCAGCTTGTTATGCACCTGGCTGAGCAGGAGAAGCTCAAAAAGTCCTTGAGTAGTTTGAGCACTACGTGGCAACAACTGAAAACATCAGTGTGTTATCAACATTCTTCTGGTACTAAATCCAAAACACAGCACTGTGCTAGCTACTATGAAGAAAATTAACTCTATCCCAGCCGAAACCAGGACAGTTCTGCAAAACTGTGGGCCTTCCTTTTGCTAGGTTGCACAGTAATATACAGAAGTTGTCATTTTACTGAAGGAGAAGCAAAATGCTTTCACATTCAAACATGATATGGATAAATGGGAAGATTAACTAAGGGGATTTATTACATACTTGCTGTTCTTGGTCCCACTATGCAAGGGCATGGATAGACAAGCATAAGAGGTAAAATTTCAAACTATTCTTAAGTTATGAAATGGTCGTAACAAGAATAGATTCGTTCAAAGGGCACTTCTAGCACCATACTTTTATTTAGAGGCAGCCTGGGTAAATTTTACTCTAAAATGCAATTCCTCTGGTTTTTTATATAGGTGTATTAGTTTGTTCCTTAATGATTAACTAGTCAGAAACCTTCCCTAATTGATTCTTTTTCCAAAATTCTCTTCTTCCTCATTTCAGCTGAAAACAATGCGAAAGGAAGATTACCAAAAAATAATAACTGACCTGGAGATCCATTATCAAGAATTCCTAAGGAACAGCCAAGGCTCAGAGATGTTTGGCGATGAAGACAAACGAAAGATCCAGACTCAATTCACTGATGCTCAGAAGCACTACCAAACCTTGATTATACAACTGCCCAATCAACCACGGCAGCCACAAATAGGTTTGTCATCCTTCTGGTTTTTGTAGAGATTGTACTGCCTGGGTTTCTTTGTTTGGGGGGGTGGTGCTGCATTCTTATTGTGTGAAAATGTTCTCATAAACATATGAATGGAAACATGTTCAAGAATTGTGCTGCTGTCTCCCAACATAACAAAACTGTCTATGCGCAAGGAAGAGTGTGTTTTGTTCTTCCTTCCTTTGGTGTGAGTCTGGGAATAGTCCTCTGAAATTCATGGAACTTGCTGGGAAAATGAGAGTAATTTAGTCCATCTGATGTGTTTTCAGTTATTAGGAAGCAAAACTTCACTGTGGCATTCGAGGAAACAACTTTCTCTTTTTGTGAAGGGAAGATTTCATTACTTGAAACAGTTGCATAAGGGCCCAGATTTTCTACCTGTTCTTAGTTCTACAGATCAGATCGGTGCTTAGGTCGCTTTGGCACTGCATTGGCTTTCTATATGTAGTCAGTTCTCTGGCAGTTGACATTTACCCAATTCATTTTACAGTGGTCCCATCCGAGACCTGTCCTGTGGGTTCCTCAAGTACCGTTATAGTTAATGAGAGAAACCGAGAGCATGAGAAGCAGGAGGCCTGGCTGCTGATGGAGCTTCAGAAACTTCGGCGTCAGATTGAAGCTTCTGAGACTCGCATGGTTCAAAGAACTCCTCTTGGAGTGGATCAAGGGGCTGTGCATGACTTTTCAGTCAGAATAAAGGATTTAGAGGTAACTCTGGATCCAGTTTTTTTTTGAGCATCTCAAGCTCAGTATGGCTCTGTGCTGCAGAGCATGCTGCAGTTGTATTTCTGATCAGCTGGGAAAGACACGCATCCATGCGCAGAAAATTCCCAATTGGAAGCTAACCATGATGATTTGGATTGGAGTTTAGCTCCTAAAGTAGAAGAAGTTGATTCTTGGATTTTAGAAGTAGGATTCTGTCAGGCAAAGAATACAGAAAGCCTGATGTCAAGTGGACATGAGCTCATGTTAAGCCTCATCCAGGTTAAAGCAGTATTAATATCCTTTTGCATGGACCCCACTTTACCACCTGCCTCTGAAGTTCTGTCTGTGGGGTGCAGAGAGGATAGATGAGGCTTACAAACTCTCTCCCTCTCCCAGTTCTTAAAATTTGAAGGAGACCATAGAGAAAAGATGAGTAAGAAAAGAGAACAGGTTCAGTATATGAGAAATTCCCCTGAGGCAATGAGGTTACAAAGGTTTTAAGAGCAGAAGGACCTTACCATGTCTATTGAGTGCAGCAGGCAGCTGGCAGTAAAACTCTCAACAGAGCTGAGTTTCAGAGTGGATGAGGTGCTTGGAAAGAGGCATTACCTATTGTACACCATGAAAAAAAGAAACTGCCCAGTGTTACTTGCCTTGAAGAAAGCAAGCTCAGGCACTGCTTCAGTCCTCAGTCAAGCTGGTTAGATAACAGCAGGCTATTTGGATAAGGAAACCAACTGCGTATGTGCTGTAGAATGATCATTCAGCCACCAAAAATGTGTAAATCAGGCATTCTCTTTCCTTAGGGTGTGCAGAATGACTCTCAAATAATGGCTGAAACCCTCAATAAGCATAAGGACTTGCTGCCTAACTTCAGAGGCTCTGAAAAGTATGTGTACTTGCAGTCAGAGATAAATGCCCTATTTCAAAAACTGGAAAATATTAATGGTGTTTCTGCTGGCTACTTAGACAGGTAAGAAAATTGAGGTTATAGCAATAAATCATTCACTTTCTTCCATAATTCTGAGTCCAGAAACCTGCCTTTTGTTACCAGTAGTGTAAAATTACACCTTCTTTCCTACAAATGCTGTCCATGTGGGTGGAAACAGACACTTATACGAATTTTTTCTCTTTTGTGGGAGACTTTAAAAAAAAAAGTGAGAATCATGGGTATCACTGAAATTTCTTCTGTATCATCTATTCTCTTTTTAACTAATGGTCTGCAATTAATTAGAAATACCACCTTTCCTACCCCAGTCCATAACAGATTTGTCTTGTATTATTTATTTTAGCTTGAATGCACTGAGGTGTCTGCTCCAGGTTATTCTACAAACAGAAGATGTGATCAGAGTTTTTGAAGTCAGACTGTCTGAAGAGGAGACTGTTCCTTTGGATCTTGATAAAGTAGAGGCTTATCGGGCTTGTCTGAAGGTGAGAGGCCAAGACCCAAGGACACAGCAAGGCAAAATTTGTAGCTGTCAGCACTGCTCTGTTGACCTGGGTGAAACCCTTCCAAAACCATAGGAGATGGAAATGCTCATCCTGTCATAGTTTATGACATAGACATACAATGCTTTTGCAAATTATTGGAAGGAATGTATGGGTTATTACTTCTTCCATCCCCTGGTTGTTGCTGCCCCCACAGCAAAGCCAGTGGCATGGGAGGTCTCCATAATCCATTTCTGTACAAAATTATCTGTGTTTATTTGCATCACTTATGAAGCTAGATTTGAAGGCAATAGTTCCTTTCTTGCAAAAAGGCTTGTTAATTGCCCTTGTCATCTAGTAGTAACAAGCAAATTTGAGTATTATTTTGTGTCCTGGTTTCGCTGTAGAGTCCATTTCAAATCTTACAGTGAGAACTATCCATCCTGTACAAGGGGAGAAGGCAAAAAATAACTGCTTTGCGGAGCACAAAGTTGGCTTGCAGAACCAGAACTTGGCCTGGCGTTGAGCTGATCCTTTTGTGCACTGAATGCCTTTGGGAAAATAAGGACTCTTTCATTCTTTCTTGTTCTCAGGTGTAGTAGGGAAAAAAGTGTGTAGGTGGCACAAATGGAGCACAACCAGCTTACCTTTTTATCATGTTAAATGAGAGCTGCAGTTCAGTTGCTGAGAGTTGTTCTCAGCTGGTGTAAATTTCAGCTACACAAAAAAGAAAAATGCTTGAGCATGTTATCAAAGGATGCAGTCATCCTTGTGCCTGGGGGATGCAAGGCAGTCCACCACCTGCACTGTGTATGCCATTTGGTGATGCCCCACAGTATGTCAGTATGTGCACGCAAGCGTGTGTGTAAAGAAACATCTCCATGGAAGATGTTTATAAAAATGTAAACAGGAAAAAAGAAACAGATAACATTTTTAGATAACATTTGAAAACATGGATATGCCAATCCTGAGGCTTGATTCCACAGCTGCTGCAAGAGCAGGAATCTTTTATACTTCAATGAAATTTTCTAGTCAGTTGTTTGCAGGAACAAGCAAGACAGGCTCTTCCCTTTCTTTTTTGGTAAGCACTCTACATAGTTCTGAGAAACTGAAATGTTAGCTACAGAATATGACAGCAGAGGGCTTTGGTTTAGCAAATTATTTAAGAGTGAGCCTAACTTTAAACACATTCTTAAGTCAAACTCTGTTGACCAAAGTAGGTGTTTCACTTTAAATATATTAAGTCCAGCTGACACCAGTGTACATACTTTACTGAATTAGAAACAAAATCTTTAGATCCCAATATATTGTGCATGCTGTTGATGGCTGAATTTGAGTGTCCTCTCAAGAATAAAATGAATGACAGCATTTTGCTTTTTTCTCCAGAAAATGAAAGCAGACCTAAACATGAAGAAGTCACTACTGAATGCCCTGGAAAATGAGTTGCAGAAAACGCTTCAGATTCACTCACAGTCTTGCCAGGCATATACCCTGTATGACATGGACATCGGAAAGTTCTGTGACAAAGTTACTCAGCTAATAGACCGCTGGCAGAGAGCTGATAAGCAGATAGATAACAGGTTTGATCATATTTCCTAGTAGTTTCTTCCTTACTGCTATTGCTACTAAGATCATCTTAACAGTGAGTCTAAAAGAACTGGTGTGCACTCATCATCACTTCCAGAGGACAAATGATGACTTTAGGGCAATAAGACTAGAGCAACTGTGAGTAGGTTGAACATAATCTAAAAGGGACTGTGTAAGACCAAGCAGGAAAACAAAGTTATTAATGTAAATGTATAATCTACATGCTAAGGAGTTGTTCTAATTTTTTTTTTAAATTATTATTGTTATTGCTAATGTTGTTGAATTAAGTACTACCAGTCAGCATTTTCCCCCTCAAACAAAGCAACCCAACTATAAAGGGTTAAAAAATTAACACTAAGAATTAAGTAAAAAAAAACCCCAACTTTTTTTTTCTAATGCTTTGTTGAACTGAATGCATATTCTGATTATTTGTGGGTTTTTTTGGGATGTGGTTTGTTTGGCCTGAAGTAAAACCAAAACAAAAATGTAGTCCTGTTAATAAAAATTAATGGTTGATGGTTGTTTTGCTGAAAATTGAGAACAAGAGTATTGAAATCAGTGAACTCGATTCTTATTGCTGCAAGGTTTTATCCATCCCTTACTTGGTTGACAGGAAGTGCCAGCCTCTGGGTATCGCAGAGGTACTCAAAAGTGAGGCACTAAAAACCCATGTTGGGTGACTAATAACCAATACAAGCCTCATTTATTTGAGGTTTTTGTTCAGAATCTCCTTTTAGAGCTTCCCATAGTTTTACCTAGTGTCTCATTTCTGAAAAATGTTTAAAGAGAGAGAAAGAGAATGAACTTTCCATTCTGACAGTTTTCCCTGTTTTTTTCTAGATCATGGGATTTAGAAAGGCAGATCAAACAGCTGAAAACTTACCGAGATCTCTACCAGGCCCTGTGCAAATGGATCTGTGATGCCAAGCGCAGGCAGGATTCTATCGAGTCCATGAAGCTGTGCGATTGCAACGCTATTATGAGATATCTACATGATCAGAAGGTATGTGGTTCCTGAATGAGTTGTCTTCAATTAGGTAGATTTTAAATTGTTTTGCTATTCAGAAAATACCAGTATCAATGCAGTCTGCAATACAGTGGCCTGCTTTGAATTACAAAGTATGCAAGTTACCAAAAAACACCACATGTGTAGAAGACAGGAGAGAGGAAATAATATTATCCTCATTACTTTCTGTCAGCACTGCTACAGATTATGAACAAGACCGGTTTTGGCTCCTACACGATCACTGACACTTTTACACATCAGCTTTAAATTAATTCAAGGGACTGTATGATGATGCAACTTATGGGACAAATTATACCGCAAAAATAAAAAGTGAGGAAGTATATCTAAGCTAAAGTCAAGGAACTCTGCCACCCCAGCTCTGGGGCCTGTTCAGTTGCTAGGTGTTCTTTCTGAGAACAACCTTCTCATGCACAGAGAGCTTGCCATTGTAAAAACTGCACAGCAGGCCATGTCAGGTCTCAGCCTCTGGGATTGCAGTGGTCTCGTACTGCAGGTACCTTCTGATGGAGGCAGCGTGTACAGGAGGAAATACTGGCACATCTTGAGGGAGTGCTTCACAGCTCACTTTTTTCTTGACAGAACTTGCACAGTGAAATCTGTGGGAAGCGAGACAAAGTTGAGGAGCTTCTCAAGCATGCAGATCAGTGCTCAGCTGCAATCAAGGTACTTGGATTTCAGCATTTTTACAGGGTGTGGTTTTTCATGGTCAAGCACATCCCATTGTCTCTGCTCTGCTGGCAGGTGAAATGTTGGCTTCCTGATGTGTGTGTGCAGAAATTGCTGGGGTGGTGTGTACAAAATATAATGAAAGCAATTTGTGGACTTGCCACCTGAAGACCACAGGGTCATGTGGGAGATACCAGTGAAAGTTCTCTTCAGGAAAATCAAAGCCTCCTAGCTAGACCAAACTTTTCAATCCACATGTTAAAAAAATAAAGGGAGTAGAGAACAGATTGGTAGCTTAGGAATTAGCTCTGATTAGGATCTGCTCTAGGAGGCAAGACAAATGCAGATTAGCAGGGGGAATGATGAGCAATAGCCATGAAAACAAGAAGATACACAGGGAATAGTTTTGTGGTCTTTGCATTTTTGTCACCTTTATATCCGTGCTTTCTCCAGCTCAATCTTACTTTCTGTGACAAAGATCTTGCTATATATGTGGCAAGGCATATGTGGTATGAAAGAGATGCAGAGCCAGTTATTTCTGATGAAGTTTTGGTTGATAATGGTACCTAGACCAGTTGCTGCGATGAATCTTTTTCACCTCTGGGTAGCTCTCAACTAACAGAAACATGTTTCTTCCCTTTTTTGTAAAATGTTTTTTCTCCTTTTCCCTTTGTCATTCTCCTCCTGAGTCTCCACAGTGGTACTTGAACTGATGACCTTCTGTTTGTGATAGAGGCTCATCTGTACATGGCCAGAGATATAAGCAAGGGAAAATGTAGCTTTTTTTTTAAAAAAAACCAAAATAACCCCAAAACTTTATTTGCATATTGGGAAATCCAGATTCATAGAGATTTCCTTGGCAGTTGCTAAATGGGTCTTACCTTTCCCTGTTGTTTTACAGGATTATGAACTACAGGTTGCTTCCTATAGTTCTGGCTTAGAAACGTTGCTCAACATACCTATCAAGAAGAGTGTGGTTCAGTCTCCTGCAGTGCTGATTCTGCAAGAGGTATCTTTCCTTCCTCCCCATCAATCTTTTGAATACATTTGTTTGTCCATATGGGCCATTGTGAGTCATATCCAGCTGTGTTCTGATAATTAGCACTGTCATTGGTAATGTGTACTAAGCATGTAAGCACAAGGAATTAGTGCAGAAGTCTCTATGCTGTAAAATCATACTTGGGCTCATTTAGGCAGTAAATTAGCCCTCAGGAATTTACCTCATTCCTATTCAATGTCCATTGCATACATATTGTGAGAAAGTAAGATTCATGCCCCCAGTGGTTTAGTCACTTTCAACCTGGGAATTAACTACTATTAAAGATTTAGCTTAGGTTACTTGTGATTGTTAGACAGGAAGAGCATGATGAACCAGGGGTGAAGCCTTGGATTTAATATCACAGCAGCCGTGGGGGAAAATAATCTTGAAAAAGAAGGTGTGGGTTTATCAGAAGGGAGAATTTATACATTTGGGGTCCCCAGAAAGTCATGTGAATTTGTGAGGAGGAGACTGTGCTTTTCACCTTGTCAAGTGATGTTTTCTGAAGTGGCTTGGAATCCTTCAAGTGATCTGTGACATAGGTATGCTCATATCTAACTCTGTAGTACAAGCTGCTAACAATTCTCTTTCTTTTCAAGGCTAGTGAGGCTCAGTCTCGCTACATAGAGCTTCTTACAAGATCAGGAGATTATTACAGATTCTTAAGTGAGATGTTAAAGAGCATGGAGGACTTGAAGGTAATCTGACTTTTATTTTCCTTACCTTCTATTTTTACCACAGGTTAGCAAGCTATCACTGATCAAAGACTTTCTGCTTAAGTACAGTGTGAAACAGTCTGCAGAACTAAATCCTGAGCTCCTGAGTGTCCCATGAAGGAGGCATACAAGCAGTTTCATGCATCTTTTTGTCAAAGAGTACCATATCATGCAAAGCTACCTCCAAGGCCATGTGTGAGGTGGAGAACATTATCCTTCTTAGTAATTAGGAGGTGCTTATCAAAGCATGCAAGAGGTCCTTCTCTGCCCATCAGAGCCTTGACCTCAGTGAGAGTACAGTTACCTCAGTGCTGAAAATGTGCTCCTCATGGTTAAGGGGCCCACCTCATTTCAGGCCGTATCTACAGTGTTTCAAATGGAGTAACTCCTGATTTGATTCAGCTCAGTGGAAACAGAGAGGCCCATTTAAGAGGACACATATATGGAATGTGAATCACCTGTCTGAAAATTGTGGAGGTTCTAAATGAGGCTTTTAAATAGTTTGCTGGTACATCAGATGTTACTATCTGTATTGCATCTCTCTCCTCCCATCAAGTACCATTTCCCCTCTGAAAACTCATTATGCTGATTTCTGAATAAGGTTTGACTCTGAAGGAATACAGATTCCAGAATTTGTCTTGATGACATTAAATAAAAAAGGATTTTGAACTCTCATTGAAGCAGATTAAAAAAAGGCTTTGTAAGTTGTCAGTGTTACAAATGTATATTGTATTGCATGTGATGATTTTGAAACAGTTGTCACAAATGTTTATGTGGGGTTTTTTGTTTGTTTGTTTTTCTGCTATCCTTTTGCAGATGAAAAACACCAAAATTGAACTCCTGGAAGAAGAACTCAGGCTTGCCAGGGATTCAAATTCAGAGACAAGCAACAAGCATAAATTCCTGGAGCAAAATCTGCAGAAGTACCAGATGGACATTTCTCAGCTTAAGGCAAAGCTGATGAGTTTGGAGGAGATGAAAAGACAAGCTGAAATGGATGGAAATTCTGCTAAGCAAAACCTGGACAAATGCTATGCCCAAATAAAGGATCTAAATGACAGAATAACCAGGTTGACTTATGAGATTGAAGATGAGAAAAGGAAAAGGAAGTTGCTGGAGGATAGATATGAGCAGCAGAAGAATGACTATGACCAGCTGCAGAAAACAAGACAAAATGAGAAAGACAGCCTTGGTTGGCAAAAGTTAGAGTCGGAGAAGGTCATCAAGGAGAAGGAGTACGAGATAGAAAGATTAAGGGTTCTTCTTCAGGACGAAGGCACACGGAAGAGGGAGTATGAAAATGAGCTGGCTAAGGTAAGAAACCAGTTTAGCGAGGAGATGAGTAATTTAAAGAACAAGTATGAAACAGAAATTAATATTAAGAAGACCACAATCCAGCAGATAGCTGCACAGAAAGATGATGATGCAAAAGGCCTCAGAGCCCAGGTTGACAGACTGACAAGAGAAAACAGAGACCTTAAGGATGAGATTGTGAGGCTGAACGATGCCATCCTGCAAACCACAGATCAGCGGAGGAGGGCAGAAGAAGATGCTCTTCAGCACAAGGCTTGCAGTTCTGAGGTGTCACAGCAAAAGCATCAGCTAGAGCTGGAGCTGAAACAGATCATTCAGCTTCGTGGCGAAGACAACTCAAGATACAAGCAGGCTCTTGAGGAGGCTGCCTCAACTATTCAGGATAAAACTAAGGAGTTGGAAAGGCTGAAGGTTCAGCTTCAGGAAGAGGCTAAAAGCCGATGGGAACTTGAAAATGAATTGGCTAAGGTAAGGAACAGTTATGATGAGGAAATTATTAGTTTAAAGAACAAATATGAAACTGAGATTAATATCACAAAGACCACAATTCACCAGGTCACCATGCAAAAGGAAGAGGACACAAATAATTACAGAACGCAGCTTGATAATGCCATGAGAGAAAATAGGAATTTGTGTGAGGAAATCAGGAGACTGAAGAATACAATAAGTCAGACAACAGATAATCTACGGAAAATAGAAGAGAATGCTCAGCAGCAGAAGGCAGCTGGCTCAGAGCTTTCTCAGAAGAAACAGCAGCTGGAGATTGAGCTAAAACAAGTTATTCAGAGGCACTCTGATGAAAGCATGCGATACAAACAGTCGCTTGATGATGCTTCTAAGACCATTAAGGAAAGAAACAAAGAGATCGAAAGGCTGAGAAAGTTGTTGGATGTAGAAACAAGTCAGAGAAAAGAAGTAGAGGATGAGAACAGTCAGTTAAAAAGAGTCCAGTTTGACCTACAGAAAGCGAACACGAGTGCTACTGAGACAATTAACAAGCTGAGGATCCAAGAACAGGAGCTGGCCAGACTGAAAATTGACTATGAAAGAGTTTCACAAGAGAAAAAAGGCAGGGATCAAGAAAGTGCAAAGTTCCAGAGCACTGTAAAAGACTTGCAGATCCAGAAACATAAGCTGGAGGAGGAACTTTGCAGGCAGAATAAAAATGTAATGGAGGAGACGTCCAGGAGGAAGAAACTGGAGGAAGAAATAGAAGGCATGAGGAGATCTCTCAGAGAGCAATCGGTTAAAATAACTAATCTCACACAGCAGATAGAGGAAGTGTCTATTGTAAAGAAGAGGAATGAAGATGACCTTAGACACCAAAGAGAAGTATTAGATGGTCATGTGAGAGAAAAGCAGAGATACATGGAAGAGATAAGAAAATACACATCTGATATTGAGACTTTACGCCGTCAGTTGGTCCAAGAACAGGAGCAATTAAAACAGGCTCACCTACGATATGAGCACTTACAGAAAACCTCTGAGGAGAAAAGCAAAAACTTGAATGAGTGCAAAATAGAAATTGAAAGGCTTCAGTCTCTCACCGAGAACCTAACCAAGGAACACTTGTTGCTGGAGGAAGAGCTGCGAAATGTTAGATTGGAGTACGATGACCTCAGAATGGTCAGAAGTGAAGTTGATGAGAAAAATACTGCCATTGTTGAACTAAAGAATCAGCTTCAGACGAGCAGCAAGCAAACCCTGGAACTTCAGGGGTTGATTAATGATTTACAGAAAGAAAGGGAAAAATTGAGACAGGAAATTGAAAAATTCCAAAAGCAAGCTCTAGAGGTATTCACACATATTTTGATCCCAGCTTTACTGTCTCTCAGATACATAGTTAATTGTAGTGTCCGTTTGAATCAACTTAATTCACACTTTTCTGTTCAAGTTCACTGTACTTGTGTCTAATATCCCCTTTATGGCCCTTCCTCTAGTTAGTTTTTAAACAGAAATGGCAGGATTTGGCCACTTTACTATCCTCTCTACTCCCTGGGAGCTGTGCTAGGGAGCCATAAGCAGTCTTGCTGTCTAGCTGAGCATTGCCCTCAGCCCTTGTCCCAGGAGAAAACCTGGGTCTCTGCCAAGTCTCCACCAAACCATCCTAGGGGGAAAATAAGAGTGCACGGAGTACCACTGTGCTTTAGCTGTACCCCGCTGCCTGTGTTTTCCTCAGGCTGTTTCAGCCAGGATGGGTTAAAGCAGTCCTTTGAGGCTGACCTGAGTGGTATCACAAACTAAACCAGCTAAAAACCCCAGAACCAACAAGCTGTCAAAGTGCTGCTGAGCTGGGTAAGGTGTTGGCTACATGTGAGGATTAAGGATGATGTTGTCAGCTGTACCTAAGGTACTTAAAGCCTACATTTCATCGACTGTTTTGGGGATTTGTGTTCCTAAGTCACTAAGGGCATTTGCAGATTTTACTATTGGCCCTTATCTCTTAAACTTGAGGTGACAGCATAAACAAGTTAAAGAAAACATTTTCCCATATTTCATTCTTCTGCCTTGTTTCTTTTCCGGGGAGCTACTGTTTAATTATATACAAGTGAGCACTTGTGAAAATGTTTCTTTGCTTTTTCCTATACTTGCCCTTTATTTCTTTTCTTATTCCCTTTCTCAGCTATTTTTTCCTTTATTCAGCTTTTCTTTATTTTAAAAATCTCAATACTGATTTTTAAAAATTATTAATATTTAGGATTATCTCACATCTGTGCATATATATATATATGCATGTATTACAAATAATAATAAACTTGTATTCCATTTAATATGGACTGCATACAGATATGCTTGTAGGTGTTCGTGTATGTGTATGCATATATGAAGGCATTAAGTGAATTAAAATGTAAAGCAATACAGGTAAAACTGTTTGGGGTAACATGTGAAGCTAATAGGAAAGCGAAAGTTAAGTCATATATTTCCTTTCTATCCATGTGTGACCAGACCTTAGCTGATACAAATTCACCCAGGTTAGTGGGACTATGCTAGGGTACATCTGCTGAGCATCAGACTCTTTATGAGTCTTGAATGCTCTGTGTATGTGTAGATGTACTATGAGAAGTATTAAAAAGTTATAAAGAAAGAGCTAACTAAATCAGCAGAAAAATAGGGCTATGGGTAACAATGGAGTCTCTGGCGGTACGAGAGACGCTGCTCAGTGAAGGGACAATGTACCTTCTCTGGCTTATGTGTATCCATTGTCTTGGGTAAGGCGCTGCTGCGACTAGCATGTTTTACAGTGGCAGGTTGCTGCAGGTTAAATGACAGGCTGAAGAGCATTGTAAGTGGAGAGTGTAACTCTAACCAGCAGGAACTCTAACCATCCTCTCTTGGTTTATTTCTTTTTTAAAATTTTAGGCATCCAATAGGATTCAAGAATCAAAAAATCAGTATACTCACATCATGCAAGAAAGAGAAACCTTGCTGATAAAAATGAGTGCTTTGGAGCAAGACAAAGCCAGGCTGCAGAGATTAGAAGAGGAGCTGAACCGACTGAAAGTTACCCTGGAATCAGAGTCTCGTTTGAAGCAACGCCTGGAAAGTGAGAAGCAACAAATCCTGAATGACCTCAATCAGTGGAAGAGCCAGCACTCCCGGACAGAGGAATCCATAAGGAAGATCCAGTGTGAGAGAGAGAAGAGCGAGAGGGAGAAAAACACCCTGAGGAGTGAGATTGAAAGGCTGCAGATGGAGATCAAACGGATTGAGGAGAGATACCGGTGCCGACTGGAAGAGACCGCTGTCAAAAACCAGTCAGAGCTGGAGTCCGAGCGTCTCAGGCTGCAAAGAGAGATCGAGAAACTCAAGCAACGCCCATATGGGTCCCACAGATCTACGCAGACTGAGGAGGACTTTTGCATTGATGCCTCCAAGTTGCTGTTCAGTGGACTGCGGAAGAAGATCACAGCAATGCAGCTGTATGAGTGTCAACTGATAGACAAGCTCACACTGGACAAACTGCTGAAGGGGCAGAGGTCAGTGGAAGAAGTCACAGCTGACATTGAACCCTACCTCAAAGGAGCAGGTGCTATTGCAGGGGTGTCTCTTTCACCCAGACAGAAGTACTCTTTTGTTGAGGCCAAACGGAATCAGCTGCTTACAGCAGAAAATGCAGTCCTGCTTCTAGAAGCCCAGGCAGCAACAGGAGGCGTGATAGACCCACACCGAAATGAGATATTAACAGTGGACAGTGCTATCGCCAGAGATCTGATTGACTTTGATGACAGAGAACAAATCTATACAGCAGAAAAGGCTATTACAGGATTTAAAGATCCTTTCTCGGGCAAAACCGTGCCAGTATCTGAAGCCATCAAGAAAAACTTGGTTGACAGAGAAACTGGGATTCGTCTGCTTGAAGCCCAGCTGGCTGTAGGAGGGATTGTGGATCCTGTCAACAGTGTGTTCCTACCCAAAGATATAGCTTTATCCCGTGGGTTGATTGACAAAGACCTGTATAGGATCCTAAACAACTGCCAAGGCACTACAAAGAACTTCGTTGATCCCACCACCAAAAAGGCAGTCACTTACATGCAGCTGAAGGAAAAATGTAGGATTGAACCACACACCGGTCTGCTCCTCCTCCCAGTGCAGAAGAGGAGTATGTCATTCCAAGGGATCAGGCAGCCCGTCTCAGCGGATGCACTGCTCGAGGCTGGAATTATTAAGGAATCAACAAGGAACGACCTGGAAAGAGGTGCAATTACAGTGGAAGAAGTGAGTGAGAGAATTATTGATTTCCTTCAGGGCTCTAGTTGTATTGCGGGTATCTTCAATGAGGCTACTAAAGAGAAACTTGGCATTTACCAGGCTATGAAAATAGGTTTGGTTAGACCAGGGACAGCCCTTGAACTCCTAGAAGCCCAGGCAGCTACAGGGTTCATAGTGGATCCTGTCAGCAATGTGAGGCTGCCTGTTGAGGAAGCTTACAAAAGAGGCCTTGTTGGAATTGAATTTAAAGAGAAACTTCTATCTGCTGAAAGAGCTGTCACTGGCTACAAAGACCCAGAAACTGGAAACATCATTTCTCTGTTTCAAGCAATGAACAAAGAGCTCATAGAGAGAGGCCATGGCATTCGTTTGCTGGAGGCGCAGATTGCTACTGGAGGAATCATTGACCCCAAAGAGAGCTACCGCTTGCCAGTAGAGACCGCCTACAAGCGTGGCTACTTTAATGAAGAGCTCAACCAGATCCTTAGTGATCCAAGTGATGACACCAAAGGGTTCTTCGATCCCAACACAGAGGAGAACCTGACGTACTTGCAGCTGAAAGAAAGATGCATAAAGGATGACGCAACAGGGCTCTGCCTTCTACCCCTGAGAGAGAAGAAGAAGGTGGTGCACACCTCGCAGAAGAACACCCTTAGGAAGCGCCGGGTTGTCATTGTAGATCCAGAAACAAACAGGGAAATGTCCGTGCAGGAGGCGTACAGCAAAGGCCTCATAGATTATGACACCTATACAGAACTAGCTGAACAGGAGTGTGAGTGGGAAGAAATAACAATTACAGGATCAGATGGTAGCAGTAGAGTAGTCCTTGTCGACAGAAAAACGGGTAGCCAGTATGACATCCAAGATGCTATTGATAAAGGTCTGGTTGAGAGGAAGTTTTTTGACCAGTACCGTTCTGGCAGTTTAAGCCTGACGCAGTTTGCAGACATGATTTCGTGCCGCAACGGCACTGATGAGGTGTTTCGGCATGAGTCGGTGACTCGGTCTCCCACAGTGCTGAGTGTCAGGAGTTCTTCCTCGCTCATCAGGAGCGGTTCTTTCTCAGAGACCCCAGAAGAGTGCAGTCCCATTGCAGCCATATTTGACACAGAAAACTTGGAGAAAATCTCCATTTCGGAAGCTATACAGCGGGGCATTGTGGATAGCATCACCGGGCAACGGTTACTTGAAGCCCAGGCCTGCACAGGGGGCATAATATGCCCTACCACAGGCCAGAGGCTTTCACTTCAGGAAGCTGCCAGTCAGGGCATCATTGATCAGGATATGGCCACACGGCTCAAACCAGCCCAGAAGGCCTTTATAGGGTTTGAAGGCATAAAGGGTGGACGCAAGAGGATGTCAGCAGCTGAAGCAGTGAAGGAAAAATGGTTGCCTTACGAGGCTGGGCAGCGGTTCCTTGAATTCCAGTACCTCACTGGAGGTCTCGTGGACCCAGAAGTGCGTGGAAGAATAAGTACTGAAGAAGCCATTAGGAATGGATTGATTGATGGTCGCGCTGCCCAGAAATTGCAAGACACTAACAGCTATCCCAAAATTCTGACCTGCCCCAAGACCAAGCTGAAAATATCCTACAAAGATGCAATGAATCGGTCGATGGTGGAAGACATCACTGGGCTTAAACTCTTGGAAGCAGCCTCCGTTTCATCTAAAGGCATATCCAGTCCCTACAATGTCTCCTCTGCACCTGGATCACGCTCTGGCTCTCGCTCTGGCTCACGTTCAGGCTCACGCAGTGGGTCTAGGAGGGGAAGCTTTGATGCATCAGCAAGCTCTTCATATTCTTACTCATACTCAACCTTCAGCAGTGGGTCTATTGGGCGCTAATAAAAGTGAGGGAACGTGTCTGCATTTTAATAGCATTTAGATCATTCTATATCCCTGTTCCTAAAAAAACCCATCCCCAAAACAGCAAAGCAACCCAAAACAAAACCCTTAAGTCTTTTCTAGGTGTGTTCAACTTCTCTTCTGAAAAAGCTGTAAAATGCTTGAATGCAAATTTATGGAATATAGATTAGGGGATGCAAAAAGTCGTATTTGTGAATTTTGAGTTTCAGTTCCCATTTCCTTTTAGTGTTTAGGTTTTAATTGGTCTCTGTATATTTTAAAAACTCTCTCATGTGCCTTCTCCTGTTATCTGTAACTGTCAACCTGTAAGCTGATAACTGAGGTTTGAAAGTCTTGCAGGACTACTAATTTTTTTCCACATCATAGACCTTTTTCAATTTGCTATTATGAAGAAAAAAATCTTAACAATATGGACAGAAAACACCTTTAATATTGGTTTAGGATCTATACTATAACATGAAAAGCTCTGTCTTCCAGATGCTCTACTTCTCTGTGTTTGGCTAGCCATTTTCTTAAGTATAACTTGGTGGATATAAAGGGCTGTTATTAAGCTGGGCTTTTGTTTTACTGTTACCCATATATATTTTCTACTGTTTTGCTTGATTTCCATGTAACGGAAAAAAGAATTCTTAACTGCACCAAGTGAGCTATTCTGGGCAATAAACTTTTGAAGTTTTAAAGTATTTGTTGTGCACTTATTAAATTTCAGCTATGGACATTCTTGGAGGTACAGATTAGAGAAAGAACCATTTTAAAAAGTAGTAAATCCTAGCTTTGTCATGAAAACAGTGTACAGGCACATTATTTTTCATGATGCTGAGCCATCATTTTTATGGATGTGGACTTCTGATTCTGCATTTTCAGTAGGAAAATGAAGATGGCACCAATAATGGAAACTATGCCCCTAGAAGCAGAAAGCCTGTTTCCAGAGTTGGTTATAGACTGGATGATGACCAGAAGTGTATTTCTTCTGCTCATGATCCAGCCCCTTGTCTCTGCAGCTACAAGGGACTGAGTCAAATTCTCCCTTACACATCTGTGTAACTTTGGACACCGAGCAGAACAAAGCTGTAGTGATGGGGCATAGCCGACCGGTATGGTGGCACAGGAGGATCTGTCAAAACCTGAACCATTGCCTCCTGTAATGTCTTCCCACCTCTTCTGCTGGCTCCTGAAAGCCTGGGTTGAGAAAACAGCAAGAGTGTATCAGTCTTTGCATGACACCTTGCTGTTGTCTGTTCTACATAGGCTGTTGGCAGCCTGCTCACTGCTTTTATCTGAGCTGAGAAAGCTCCTGAGCTGAGAAACCAGAGCAGGACAAACTGACCACGGGATTGGAGGACACAAGGTGCTTTGAAGCCGCTTCAGCTGCCATGAATGTTCTTCAGCCAGAGCAGAAAATTACTTGTATACATCAAGACTGTTCTGTCCTCTCCTGTTGACCACACAGTGCAGATACCTCTGGGTAGGCACCGTGTTCCTAGCCGGGTGATCGCTTACAAGAATTTGGTATGGTTTGAGACAGCTGCTGGTACAGAGTTATAATGAGAAAACTATTAGTACTATTTGCCAGTATCTGAAATAAATTCTTCCTGTAAGTGGTTGAAAGTGTTGCCTGAAGCACATACCTGCTTTTAACCAAGTACCACATAGGAACTCCACCTGGTTATGAATTTCATCAGTTGCTACAGATAAAAAGAAGCTGACGGGCACAAACGCTCATCACTCTTAATGATGGTGCCTAATTTTTGTAGCATGTTCCTTTTCTGCAGCGAGGAATAGAATGACTTTTGATACTGCTGTCTCTGGCTAAAATGTACCCTCTACCTTGAAAAGCATTTCGTGAAGATGAGAGCTGCCTATAAAATCTGCCATATATAAAGTGTCCTCAGCTACGGGACTAAGAAATTAAATGGGCTGGTACCAGTTGGTGGTAGAGACCTCTATAGAAAGTAGGTAAGAAAGTGCATCCCATCTCCTAGGAAACTCCACAGCTTCTGAGATTTCTCTCTACAGCTGAAGTTCATTAACTGTGCCATAGAGGAACACCCAGTGTCTGGATGACTTTTTGACTGCTAAGGAGAAATAGCCCTGTAAAAAACTCCACTGTTTTATTTAATCCCAGGCTGTTTCTGAAGTTCTAACTGGCTAGGAGGTTCATGGGCTCTACAGTAAAGGTAAAATTGGTCATTACCGAAGGAGAGTCTGCTGTTGGGTGCATGCACCCCGGCAGTATGCATGGGCTGGGGAATCCTGTGCACTCTTCATGGCAGAATTGCCACAGGACTGGGCTTATGTTTTGCACAAGATATTCCTGGCATCCCTGGTAGGTTGTTTAAAGCTCCATCTTTACACAGAACCTTTTTTACTGCTAGATCTACCTTCTGGCCTACTGCGGTGGCCTAAATACAAGACCCATCTCCCAGAGACGATGACAACGCTGCTTTCTCCTTGCATACCCTCTGGCAGCAGATGCCAGTATGGCATTAGTCGTCTGTGCCCTTACATGGCCAGGGCTGTCTGGTGCAGGAGACCCAGGTGCCCAGGGCCTGAGTAGCAGCCAGAGTAGGCAGCAGGTGGGGCAGGTTACTGATAACATGGGGTGCTAAAGAGAGAAGTGGAGAGTTTTCCTCCACTGTGAAAAAATGCTGAGG
>NW_009259976.1:1908601-1912859 GCF_000687185.1 Egretta garzetta
AGGAAGAGTCTCCAGAGCTGAAGGTTGGTGGTTGCTGTGTGGAGGTCAGCCAGCAGAGAGACATGTGGCAGATGAGTGCGTCCAGAGGGGCAGAGTGGTGTGGAGCTGAGGAGAGTTGGGTTTGCAGCAGTGCCCGGTGTTTGTGAGGTTGGGAGAGCTGTGCCTGGGGCTTGAAGAGCAGGCAGGCTGTGGTTTGCTACAGTGTGATGTGGTGGGGGGTGTGCAGGGCTGAGTGAGGAGCTGCCGCTGTGAATTTGGGGCAGGATGTTCATAAACTCTGTAGCCCTTTGGCACCAAATGTGAAGTGAACCTCACTCATATCTTTTAGAAGAAAGACTGGGAGCTTTGGCTGATCTCTGCTGCTGAGACAGTAATTCCTTGGTATTGAAAAGCCACAATAAACCTGCTGGTCCAGCCTGTGGCTGTGAGCACTTTGCTGCACAGGAGAAGCTCTGGGCTGGGTGTACCCATCAGCAGCCCTGTGGTTTGCAGTCAATCCTCTGAATTTGCTGTCTTCTCCTTCTTCCCTGTGCCTTGGGGTAGGTGATGCTGGCAAATAGTTGCCTAGTGTGCTGACTTGGCTGCTATGGCTGGGGAGGGTTCAGTCGTTAGCAGGGTCAGCTCCCTAGAGAATTGGGCTTTGCTCTGAGCAGGGCTGGAATTTATTTCTGAGAGTTTTATTGACTGAGTTAATGGTCTTGATTTTGTGAATTTGCTGTCCTTTGGCCTGGGGCTGGGAAATGACTGCTGCTCAGGATCCACAGTATGTAAGGCACCGTATGGTTTGCACAATGCAGCAGCACTCAAGCCAGAGTTTTGTCTGTCTTATGCTATTTGGAAATGTGCACATGCCAGAGTTAATTAATAGTCTAGCCTTATGAATATGGAAAAGGGGTGGGGGAGACTTACAGAATAGCAGCTATGTGACTTGGTGTAAAACTGAATTACTATTAAATAACTATTTATGCAGAGGGTGGGTTTTAGTTGTTTTTTGGTGGTTTTTTTTAGGATTTGTTCCAATTTCTATACACTTCTATAACATAAATCTGGGAGAGTCGTTTATGTTGCTGAAGTTTCTGTGAACCTAGGCTGTTCTGAGATTAGGAGTATTTACTTGTTATATATAACTCTCAGAATAATGCTATACTTGAAAATACTTATTTTATGTGCCCAAACAACCTGAGCCTAATTCCTAGGCCCCTCAAGGCAGGCTGTGCATAGGCTCTCTGCTTCTTTCTGACCTGTGTTTGCCAGCCTGGTGTCTAATGATTATGCACCTGTGATTTGAGGTTAACTTTAATTTTTGTCCTTACAATTACATCAAATGCACAGTTGGTACATATATGACTGCATTATATTATAAAGAAAACACAATATTTGGGGCTCCATTCATTATCTTTGAGCAAGTTTCTGCTTTAGTAGTTTATCAGCAAAATATTTTATGGTAGAGTTAATCTAGTGGGAGGCTCCATTAGGAGGGCTGAACATGCATCTGTTAATACATCAAATATTTAAGTTGCTGATCCTTCTGTAGGCTCCCGTTCTGTAGGCAGGCTGGGCAGTCCTTTGCTTCGCACAGTCCAGGTGAACCAGGGAGTGCTGGATGCCCAGGATGGCTGCTGTGCCTGGGGGGAGTGTGTTTTGCTTGGCTGCCTATCTTGAGCAGCCACAGGATATCCCGGAGAACCATGGAAAGGGAAAATGAGGCTATGTAAAGGAAATAGGCTGAAAGAATCTACCACAAAGTCATCTGCTCATGCTGATCTGACCAGGAGTGACTCCGTGAGAAGTGGTGAAAATATACTAGTATAAAATTTGAGGAGGATCTGAATCCAGTGTGTGCTTCAGAGAAAATCAGTATTGCGAGCAAATGATGAGGATTTAGGAATCAAGAAGTAAAGCACCAGGGAGGGACATGCCTTCTCTTAAATTCTGTACCCTTCCCACGCAAATGGACTCAGGGGTCCTCATTGCTTACTCAGTGTGGCAAATACTTAAATGCGGGTGGCTGAGTTACCTGGCACTGAAAAGGCTTTTAGGTGACAGAGCAGCTTTCTCCCCTTTTCCTTCAACGTGGCAGCAGCCACGCTCGTGCTGTTTCTCTCACCAAGGCCCTAGGGACACATCCCATTACCCACCTATGCGGTGGCAACTGCAGGACACTCAGATTCTTGCAGAGGTTAAATGAGTACTGTGATTCCAACACAGCTGAAATGGTAAATGCAGAGGAGCTGCTGCTGAGTGTGTGACTACAGATACTGTTGAGTATCTGACTACAAATAAACCCTTTACTGTATAAAAAGCCTTCCTGCGCCTACAAAGTTGACTTTCAGTTGACTGAATCAATGGTAAATAGAGGATAAAACTGTTCAATAAGAGGTGGCTGCCATTCAATGTATAGGTTACCCCTGAGACCTTGGCATCCATCTAAGCCAGGGAGACCTCTGCCCAAATTGCCCTTCTACCCTTTACAGTCTTTGTCTCCTGCCTTATGCAAAATGAGAGGAGAAGCACGTCTGGCCACCATGCAATTCTGCTTTGTGAACTGACCCTGGGGGCTTTAGGGTTCCTAGCTGCTCCCTTCGCTCCAGGAAATCCTAAAAGTCCTCTGGGGTCAGGCTCACCATTAAGTCCAGGCAGACCAGGTTTTCCCTCTTTTAAAATGTTGCAGATTTTCTTTTTAATTAGGCCAAGAGTAATGTATATGTGTTGGGGTGTTTTTTTTTCCTCCTGAGAAAGAAAAGTACTGGAAAGTTTTTTTACAAGCAACCAAGGATAGAACTGGGACAGTGCTTGGTTTCTTGGCTGAGCTAAGGAGTTTAAAACCATAATCCAGTGTTTAATTTTCATATGGTTTTATTTTTAAAGCTTTATGATTAAAATGTAGTTAAATTTTAAAAAGTTGCTATAAACGTTTGCATTTAGGGAATACCAGGAAAATCTTTAAACCTCTCCAGCTTTTTTTTTAATTTGTAAAACTGTTCATGGCACGTAGCACAAGTTTCAAAGTAGTTGTAATTGATCTGCCGTTGTTTGGTTTTCTGCCAAATAATTGAGGAGGGGGAAGTAGGAGGAATGCACTTATGTATAGCCTGGGAACTTTAGAGCCTCCATTTCTTTCAGGTTGTTATTAGAGCTTCCGATCCAATGTCTCCAATTTTATTCATCTTATGTGTGAGCCCTCTGCTGTGGAAGTTGGAGGAAGAAGGGTATGGGTTCCAACACTGTTTGACAACTACAGCAACATTAGCCTTTGCAAGACAACTTGGTTCTATTAAGTGAATTCTGGGATAGAATGCAGAAAAACATTGAAATTTTGGAGGTCTTCCGAGATCTGACAGGCCTCACAACACAAGAGAAGTGCCATGCCTTTTACATCCAGCCTATGAAGGACTCCTATACGATCAAAGACTGTCTGGCATGGACAATAAATGGCACACCCCTCAATATGATTGATTTGGGTAGTTCCAAAAAATAGCTGGGTACACCTATGTATAGACCCATGGGTTGGAATATCTAAGCCAGAACTATTAGAAAAACTGAATGAATGATTAAAGCAGGTTGGGCAGGTTCCATTGAAGCTGTTCCAGAAAGCGGACATCTTGACGGGATATACTGTCTGCCAACTGATGCAGTTAGCAAACCAAACTGATGTGAAAGCCACATACCTACAAAACCTTGATCTGGCAATTTGAGCAGCCATCAAGGATTGGTTACACCTATCTACCTGATCGTACCTGTGATGCCATCCTGTATGCCAGCACTTGGGATGGAGGGGTGGGTATTCCCTGTCTTTTACCAAACCAGTGCTGTGGCAGTCACCTTTCCAGCTGCAGAGCTCATAGGTGCCCCGTTTCATACTGTTCCAACTCCCTCTCTACTGTGGTGGTTTGACCCTGGCTGGACGCCAGGGTCCCACCAAAGCTGCTCTATTGCTCCTCTCTTTAACTGGACAGAGGAGAGAAAAGTAGATCAAAAGGTGCGTGAGTTGAGATAAGGACAGGGAGAGATCACTCGCCAGTTACCATCACAGGAAAAACAGACTCACCTTGATGAAATTAAATTTATTAGCAATCAAAATCAGAGAAGGACAGGATAAAACCTGCTGAATCTTAAAACACCTTCCCCCCCACCCCTCCCTTCTTCCTGGGCTCAACTTCACTCCCAGTTTTCTCCGCCTACTTCCCCCCAGCGGCACGGGGGGATGGGAATGGGGGTTGAGGTCAGTTCATCATGTGTTGTCTCTGCTGCTGCTGCT
>NW_009259976.1:1913081-1945763 GCF_000687185.1 Egretta garzetta
TGGGCTCCTCCCCCACGGGTCCACAAAGTCTTGCCAGGAACCTGATCTGGCGCAGGCTTCCCACAGGGTCACAGCCTCCTCCCTTTGGGCATCCACCTGCTCCAGCATGGGGTCCTCCATGGGCTACAGGTGGATATATCTGCTCCCCCGTGGGCCTCCATGGGCTGCAGGGGGGCAGCCTGCCTCACCGTGGTCTTTGCCATGGGCTGCAGGGGAATCTCTGCTCCAGTGCCTGGAGCACCTCCTGCCCCTCCTTCCTCTCCGACCTTGGTGTCTGCAGGGCTGTTTTCTCTCACATCCTCTCGCTTCTCTCTCCAGCTATTCAGCTGCAGCAGGTTTTTTTCCTTCTTAAATAAGTTATCCCAGAGGCACTTCCACTGTCGCTGATTGGCTTGGCCTTGACCAGTGGTGGACACAGGGAAAACTTCTAGCAGCTTCTCACAGAAGCCACCCCTGTAGCCCCCCCACTACCAAGACCTTGCTACACAAACCCAATACATCTACTCACTCAAAATCTCTGTGTTACCTCCTGTGCAGCTAGACCAAGACTAGAGTCTTGAGCAGTTTGAGAGCCACCACCAAGTAGCTGTGCTGTCCCTGTAGGAGCGTGGAAAGGTCTGACCTCCCTGGGCAGTGTGAGCCCAGGCTGGGGGTGGGAGCTGGGAGTCCTTTCTCTGCCCCTGGCTTGTGGAGCAGCTGAAGAAAAGCCAGGAGAGATCAGTGGAGCTTTGAAATCCTCTTTGCTGCTGGCCTCTCTGCAGAGGCTGCCAGCAAAGACACCAATTGGTGTCAGAGCTGAGGCAGACTTGTGTGAAGCCCACCACCCTGCTGGGAAAACTGGGTTCTGATAAACCAGTCATTTTGAATGAGCTATCAAGTATCATAGTTGCATGGCTATTATAGGTATACTAAGTGTGTGTGAATTGTACATGAGCTCCAAAGACCTGCTTGCTAGAAGTGTATTTGCCTCTGGATAAGAGCTTTCTATACCAATGGCATAGGGAGTAGGACCGGAAATTAATTTTATTCCCTGCCTTCCCAGGCTTCTGACCCATTGCAGTAGGCATCATGATGTAAAAAAAAAAGGGGGGGGGGGGGGGCCTTTACAAATTACTTCAAAGAACATTGGTTCTACCTTTGATCCAGCATCCCTGCCTCCTTTTTCTACAGTATCACCCTCTAAAAGAGGGAATTTGGCTCAATGTCCTGGCACTTTCTTCCCATAAAGAGAGGTTTCCTCATTCATTATAGTTTTTTGCTCTCCTGATGTAGAAAATATGAGCCTTTAAACTCAGTTGTGTGTTACCTGTGCTGCATTAGGCTTGAGATCTTGTGGATGGAAAGATCTATTCCCTGCCAGCACTGTGTAATTCAATTCCCCTGCTAATGTAAGGACTTGGGGCTAGAGTGAGCCTTCCTGCAGGTAGGGTGCAGCCTGTCTGCCTTCCTGATCCATCATTTGCTGGTCAGGGATACTGGAGTGTTCTACAAGCACTCTTTTGTCCCAAAAGCTGCTCTATTGCCCCACAGAAATGTGGCCTGACGGGCATGTCAGGTCTGGGGGGGGGCTCTTCCAGGCTTTTGCACCAAAGTCCCAAATGAAATCAGTCATTGTAGGGATGCTCCTGAAAATCCCCTCCTCCATCAGCTGGGAAGGCACAGCCCCGCACACACTCTCCATAAATGCAGAGTGGCTCTGCAATAGCTCATCTATGGCCATATTTTACAAGGATTTATTTCAAAAACCCCAAATAACTGGCCATACCTTTGGACTATCATCTCCAGTCTCACCTTAAGCCCCCCAAACAGAAATTACTCTTGGGTAGGTTGAAGTCCTGGGTTTTTGATCATTCACATTAACAGTATGGATTTACCTCTTGGCCTTTTATTCCTGTGAGGCTTGGCTTACCAGGTGGGCAAGGATCTCTCACCTCACCTGTGGTGACCTGAATGGAAAAGAGAAATTAACCATTGGGAGAATTCAGACAGGTTTTCATAAATCCAGTTACTCTGACTTTAATTTACCTCTCTTCCTTTTTTTTTTTTTTTTTTTTGCTTTACTCTATAACAGTGGCAGAAGGGATTGTGGGAAGTGTTGCTTTCAAAGCCTCAGTCAGCACAAGACAAATAAAAAAATCAAGTTAAACCAGGTCAACTCAGAGATAGCAAGCTTAGTGTGTAACGAGTTACCATATATCTGTGGAGCTGTGGAATGGGAGTCATGAGTGTTCCTTGTCTTCCACAGACATAAGTGGAAGTAAATAAAGTAATAAAAATAAAGTGACTTAAATAATCCCTCTTTCATGACTGGTAAAGTAGTTGAATTATCTTGCCTTTTCTGTGGTCTGAAAGCAGTTGCATAGGGCTTGAGTGTGGCTTAGAAGACTTGTTAGACTCTGCTAACCTTGTTGTGTGTCAGAGTCCCAAATTATCAGAACTGAGGCTTCTTCTAGAGGATATAAAATGGCAGGCTGCATCTAGACTTCTCCACTAATGTGCATAGAGGCTGTTACACATCTACTTGATTTTATTTAACATTAATAATATGTTACCTTACTTGGGTTATTTTTGCATGTATTTAATGAGAATTTTGTAAGTTTTATTTTTCCCATGGAAGATTTGGGTTATCTTTCTTCTAGAGGTCATTTTGGGGCAGATTTTCTCTCTTACAGATTTGCCTGCTTTACAGTTCTCCAATTTCGATATTTGAAACATCTGTATCTTTAAGGCAAATTCAGACTTGGATCTTGAACTTTCCCAAAGTTCTGGTAAGCAGGTCTCCAGAAATATTCAAGAAGACTTTTTTTTTTTCCTTTTCACCCTTTGGAAACAAAAGCAGCTCCTACAAACAAAGCTTTCCCCTCCTGCTGGCAACCTTGGAAGCACGTTCAGGTGACCATTTCTCATTGTGCCTTGTTGAGCTGCTGCTGCACAGCGCCGTGCACGTCTGCCCCAGGGATCAGTAGGACTCTGCTTGTAGCAGGGAGGTGATGTTTCCCTTGGTTCCAGCTGTACCCCAGATATCCACATCATTCACAAGACACTAGTTGTGTCTTTGCCTGAGATGGTGCAGTTAGACCTTAGCACCATGGCATCCTCCTGCCATCCACCAGCTTCCCTCCAGACTACTGTCTTTCCTGCTCAGGCTTTGCAGCAGCCTGGAAATGGCATTTGAACCAGTTAAAAAAATTTTTTTAAATTGATGTTTCCCAATGCCAATGGACAGGCACCCACACTCACAAATGTATTTGTGCCACATTGGGTCCTCAAACTGGTACCCGAGCTCCACCACTGAAGAGGATTCTGTTGTGTAGCACAGTGAAGCCCGGTCTTTCTGCGTCCTTGACCTTGCTCACCCTTAGCTCCTGCCAAGGCAGTTGGAAACATCTGGGTTCATTCACTTCTGGAAAAGGGCAGTCAGTGGGTAACGGGCTTTGATCCAAGCTCACCATGCAGTTAAGGTGAGAGTTATTAAGCTGGACTCATCATGGCTTATGAACTTTTGTTATTTTTTTAGTTCCAGGGGAATGATAAATTCTCTATTTCTAGCTCACTTTTACAGCAGCTCTGACTAGCAGGAAAGGAGAAGCTTAGAAGGCAGCAGTGATAGCCAAGGATATTATTGGATTATGTGGCAAGCCTCTTCGTGTAATCATAATAAAAATTAGGCTGTAGGAATCATCTGGAGTTCTTTAGCCACTCTCAGATTTTTGGCAAGGCTTTAGCTGTAAAGTCAGTCATGTACTGTTGGAAGGTAAAGACCTGGAAGATGCTACTTTCTGCTATTGTTTTGTTTCTTAGTGTTCTGTGTCCCAGTTACTAAGAGCGCTAAAACCGATTTCACGCGCTAGCTGGACTGTATCATCTTTTGGTCTCAGGGACCCCGTTGTGCCCCCTAGCCCTGCAATCCCCAAGGGACCATGAGGAAACAATGAAATCTTTGTCAGGGTGTGCTCTTCATGCCTGAAAATTGGGTTCATTAGCATTTTGAAGTGAACCCTAACTCGCAAGATTTCCTGGACTGCCATCCACTCCTGAGATCCCACGTACCCTTCATCACCCTGGAAATAACAAAGGACTCCACATAAAAGTCCCCATCTTGCTCAATGTTTCTCAGTGTTGTGGAGGACCTTAGGGGTTTTGTTTGTTTAGCTAAGTGAATATAATGCTCTCCAATAATCTGCTTTGATAGTGCTAGACAATTATTTCCAACGTAGAACAGGAACTGCTTCAAAGCTGGAAACTTACACATCATGTTCCACTTACATGCTTTTAGTTAGCCATCTTCAGGCACAAGAGAATAACTTGGATTCTAGGCCAACTGAACAATGTATGGAACAGTTTGTTCTTTTCCATTCCCCAGTTCGCCCCCGAAGAGAAAATCCTGTTAGCCTTTCAGCAAATGAGGGAAATGGCATTTTCTGCCCAATATTATGCAGTGAAGCCAAAGTATTGCAGTGAAGTCCTTCCAGGAGTAAGAATAAGGTGCTGTTTCACAGCAAGGATGCTGGCAGTTTCAAAAAAGGGAAAAAATAGCATAAAAAGTTTTCATTATGAATTCCTAAAAATCACTTTTTAAAAATTACATTTGCTTTTGCAGAAATTTTTGCCATCATCGGTATCAATGGCATAGGACCAATCTCAATCAGACCTTGTCATATATCATATATTCATTTTCTCCAGTCTCTCCCATACCTCCTGTATAACCTTAGGTAAAGCAAAATTAAAGGAACGGTGCTGGAATTTTGTTGCCTGGAACTTTGCGTGACACAGCATACGACATCAAAAAGATTGTGAGCCTTTGAATAAAAAGCATCAGAAAATCACCTTCTATAAGCTTTATCAGTCTCCAGTCTCGGAATAGCTGGTTTGCAGAGACCACGTTCAGGACTAATCACCCTGTATAGAAAAATTGCCTTAATTTTTGCATAATCTCCTCAAGGCTACAGTGTGTCTGTCTACCACGTAGCTATAATCCTGTCCTTTGGCTGATGAAGAGAGATTGCCCAAATGCTTTGTGTCCTTCTTAAGTAACTTGTGCAGAAATAGCAATGTTAAAGAGTAGGCAGCTCTTGGTAGTCCTTTCAGCTAAGCTTGCTGAAAGTCACAGAATCCTTCCTTAAGCCTGATTTTTGCAGTCTTCTAAGTCCTTGTGTCCTGCTGTACTCGGGAGGGCTCATTCTAGGGAAAGGTATTTCCATGAGTGAGCAGGAATAGTGACCTGGTCCCTGTAAAGGCATTTTTGTTACAGTGGTGGGGGCTAGGATGTATAGGGCATGTCTGGACCTCTTGGGAGCACTGGCACTGGGATAAGCCCTGCCTTATTGCTAAGGATCCTATTGGTTTCATTAATGGCTCCTTGAGTGAGCACGCACCAAAGCAAATAACAGTTCTGTATACAGCAAAATCTGCTGTGACTTAGTTCTGCAAGACTTCTGTGAACTTATTTGACCATGAACACACAAAAGATTTGCATGTTCAGGATGTCCATTCTTGGCATCAGTGGAGGCACAGATCATGGTTTGTCCTGCTGTAGGCTTACCATTTCTCCAGGTAGAGTTGGGTCCATTAGCACCAGGAAAGCCCTGGGATGAAGACTGGAGAGCTGTGTTATTCCAACACAATTGTTTATCCCTCACTAAATTATACTTGTATTCCTTTAGTCAATACAGCCAGCCCTCTGCAAATTCACTACAAATTCTGTGTCATGATGAGTTCTCAGAATGATACCAGATTTAGTATGACAAAGGAATAGGCGAAGTTCAGTTCAAACTGGGCTCAATTGCCTCTCTCCTTTCGCTGTTTCACTCTAGATTGATCTGAAGCTATGTCAATGCCAGTCAGTGACACCAAGTTTAGCAAAGTTGATGTCTGGTGGCTTCAAAACTTCATCAAACTGCAGAACATAGGACATAGGGACGTGCTGCTGTGTGCACCTCTAGGGATCTGTGTGCCTCTCAGTGCGAGGGCTACCTCAGGTCAGCCACCCCTAGGGAATGGGCTGGAGCAGTCGGAGTTGGGCCGTGCAGATAGCACGCTACTCCTGGAGAGCTGTTGTATGGAGAAAAAGCTGCTGCTTTAGGAGGCCTCTCAATGCAGTATGCATTACCCACATTCCTAGCCCTGGTCATTGACTTGAAACTTCAGTCTGCTGCTTTCCATGCTCAATGATGTTCAGAAACAATTTACAGTTCTTGCCAGGCCAAGTCCCTAATTTGAAGACACAAGTCCAAGCAATGGATTGTGCCACATCACCAAAGAACCCCAGTGACCCAAGAGAAGCCCTCATATAGAATTCTTTAGGTTGGAAAAGACCTTTAAGATCAAGTCCAACTGTTATGCAGATCTTCCCCTTCTTCCTCCTTGTTCCCAGGCTTGTACCACCAGTAAAGAATTATTATCCTTTTGTTCCTTAACCCCATAAAAGCAACTCTTCTTTTCTGGAGAACAATGAAGCTGGAGATTTGGCCTATTGACCTTCATTTCCCAAAGATTTGGGCATCCAATGTAAGATGTACTGACAGTTCTTGTTCCCTTTTATATATGTGCCTATGTGAATCCTCCTGCCAAACCTCAGCTTCATCTTGACCTGTTTTTTTGAGATGGCTTTTGTTTCTTTCTCTTCTTTTAAAAAGCTATTTGAAGGTAATTCTATTTACATCTAACTGGATTCAGTAGGCTGGTTCTGCAATGATGCCATCAATCAATTACCTTGGGTCCATCAATTCTTGGAGATCACTGCTTTCTCGGTGTTCTTCCAGGACCCTAGTCCAAAATACAAACACAAAACAATATTTTATTATTTTAGTCCACTTATATCTAATAAAATTTCTTGTGAAGGTCTTACTGTAAATCCAGGCCAACGTTTCTGGCTTTAGTCTGTGCTTTCAGGCGCTTGATGTCTCTGAGAAAAGTGATGTTTTTCAGCCAACGTATTCTGCATGCTCCCTGAGATTATCTGAGGATGTAGTTTCACATGCAAATTTGCTGTTCTATGCATGGCCTGTGATTGAAAGGGGAATCCTGCATTCATCCTGCTTTTGCTGACTTTTCTTATACAGCCTGAGCAGAGACAGATGCAGCTGGAAACCAAAGCATTAAAAAAAAAAAACTATTGAAAAGGTATAGCTGCTCAGGAATGGTGTGGATTTAGGATTGGCTTCTGCTGACTGTTAAGTCACACCTGAAGAGAATATCTGGGAGCTGCAGTGAGCCCCAATGGCTGTTTTAGTTACTTCATGAGCAGTGATATGTCTCTGCACACTAAATCAGTGGGAGCCAGTAAACATGAAGAATGTCATTTGCGTAGAGGAGAATATGCGCTGAAACTTATCAGAAGGTTAACATTGCCAAAAGGTATCATGATTGAATGTCTACTTGCAGTGAAATGTTACTATTAAGAATATTCATTTTTAAAAATCTGTTTCTTATGAACACAGCAACAAGATCAGATCTCAAAAATGCAAATTGTAATTAGGCTGATATTTCATACCTTCTCTCTAGCACATGAGCAACCATTTCCCTCGCTCCTCTCAATACCATCCTGGAATGCAAAACCAGCTATTACTTTTGGGTTTTGAATGAGCAGCATGATTACAATGATTCTTACCTAGCTGCTTCCACCAAAAAACATAGAAATGCAAGGTATTAATTGCGTATCCTGTTGTCTTTTGGTTTAGATATACCCTGTGGACCTGACAAACTAGGATCTCCCTGTGATGGAATTCAGACAGTTAAAAACAGACACTTTCAACTGTTTCTTCATTTCTGAGTATCACAGTACGCATGGTTGGATATTATTCCTTACTGACTGAGAATTCATCAAAACTAACTTTGGAAAAAGGCAATGAACTACCAGAGCCCTGCACTGCTTGTCTTCATTAAAACAATTAACAAAAGATAGTCTGGGAGTGGGGAATACCACAATCTAAATATAGGACAGGAATTTGCAAGTGAACAAGACAGTAAACAAGGGTGATACGGTTGTGTACTAATTAAATAAGTGAAGCTTAGTATTAAAGGCAAGATATGAGATAATGCAAAATATTGGCTTCCCCACCTCACGAACCAACTTCACCTTTTTCTTCAGAAACCCCAACAGTTATTTGTGCGATTTTTATACAAGTAAGAAGTTTCAAACCCATATGCTGTGCAGTAGAACCTCTCTCCTTTTAGAACCACAAAAAACCAAAGCTATTGAAGTCCTGCTAACCAATCTGCTGAATCCCTGGTACCTGGCATCTGATAACAAAAAAGATAGTATTTAATAAAGGGAATGAAACACAGCAACTGGTATATGTTTTGAAACTACATGGATTGTAATTACCTGTGGTGTTTAAGGTTTTTGATCATTTACCATAGTTCCTGAGTAGCCAGAGGATGTTTCAGAGCCTGCTGGGTCAGAGTCAACCTGTCAACTATAAAACAAGTGCTAATTGGTAACTCTGGAGCAGGGACATCACAGATAAGATGAAATAACTTTCAAGCTGATATTCTGGTACCATGAGTAGTCCTGAAAGATGGAGAAAGGATGAAAGTGCTTCTGTAAAATGTAGTTATACAACACTTGGTGCCCAATGGTGATACGCTCTGCAATAACTTATACATACTATAGGCCCTATGACTTTATCTATGTGCATGTAATAGGCTGGTCTAAGAGCAGCTGCTTGGGGAGGGAAATGAATGGGAAAACGAAAGAATCCATCTTAAACCATAATGATCCTGTAGTGTTTCACTGAGAGGCCATATAAGAGTTCATACCTGATGTACTAGTTGTGGATGTTCTTGGTGCTCAGCTAAGCTACCAGGCTTTCCTTTTTAGTACTACCAGCGAGAAGATAAGGATTTTAATCTGATAAAGAAAGCATTTGCTACCTAGACACAGAAGGAATTTTGGATTAAAAGCTGTCCAGATAAAAATCAATGCAGGTGTTAGAGTAACTTGTGGGGATGTGGGGTGGAAAAGTGAGCAGCAGTGTCAAGAATGTAATTCACACTGCCATCACTGATTTCTTGTGATTTCTGTTTTCTTATAGCAATTCTTAGCATTTCATACATTTCATATTATTAACAGAACCTATCACTTTTTGTTAGCTGCAGTTCAAATGCAAGATACTGGCTTTTATAGTGGGAATAAAGCTAGAGCATGCTTAGTGTTTCTAAGCATCTGATGGGTGAGCATTATTTGCTATTCCTAGGTGTGACTACATGCTTGTCCTCCCTACGGTCACACAATCACAGACTGGTTGAGGTGGGAAGGGACCTCTGGATGTCATTTAGTCCAACCCTCCTGCTTAAGCAGGGCTACTTAAATGCAGTTGCCCAGTACCATGTCTGGATGGGGTTTAGAGTATATCCAAGGATGGAGACTCCACAACCTCTCTGGGCAACCTGTGCCAGGGCTCGGTCACCCTCGCAGTAAAGACATGTTTCCATATGTTCAGACAGAACCTTCTGTGTTTCAGTTTGTGTCCATTGCCTCTGGTCCTGTCTCTGGCCATTGCTGAAAAGAGCTTGGCTCTATCTTCAGATATTTGTACAAAAATTGATGAGAATCCCCTGAACCTTCTCTTCTCTGGGATGAACAACTCCCAGTTCTCTCAGTCTTTCCTCATATGTGAGCTGCTCCAGTTTCCCTACAGTATCTAGATGCCCTTCATTTTCATCCCTTGGATGAAGAACACGAAAACATTTCTGGAGGGTAAGAAATGATTGTGAGAACATTTGATCAGTCTTCACTTCTACTGACTTCCCTTGGACATAATGTGCTTCAGGTTATGCTGAGTCACATGGGAAGGAATGGTTCCAGAGTCATATTTAAGGATAAAGAATATAAATCAGTAATGGATTGGGATACTATACGTCAGCACTTCTGATGGATCATTGCAACATGATAATGCACCACACATCAAAGACAGGAGAGTGGCGTCAAGACTTCAGGCCAGAAATGTTTAAGGGTGTTGTGTGAATAGGCTGCAGGTTCCTAACATTTTACTACCTTTGATATTTATGAATCCTTCCCCCAACTCAATGTGCATCACTATTGGTAAAAACTACTGTGCCTGTAAAGAGTTAAAAAAGGAAAATATTCAGAGACTAGAAAAAGCCTGTCTTAGCCCAAACTTAAATTTGCAGTGGCCCTAGAGCTGAAATTTATACTCAGATCAAATACAGGTCCCAATCAGAGTAACCACACCTGTTTGTAATCTTAGGTAAATTAAGGGGAATTAGGAGTACTTTGATTTGCAGCTATAAGGAGAGAGGCTTTGCCTCCTGGAGATCTAGGATGAAGTTCTGGCTCTACAAAAAGAACAGGGAACTGACTACTGATTCCAGTGGGACCAGTTTTTCACCTTAGTCCTTTAATATTTTCAAACAAACTCAATCTTTTAAGCAAATGAGTAATACATTTTTGCAACCCCCTAATGTTTCATGTGCTGTTGGAATCTTGCTCTACTTCAATCAGTAGATGTCTGTCCTTACCAGGTGGGCTGGCATGACCTGGCTCTCTAAAAACATTGCTGCAATCTGTTAGAGCTTCTGTGTATCCCAACCTAGCACCCTTGCGGAGAAGGGAAGAAACACACAACAAGAAAACCAAATTAGTAGAGCACAACAACAAGAGCAAAACTTGGCACATTTAAGCAGTACTTGACATCCACTTTCCTTGTGTGTTCCAAGCGGGAGAAAATATGTATGTCCAATTTCCATATTTACAAATCTATGAAGTAAGAAACTTGCCTGCTCATCTTCCCATAAGGAATAGAAGAGGTGAAGGAAAGAACATCAGTGAAAACTAAGCAAATTAATTTAATTAAAATCTCGGGGAAAAGAAACAAGAAGGTTGTGTTGTTTGCAGTCAGGCAGCTCACCACCCCAGGAACTTCACAGCAGGTTTCCCCTGCTGCCATGTTATGAGCTACATGAAGTTCAGGGTGTTGCACATCAACCTACGGCATAAGTCAGTAGGAAGACAGGTCTTAAAATTCCTGAACAGTTGCACTCTAGCTCCAGTCTGTCTGTCTATCCATATAGACACCTTCACTATATATAAGCATTTCCCAAATATAGGACTAAGTGTAATAACTAATTCCCAGTTTGTGGGAGAAGAAGCTTGGTGGGTTCGTGGATTAGCCTGCTGGGGATGGAGAGGATTTCTGGTGCTGTGGTGCTTGCATCTGAAGAACTAATTGTGGCAATATTAAACCTCAAGGAAATATCTTGTGTGTTTAGTTTGGAGAGTGTTAAGGTCTGAAGTGATCTGAGCTGGGAGTGAGTTTCTAGATTTTTTTTTTTTTTTTGGTCTACGAAAGCCTGTGTTACTTTTTTCCAGGTTAGATGGCCTTGTATTGTTCCAGTGGCGGCTTTCTGTAGCAAGTCAGGGCTGCAGAGGGAAGGCAAATGCTATGTCTGCTGTTCTGAGTCTCCAGGGTTATTTTGGCTATGGGACAGACTAGTTTTGTATTTTGGAGGAACCAAAGCAAAGGGCAGAGCACACTCAGTCTCTCTTGTTAAACAGAAGGGTTGAAGAATTTTTAGCCAGTCACTTCTAGTTACTGTGGAGCACATCCTTTTGCACCTGAAATAAAATAAACATTGTTCCCAGAACCTAAATTTAGACCGCTAACCGCAGATCTGCTTCTAGTGGACAGTAATCCCGAAGGTAAACATTAATGAAGTAATAAATTCCTGCTATTACAATACATTACTCTTGGTAGCTGAAGTCAAGTGGAGCTCTATGTACACAATATAGCCCTGATGATCACCCAGGGCGTAACATTGTCCTGGGCTCACCTTGCCAGGGCACAGTCTCCATCTGCCCTCCTGGCTCTGCAGTGACTACTAGGGGCTGTGCCTGCCAGCTGGTGGCCTACAGACATGGTGAGCTGGCTTCCCCTAGCACTTGGGGCAAGTTTGTGCCAGACTCCATCATAAACCTTCCCCATATTCTCAAAGATGGTAGTCTCACTGCCAGACCCTTCTCCAGCTGCAGTATAGATACTAACTGCCTTGTTCTCCCCATGGAGACATAGCCTGAACTGGTCAGCCCCATCTCTGTCCTTTATCTCCCAGAGGAGAGATGGAAAACCACAACATGTGTTGTGGTTTAACCTGACAGGCAGCTGAACACCACACAGCTGCTCGATCACTCCCCACTCTCCATGAGAGAGAATCGGAAAGAAGGTAAAACACGTGTGTTGAGATAAAGACAGTTTAATAAAACAGCAGAGGAAAAGAATAAGAACAACAACAGAATATACAAGTGTTGTTTTGTATGCAATTGCTCACCACCAGCTGACCTGTCCCCAAGCAGCGATTGCTTTCCCCCGGCCAACTCCCCCTGAGCATGACTTCATATGTTCTGGAATAGCCCTTTGGCCATTTGGGGTCAGCTGTCCTGGCTGTGCCCCCTCCCAGCTTCTTGTGTGCTTGGCAGAGCAGGGGAAGCTGAAAAGTCCCTGACTGGTCTAAGCACTACTTAGCAACAACTAAACCATCAGGGTGTTAGCAACATTCTTCTAGTACTAAATCCAAAACACAGTGCTGTGCCAGCTGCTAGGAAGAAAATTAACTCTATCTCAGCCAAAACCAGGATGCCATGTCATCTTAGAAGCATCATCTCTCATTTTGAAAGGTGGAGACAATGGAGCATTACTCAGGAAGAACAAATCTAGAAACAAACCACAGGACCATTTTAGAAGGTTTTTTGTTGTTGTTGTCACTGCAACAATATAAAGCCCCCTTGAAACATTTTTTTTTTTCCCCATTAATAATACTGGGCTCTCCAGGGAAGTGGTTGAGTCCCCATCCCTGGAGATATTTAAAAGACAGGCAGATGAGGTGCTTGGGGGCACAGTTTAGTGGTGGGATGGCAGGGTTAGGTTATCGGTTGGACTTGATGATCTTAAAGGTCTTTTCCAACCTGAAAGATTCTATGATTCTGTTTTTATAACGGACATGGGGAATTATGGTTGACAAGGGGAATAAATGTGTACAAAACAGGGCTTTAAAGTATTTTAACACTCTTGGGGAAGGATGAATACCCAGACAAATGAGTAAAATAAAATATTATAATTCTCATATTATCATCACATGGTTTAAATCTGAATCAGAAGGAACTGGACCTGCAGGTTCCACTAAACCCAGTGGAGATATACTGATTTTCAGGAGCTATGGATACCATGCATTGTTTTTAGTACATAGCTTGGCAGTCAGTTATGCTTGGGTTCACTGCTGACAAAGGTCACAGTTGGGGGGGAAGGGCTTGTATAAGGTCTGTGTAAAAGTCCAAGTGTTTACCAATGTCACTTTGTGTACCTGATTTTTCTTATGATTTGTACGCTTGGCCCAAACTGATATGCTGTCAGGACACTCTGTGATCCTGGAACAATGTAGACTCCAAAACCATTGTCTACACTGAATTATTCTAACAGATCAATGGCTGAAGTAGACAAGAAATAATAATAATAATAATAAACACCCTTGAGAGATATTTTTTTAAAAGAAAGGAAAACAGATAAGTTATTTGAAAAATTTGGTTGTAAATCTACCTCCAAGACAGGAGGTGTTCTTAGAGATAAATAGTAGAGTAGCCCAGTTAGTTTCAACTATAGAAGAGTAAGATGTCAGAACTCAAAAAAACCCCCAAAACCACAAAATATGCCCAACAACAAACAAACCTGGAATGCTATCTCGAAATAAATGGACCTGACAGTACAGATGTATGGAGCAGAAGTATAATAATCTTTCAGTGTGAAATATAATTATATAAGAAAGCTGACAGGTTTTTTCTTTAATTTAAGTTTCCAAAGGGTCTTGCATATATTAGAGGTCTAATATCAGAAAGAGAAACAATGAGCCTGAAATTCTATCTGAATAAAATGTGCTTTGTCTTATTCAGCCATGTACAGTCTTGGTCTATGAGAACTTACATTTGGGTGTTCTGCCACATGGATATTGCATTTGACTGTCACAACATACCGTAGGGTAGGAATAAGCGTGCCATGTGCCTTGCTCCTTTGCAACTTCTTTCTTCCTGTTGAACAGCGTGGAGGCTATAACACCTCTGGCATTGCTGTAGGTCTCTGTTGTTGGAGTGGGATGGATACAGTTTGCTTTCTGTGGGTTGCATCCAGCAGATGTGGACTCATGAGCGGTTTTCCACATAATGTGTCCGAACAGTCTGTGAGGTAAGGCGGGTTTGTGGTGGTCATCTTTTTCTTATTCCCTGACTTCTTATTCCCTGACTCATAGCTAACGAAGGGTGTACGTCCAGGTTCAGGGGCAGCTGGGAAGGATCCTGAGGCTGTTTGGCTATAGGTCCCATCACAACCTAACATGCACGTGAGATATTGGTAACAATGAATGTCTATTGTGGTGCATCAGTGAAGCTCTTCTTTTAGCCTGTTAGCCCAGCGTTTCTGGGGCTTTCATCCTGCAGTATACACTTCTGTAGAAATTCCATTGGACTTCAAGGTCTACAACCATGTATAACTGAATTTATGGCACACCAAAGGCAGGGTTAATCCTATCTAGCTTTAGTCATGTTAAGTGGCTACTTTAAGCTAGTTTGCTAAGCATCCTCTCTCTCCGGAGAAAAGGAGAGAGGCAGTATCTAAATAGCTTGTTGAATCACATAGTGCATATCAGCAGTGCTCATCTCCCTGTTTTTACCCATTGGAGGGAAGTTAAGTGATCTGCTTACACTAGGCACCCACCTTTTGGAGAGTCCCAGCCTTGCAAGCTATCAGTGCCAGTTCCACGCTGGCTTCATTTCTGCTGTAGCCTACTGATAGTTGTTATCGTATGCTTGCACCTTGATCTACCGGCGTTTCAGTAATTGGATTCACTGTCGTCAGTGAATTCACCCTACTTAGAGCAGGGTCTGAGTTGAACACCAGGAAACCTACTGAAAATATCAGTAAACTATCTGGAAATTGGAAAAATAGAAGTACTCTCTGTTTATTCTTGCCTTTAGCCAAGCTAAGTTAATTGATTTAATATCATGCGCCTGAACTGTGTGCAGACAGCTCTTCTCCTTTGAAGTGGGATGACTCCGCAGCAAGACAGACTAGAGCCCAGGTCCCCGCTGTTACCCACATCACAGAGGAAACCTGCTGGTACAGCCAGAGACACTTGGGATCTGTGTGATTAGAAAGATGAACTTTTCCAGCTCATGGCAAAACTACGGTGTCTTTGTGAACTCTCCAGAAGTTTTACAGTTCTGAGTTCATACTGTTGCCATGCATTTGATCAGGCGGTTGGACTAGATGACCTCCTGAGGTGCCCTCCAACCTGAATGGTCCCATGATCCTGTGATGATATGCTGAGCCAAGACAACAACATAATAAAGGCCTGCAGAGCGAAAGAAAGAAGAGCAGTTACTCTTCATGGAGGTGTGCCACCTCCATTAACATATATTGTTTGGTATTTGTGGCTAGGTAAAACACTGCAGTACTTTTGGTATGCAGGCGCAATATGGTGCTGTGTTGCAGGATAAAGAAAAAGCGTTTTTATACACCAGGCGGATTCTTTTCTCGGTGAGCGTCAGTGGCTTCCTGCAAATACTGGAAGTGTGTTGTTTCTCAGAGAAACCATGTAAAACTCTTACAAAAGTGAATTCTGGGCAACTGGAATTCAGATGCTGGACAACAGTTCCCGTAATAATAAATTTAACTAGCACTTGCCTGTGTTTGCAGTGACCTATTACATACCAGCAAAAGTTGACATAGGATGCATCTTTAAAGCGGGGAGGAACTGGAATGCCTGTGAGAACTCAGAGACGAGTTTATAATAGAGGTGTGGCGTACCCCTACCACGGCAGTTACGGCACAGAGGCTTATGTAGCTGAAACCAGTGTCAACCCTTTGCTAGGAATCACTTAGGAGCCACATGCTTCTTGTAGCCATTTCATTCTCAGAATTGGTGGTGCTGTGCTGAGAGCACAGCCTTTCCAGACAGCTTTTTTTCTAGGAAGGACGTAGTCTTTTGCTCTCTTACAAAAACACCTCTAGCAGCTTGAGTCGCAGCCCTCGGGGAGAGCTTAAAAATGCTCACCACAGTATAAGAATATGTTTCCTCCAGAGAGGGAAATCTTTTTACCATCTTAGTTCTAATATCTGGGACATGCAGAGCTTTGGTGAGTGCCTAATGGTAAGCACAAGGCTTAGGCTCTTACCTGAATTGCAACTCTTTTTAAAATCAGTGGTAAAAAACCTGAAGATTGCTTACAAAAAAGTCTAACAATTCAGTAAACTACTGTGAGTTAAAAAAAGAAAATCTCAGAGACTGGAGGGTTTCTGTAACTGAATAAGCTTAGGAAAAAAAAAATCATTACCCCTCTTACATTTGTTTATTTTTTTTAACAATGTATCTAATAATAAAATTTTGTTATTTTTTTTTTTAGGTAAGCTTGAAAATATATTAAGGAAAACCACATTAATGTAATTTTCTTCATGACTTATTTTTGTGTTTGCCTACCTAATTTTTGGTTACTTACTAAAAATAACATAATTGAAGATACTCTTTAAATTTTAAGTAGAAAGAGGGAATTGAGTTACAATTTTCCCCAGTGTTTAGGAACTATTAATTACCGAATCTGGTCAGGAATGTGAGTAACCAAGATCAACTGGCAGCAGGACTAGACATTCCTGTCCAGAAGAGAAAGTTACAGAGAGCCTTTTATAAGACAGAGGAAGAGCTCCTGACTTTGAAAATTGCTGAGATATGTCGGTTCTTGGTTCAAGATTGTGAAATCAACCGGCAAAAGCAAAATCTTAGTCTTAGATTTCTTTTGATCCAACATCCTTACTGAATAGAGTGTTTTTATCCATATGCAGAGATACAGATAAAAAATTAATTTACCAAAATTTCAACATCTAAAGAATGCAAAGCATAATAGAAAATGTTTTAGTCTAAGATGTAATTTAAGGTGTCGTAGTCTGTGACACACAGTAATTTTCACTGCCCGCCTTTTCTATCTAGTGCTTTGTCATGTGGCTAATGTGCCCCAAAATCTCAATGAATATCCCTTTAACTGTCGTATTTACAAATGACTGCAGGGTAAAGTCAATCACTAACATTCATTTAATGACATAGATTAACAGAATAGTTGAGGTTGGAAGGGATCTCTGGAAGTCATCTGATCCACACTCCCTACTCAAGCAGGGTCGCCTACAGCAGGCTGCCCAGGACCATGTTCAGAAGGTTTTTGAGTATGTCCATGGATGGAGACTCCACCACCTCCCTGGGCAATCTGTGCCAGTGTCTGGTCACCCTCACAGTAAAAAAGTGTTTCCTGATGTTCAGAGGGAACCTCCTGCGTTTCAGGTTGTGTCCATTGCCTCTGGTCCTGTCACTGGGCACCACTGAAAAGAGCCTGGCATCCTCCCTTCAAGCATTTATATATGTTGATGACATCCCTACAATCCTTCTCTTCTCCAGGGCTGAGCAATCCCCACTCTCCCAACCTTTCCTCATATGTAAGATGCTCCTGTCCCTCCATCATCTTAGTGGCTCTTCACTGAACTCTCTCCAGTAGCTCCATGTCTCTCTTGTACTGAAGAGACCAGGACTGGGCACTAGAGCCATTAGACATAATAACTTGCAGTGACTTATGAGATAAAACTTGATGCAAAAATATTTGAGAATACATTTTTAAGAATCACTTTTAATGGGATTTCAGTGGCAACTAGACTTATGTGAATGACCAGCTCTTCCTTTAGGTGACTATAGGCACCTAGCAATTCCTGCATGTTATTTCTCTGGATGTGCTTTATCTCACACTTTATCAGCACTGAATTATAGCAGCTCTGGTGCCTCCTGATCTTTAAAAATGACACCTGAAACTTCCACAAATTTCTCTAATTCTCATTGCTCCAAATAATTTTGTCACCTCAACGTTCTGCCTTTTCACTGTTAATCCCTATCTTCTGAAAAATGAGTCCTCCCTTATGGACTTTGGGATTCCTTTCTGAAGTTGCGAGAGAATTTCTCTTTGCTTGGCAGGTTTCTTAACTGCAGCGCTATTTTGCCTCCTATTGGATGGCCACTTACTTTAATATCCTTCTGAGGTGTAGAAAGGGTGGCCTTGTTTTCTTCTTAAGAGGTTGGGAGGGAGAAAGGAGTTGTCGCTTATTGGAAGCACTGATTCAGTGCATCACTTCAGGCTTAATTTTGAATTAAGATGCTATGCAGCTTGAAGATATGTTTAAAATGATGTATGTGATTAAGGCTTTGTTGCCTTTGAGCAATACAGATCAACCCAGTGGTGAAAATGGGCAACTTCAATGATTCAGTGGTTCTCTAAAATAATTTTCTTTAAAAGTGGAACAAAACTTACCATAACAAATTTTTTCAGTCACAGTGGCTTAAAATTCTGAAATGGCAGCAACTTATTCAACCTTCCTGTTACTGTGCTGTGTCAGTGAGTCAGGGGTTTTGTTACAATTTTAAGCAGCAACTTTCTGTCTCCCAGTTTTTGTTTCAGGCTGAAAATGTTTTTTGACCCTGTAGCTATTTGGGAACATGTTACTCTTCTAGGCTATACGAGTCCTAAAAGTCAACCTTTTACAGCTTTTTGTAGAAGTTACTTGATTTATACAATCTCTTATTAAGGTTGACAAAAGATGTTTTACTTTTTCATCGCAATATATGTTGTAATAAGAGCTACATACATGTGCATGTATATCATGTATAAAGATATAGGAACATATCCATATATGAACATTTGTAATACGTGAGGAGCAACTGCTTACCCAAGTAGGCCACCCAAGTTAGCAGCGCGTAGTAATCTGCAGCGTGTCTCAGATGTGCATGTGTGTCACTGCAATAACTTTTAAGGTACAGTTTTGCCTTGCAGATTATCAATCTGTCTGAGCATTCTCCCTTGGGACATGAAAATATTTCCATTTCATTTCCATTTAATTTTCAATGGGATGTTTGGTAGAAGGTTATTCAAATCAGGCTGTTGAACTTGGCACTTTGTATTGATGTGGGAACTGCTGAAATGAAAGTTAAAGGAGCCTATCTCAGGTGAGCAGAAGGGAGTCCAGTGCAGTGGCTCTGGTGGAAAGTGCAGCTGAATTAAATTTCTTACTTGCCCAGAGAGTGAAGAGTCAAACAGAGAATCAAAATACTGAGCTAGCGGTACTTGAATCACTTCTTGGAGGAGACAACACTTCGATGCAGCAGTTTTGTTTCACGGATCACATCATTGCCCATTTGCGGTCTCAGAGCAGTGCTGTGGCAAACGCAGCCCTGATGTGTTAAAGTAATATTGGAAAGGATGTTTCCAACTGCCCCTCTATGAAAGGGAAGGAGCCGGAACCATGGTTCCCAGTGCCAGCAGTTCTTGAAGAGTCCCACTAGCTTCAGCTGGATTGCTCAAAGAATGGCCTGAATATTCCCAGGTGCAAATCTCAGTGAGACTGCTCATGTGCTGACAGTTCAGCAGCTATCCTAGACGTTGTTATACCACTGCCAGAGTGTTTAGAAAGCCAAGATTTATGACTTCCACTGGAGTGGAAGGACAAGAGTCTGTCCCTGATAGGTGACTGTGCAAGCAAGTCCACCTTTAATTATAGGTGATCACAGGACAGTAAGCTGAGTGTATTTGCATCTTCTTTTCTCTCAATTTTTCTTTTTCTAGCCTGAAGTTAGAAGAACAAATACATTTGCTCATCTGTTCGCATGCAAAAAACCCACTATACTTCTGTCCTTTTCAGTCACATATAGTGTCTAACTTACCATCATGCAGTTCTGAAAATGCCATAAACATGAGCTTAATAAATAGAGAAACAGGACCAGCTTGCCATATGACGTGGAAATAGGTGCCCATAAGAATGCAAGATCAGTCCAAAATTATATAGCCTAAGTACACATCAGGAAATCTTTTTTGTAAGATTCTGTCACCAGGATTAATTATTTTAAAAGCCACGCGGTCTTCCACATTTAATTTTGAGAATAGTATTCGGAGGCTGAGATACAAACAGGCTTATAATTAGTAAAAAATGTTAAAAAGGGAAAAGAGAGGTTTTACTGTACATTAGTACTTGAGTCAGACGTAATTTCCCCATTACTGGACTCTAAAGGCACTGGCCAGATATGTACCAGTAATTCCACATCCAGTAACAATTCTTTTTAACACTTGCCATTCATAGCTGCAGCCCTGTGTATATTTTCTGTCTTGACCACCCCTTCACTGGTGAATAGGTTTTTCAAGGCAGTTTTCCATCAGCAACCATCTGGCAACTGTTGCATGCTGATCTTTGTGCTCCAGCCATGCCTATGGCAATTTTCAAAATGGTGAGAAATACCTGCTCCCAAAATGTAAATGTGTCTGACTCAGCTCCTCTGCTCAGTTCTTGTCTTTTTACCCATGCCTCACCTCAGCATGATCTGGGATTTAACTAGTAGATACTATTTTTGTATTTTCCATTATTCTTTCCTGTAAGACAGAAACGTAAAAACCTGTATTGGAGGAATCATAGAATCATCTAGGTTGGAAAAGACCTTTAAGATCATCAAGTCCAACTGTTAACCTAACCCTGACATCCCACCACTAAACCATGTCCCTAAGCACCTCATCTATCCTTCTTTTAAATACCTCCAGGGATGGGGACCCAACCACCTCCCTGGGCAGCCCATTCCAGAGCCTGACAACCCTTTCTGTGAAGAAATTTCTCCTAATGTCCAACCTAACCCTGCCCTGTCGTAACTTCAGACCATTCCCCCTTGTCCTATCGCCTGTTACCAGGGAGAAGAGGCCGACCCCCACCTCACTACAGCCTCCTGTCAGGCAGTCATAGAGGGCGATCAGGTCTCCCCTCAGCCTCCTCTTCTCCAGACTAAACAACACCAGCTCCCTCAGCCGCTCCTCATCAGACTTGTGCTCCAGACCCCTCACCAGCTTTGTGGCTCTCCTCTGGACGTGTTCCAGCAGCACAACGTCTTTCTTGTAGTGAGGGGCCCAACCCCCAGCTCTTTTTCCGCCAGGCAGCTTTCCAGCCACTCTTCCCCAATCCTGTAGCGCTGCATGGGGTTGTTGTGACCCAAGTGCAGGACCTGGCACTTGGCCTTGTTGAACCTCATGCCTGTATCACACTGACGTGCTGAAATGATAAGTAAAGGACCTTTAACATTCCTAGACCAATTTAAATCCAGCCTTATTTCAAATATGAAATATTTTATTTCCTTTTCTGATATATCTTGCAAATATATGTATTTATATACATAGATATATATGGACACACATACATAAAAGCTTTTTTGTAACACACATCACCTCTTAGTATGTGTTCCTTCACAGACTCTCCTGTTCTCTCAGAAGAAGTAGTCCTGGCTCCATCTCCTTCTTTCACTCCAGCTGCCTCTTTCACCTCACTGCCTTGACGTCTCCTCTTCCACTTCTTTCTTAGGTCCTTTCCCTGCATCTTTTATAACAAACTGAAATTGTCTTCGCAAAGACCTCCTGCTGTCTCTCATGATAAATGCTTATCTCTGCTTTCCAGGACCTCACTGCTACTGTGGCAGGTGGTGATTATATTCTCTCTTTTTTGGTTGTGGTTTGGTTTTTTGTGTGTGTGTGTGTGTGCATGTGTCTTGCTTCTTTTCTGCAACTCATGAAGAGAACTACATCATTATTTGCAGAATCAAGACTACTTTTATGAGAGAGTGTACGGTGTATTTAAATGTGCAATATAGCCAATGTAGCAGTGATGTAGAATTTTTTTTTTTATATACATATATACACCTGAATTATTTGGGAAAATCATACTACATGGACACATAAAATGAAATAGAATACTTCAAGTTCACTTGAAAGGAAAGAAAGTTGACATTAAATGGACAGATTTGTAGATGAACTTTAGGATTTTAAATACAAATACACTGCTTGAGTATTCTCCTTTGCTACCTGATTATATCTTGGATATTTAGTAAGATAGGGGAAGATGTAAGGGGCAAAGAAGTCAGTGTGGAGGGGAGCTCAGCTGCCCCAAGCCACCCTATTCAAACGACGCCCTGCCGGTACTTCTCGCGAGCTCAGCGAGGCGTCAGAAGCGCTTGAACTGAGTCCCCTAAAAAACACCTGGTCTCTTTCTGCCCACTGCACCGGTTTGGCTTGACGGAAGTTATCACCTCTTTGCTCGAGACCTCCCTTGCCCCACGTCATCCCCTGCTGCAGATGCCCCAGCGCGGGGTGACGTCACAACGTGGCTCTGGCGTGAGAGGCCGCTGTCACGCGGGGTCGGGCGCTGTCCGTGGTGCTGAGCCGCGGGGAGCGAGGCCGGCATCCTCGTGATCAGTAGCGGTCCGGCGTGCCGCGTACGCCAGGTCTGTCCTCCTCACAAGTCCTTGCCCTGGCTCGTAGGTTGTTTGCTGGCCAAGTTGCCCCTTGGAAATGGGTGTGGCAATTCCCTTTGTCATGTGTGAAATCAATAAAGAGGGATATCCAGAGAAGGAAGGAACAGGAGATATGCTGAAACACGTAAACCACATAATCCAGAGCTTTGTGTCCTCAAACAACCTGATGATATAAGCAAAACTTGAACCAAAATAGCCTGTTCCTTAGCAGATACAAACCAGTTTCACTGAATTTGCCTTTTGTTTGTCACTCAGGCTCTGATTAGTCAGACTGTGAGTCACAGCTATTCACTCTAAGATAATAACCATTCACCTACAATGGAACAATTTTGTGTACCAAAATGCTTTCTCTAAGACATGTTAGTCACATACTTTACGTAATATTTAACAGTGGTTTGCTCAAATTCTGTGCTTGAAGCACACTGTAGTGAGTAGAATTTCAGAGACATTCAGTCTGGGAAGTATTTTTACAACTTGGCCCCTTATTTTAGTGTCTAACTGATGCGTGAGTTCTTTTTAAAGTAAGCAAATACCTAATTTTCACTCTTCCAGAGGAAAAAATAGAAATTGATTCTTTGTGTCCTCTTTATTTAATGTCTTAATTCTCCTTCTAGGAACCACAGGACAGGAGAAAGAAAAAATTATACTGAGTATTGTAATTTGTGGCTTGTATAAAATGGTTCCTTGCTCCTTAGATTTCTGTCTTTTCCTGCTTTATTCTGTGTCACCACCTACTCTTGTTAATTATTCTATATCTTATTCACTAGCCAAACTGCACAAGAGCTGGCTTGTCAGGAACAAGAATCTTAGCAACAATAACAGCAAGAAGATCATAATGGAGAGTATAAGTGGGTGAAATTATTTTTATACACATTGCTCTGAGTTGGATGACTTCCACAGAGAAAATTCTAAACCACAGAAAGAATACAGTACTATTAGTATCTTTGCATGAAAATGCTGCAGAAGGACAATAGGCTTTGATCAAGAGCCCCCCCTACACACATATTAATGATGTCTCTGAACCCTCTGTACTTTCTCCTTGCAGTTAGGTGTTGTGATTTTTATTTGCTTGTATCATATCCCATTCAGGGATTTAGTCAAGAGTCAAGCTAGTGAAAGATGCAAAGTGGTAAGATGACTCAAAGGCACCGGCTCATTCCATGTTCAAAGACTCATCTCTTAAGGTCTCCTTTACACATAAGGATAGTCAGGATTGAGTTGATATCAATTAATGACAAATGTGAATTTCAAGTAGGTTCCGAACACTAAATTAAAGCCTCCTTTTCCTGATAAAAATTATCTACACAAGTAGAACTAAAAGGTAATGCTTTAAAAGCTATAATAGACCAACTGTCCCAAGTTACAGGATCATTCTAGTAAGTCCTAAAATAATATGTTTCTCGCCTACACATACATTAGAAGAAAATTTCCCTGGATAAATCCAGGGAAGGATACAGATAAATGCATTATAAAGGTGGGGTTCCTGATATTCAACAAGCCTGGAGTTGGAGACTTAGACTGGGAGTCATTGGTAGGGTAGTAGGGGACAGCTTGAATGAAGAAGTAGGATCAGGTAACTCAGCTGTTTGGTAAAGAAGCTAGGAAGGGGGATAGAAAGGCAATGACCCTGAGTCAAGCTCAGTGGGGAAAAGGCATGGAGATTTGGAGGCAATGTGAAAAGTCAGAAGCGGGCTGAGTAGTTAAGGAGACGAGAACTAAGTAGAAGATGGCAAAGAGGAATAAGGACAAGAGCATGATATGGATTGGTGAATGAAACCGCTCCTTTTTGAAGGGGGTAAAGGAATCTGTGCTTTCCAGGGCACACTCTCTTCTTCACCAGAAGGTGATGCCAGGGATTTTGTACTATATGGCAGTTCCCTGCAGGGCTGATTCACAAAGAAAATGCCAGCTTTGCTACCATGACTTTTTTACTGTAAGTGTCAGAATTCTGTGTGTTCAGTTGAAAGTTGGAAGCTTATCAATATCCAAAAGCATTAACGTGATACTCTAAGAGTGAGTTTCAGTGGCTGGGGGCTGGGCAGGGACAAAGCATTCAAGCTACTATTCAAAAAACTAGGAAATGATGATGCATGTAATACGCACAAGAAATACTAAGATTCAAGAACTCAAAACTCAGCAATTTCTGCTGTTCCATCTTCTCTTTGGCTCTTTCGTGGTATCATTAGGACACATTCCTTAATTATTCCCATCAATCTCTTTCAACAGAAGTCTTACCTCATTGAGGGCACAAAGTGGAAACTTTCTGGGGATAAACTAAGACCATGTAATGAAGACATTGTTTTGTGTCTGCATTTGTCCCTTTTGTCACAAATGTTGGACAAAGCACATCAGGAAATCAAGCAGAATTTTGCAAAAGGAGGAAAGATGTCATATGGTTAGGATGAATACACTTCTCCATTGAACATTTTTGCTTCTTCCAGTCTTGATGCTAATGAGTCACTTAGAATTCATGAAAAAATAGTTTGTGTTTCATTTACTGCAGGAGCACCAGTAGAGTCCTGCCTGACTACGTAAACTGACATAATGGTAAATATACAAAAACTCGTGTTGTAGGAATTGCCAGCTAAGCAGCCAAAAGGAAAGTTTTTAACCTTAATCTGCCTCCTTTCCCATCTGTAAGATCTCTTGTTGTCTCATTTACCCTCTATTTACATAGGTATTATGCAAATAAATGATTTTTGAAGCACTTAGTTATTCAAGAGATGAATACTTTAGAGAAGTTAATGGGCAAATTCACAGAAGGGTTTAAACAATGTGCAGCAAATAAGGATCATACATTGAATGACAGCAGATGACATATAGATTGATAACAAAATAGCATGAATAATGAGTTATATATTCTCAATAAAACAGCATTGGTATGGAAAGAAACACCACCAAGTTGTTGTAACGAAATTAAAGACTCTAACGAATTTGTACTCAAAGGAACCAAATTAACAACCCATAAGTAATCTTAATTCTGGTATTTCCTGACTCTGATATGCTCAACTTTGCACCTTAAAGAGGTTCTTTTGGGGTTTTTTTGTGTATGTGACATATATTTTCATAATACATTTTCATAAAACCTGTCTTTCCTCATGTATGACAAAGGAATTACCCTGGAAAACACTGAAAGTGCTTCCTTGTTACCAAAAGTTCTAAATCCTTGCACACTAAGCAGACTACCACAGTTAACGAGATTTCCATATGCTGTCTGAAATGCTAGCTTAGGGGAACAAAGCCTTGTCTGGCTTGTGAACAGGGCTATCTTCTGCCCCTTTTCTCGACCGTAAAGTCTGGAACTGTGAGAACTTTCCCCCAGAGCTTTATGCTTCTAGTATCTTTTGAACAACCAAATACACAACACACTACAGGTACTTCCATGGATTATCCATTTTACTCCATCTGCAGAAAATCCTTCAAGAGTTGAGGTCACATAGCTTTTATAAGGGCAGTCTTCCTACTGCCATCAAAACAAAGACACCCAGAGCCATTAAACCCCAGCTAATCCCATATACTATGTGTCCAGAGCTCTAAAAAATAACAAGATTCAAGGGCTGAAAGCGTCTGCTGACATGTTGTTGGTAAATCTTATAGGCAGGAATAGGAAATGAGTGATGAAAGTGAAAATAAAACTAGAAAATTTCAATCCATGGTGATGAATTCCGAAAAGCAGCACACAGCCTAGCAGTTTCTGTATTTCAGGTGTTGCAAGGTTATCTTGATTTGAAACCCTCTTATACAGAGGCTGAACAGCTTGTGGCCTTCTGTTTGCACTGGTAACATGTCTGTATCTTTTCTGCCCTGGGGTAAAAGTATTCATTATACTTCTAATGACTAATTAGCAACATCTTGTGACGTTTTATGATGGAATTATTTTTACTGTAACCATCTACACTGCAGGACAGTCTTTAGACATGACCCAGTGTGCACTGTCATGGTGCTGAGCACTAGAGAAACATAAAAAGAGACAGACAGCTCTGCCCTGGTGATCTTGCCTAAAATAAGACTTTTTGTTTTCTGTTTTTAAAACCAAGTTCCTTCGTCAATATTGTCCTCTAGCATGACTGGCTGAGAAGGGATAGAAGAGGGAAGACGCATACAAAATATACTCAAAATGCAACAGATTTTCTAGTCTCATGGCTGGAAAATCTGGTCTCTTGGACTCGTTTCCAAACTAGGAAGGAGGCGGCTGCTCCCACTATGTCATGTATCTCATCTGTCGTGAAGTTTCTCTCCCTACAGATGCTGTAAGGGTTATTGGATGTCACACTAAGCATGCCCATGGTTATGTACTGATGGCCTTGTGTTTCAGAGAGGATGATGCTATGGGGGAAGGCAGGAGGATTTCTGTCTTTGGTAAAAAGGAGGTTTTGCTTTGTCAACCCTTTGAGTATGCCTGTTGTTCAGGGCAATCAGTGTACAGCACTTTAATAAGTATAGGTATACAGCATATAGTATATGCTAGGTTTAAATAGTATAGGTTTACAGCACACCTTGTGATTTAGAGCCAGGTCCACAACTAGCTGGACAGAGTGTGCAAAACCATGTTTTGAAAGTGCCATCTAGTGGCTCCATGGGTTTTTTGTATCGGAAAGCGAAGCTCATCTCCCTGAAATTTTGGAGTCAGACCAAAGGCCGTGCTGGCTCAGAGTCAAGGTGGTCAGCAGTGAGGGCTCGGTAGCTATTCACAGCCTGCAATAAGCAGTGCAAATGCCGTAACCTGTCCTGGCTAGAAGATGTGATTGGAACAGGAAAACCTGTACAAATGCCCCCAGGAATGGGGATGTGAATGTGTCTGCTGCACCTGGATGTGAAAATGCAAGCACGTGCAGAGCTATACAAATAAGAGGCGTGTAGAAATAACTGAGTTTTAGTTTTCTGTTGGCAGGACCTCGATTTTTTTTCCAGGAAGACAACAACCCCTAAATCTTCGACTTAAGCTGATTAGTAACAGAGATGCTTTTCTGAATTGCTGTTCTTAAATACCTCAAAATTTGACTGCAGGCCTCTAAGGCTCTCCAGAGACAGAGTGGAAATCACTGATGCACTTTATTTTGTTTAGAAATATAGGGACAAAACAACTGGATCAAAATGGATGGGGCAGATTTTTAGCAAACCAGCAGTGGTTTTGTTTGGATGCAGCACGTGGTATTGGGACTAGAAAACTGGAGAAAGGAAAATAAACTTTGTTTTCAACCAGATTTTATCAACACAAACCCCAAAGCTTTGTAGCTCTGTGTAACAACTTCAGACTGAATTCATTGTTTTCTAAGAGTCACTGAATTCTATATGGACTCTTGGTAGCTTTATTATTGTACAGTTTAGAGTTCTTTGGCACTAGTTCCTCATAGAAATCATCACTTTGACTACTGATCCTTTTCTGCAGCTGACAGGCGTAGTAAGCCAATATAAATCAATGTACTATTTCATATATTTGCAGTTTCAGAAGACCACAAATCATTCTCAGAAGTTATAATTTTAATTTACTTGCCACTAATTTAAAGATCCAACTTTCTTCTGGACTGTTCTCTTATGGCTGGAATAAATGGACCATTGACTCCTGGTTCCATTTATGAATATCCATCAGAATGAGGGAAGCTCTGCAGAAAGACACAAGCTCTGTGAGAAGCAGTTAGATAAGCAGAAATTTTATACTCATTTATAACTTAGAGGCAATGTATAACTGTCTTGAAACTGGTCCTGTATTACATTTTATTCAATAGCAAGTGGGTTTCTCTGCAGTTCTACTTCCTTGTGGCACTGATAGTTGAATATATGATGAAATATACGATTCACAGAAATACCTTGTTTAGCTCCAGTTGTGCATTTAAATCTTGCCACTTCTATGTGGTTCATACAAATGTTTAGTTAAACACATGTTGATATTTTTTTTCCCCTGAATATACATCCTTTTCTGAATTGGGGTCAAAGTACTAACGACTGCGCTATACATAAAAATAGATGTTCATGTTGTTGCTATATCTGTTTTTAATAATTTAGGAGACACTCAGGCACCATGGTGTTGAGGCCTAGACATACTTCTTAACCTTCTAAGACCCAAATAAATGATATAACATGTGATAAAAATCCAAAAAGAAAGGAAAAGAACCCACAAAGAACCATCAGTACCGGAATCTTAAAAGTCCTGTGGAAATAATCCTGTTAATTTAGTTCAAGATTATACATTCTTGATCTTTACAGTTGAAATTAGTTACATCTGGAATATTAGGAGGGAACACAATTTTTTTTTGGTTTTGATAGATATTTTGGTATTAAACCCAACGATGTCCCTTGAAATGAGGAATATGTGAGTGATAAGGAGCCATAAGGCTAGAAAGGAAGGCTGTTGTTTTCCTAATTCTACTACTGCATAAAATCATGCTAAATCATACTCCTGCCTCTCCCATGCAAATATTTTGGATGTTCATTCTCTAATCAAAAGCATTATCAAATGAAAGAAACTCTACCCAGAAAACATTTTCAAAAAGCAAAGTTTTTTTTTCAGAAAGTTTGAAAAAAAAAAAGTCTTCATCTCACCACAGACCAAAAGCAAACTGCAGATGCTTCCTCAAGTTCTAGTCATATGACCCTTAATTTAAAATGTGTTTCTTTTTAAAATGTGGCCTATAAACATGCTAGGGGGGAGCTCAACACAGTCATTTAGGAAACAGAAACTTGAGACATGTGGTTGAAATATGGTGGGGAGAAAAATAGAACACATCACATTAGTGACATTGAGAGTAATTTCAAATGCAATTTTCTAATTATTTTCTCTTTGAATGGGATTTTGGAGAGCCAGGAGACAAAGGCAACAAGGTACATGGCCAACAAGCTAATTGGCCATGCAGTTTGTTATTTATTGTTTGTACTTAGCTTGAAGCTTGTGAAACAAACACGTTGGAGGTAAAGCACTCAAGCAAACAACTGTCAAACTGTTTATCTGGTGTTCAGATCTTCAGGATGACCAAGGAAATGGTGCTTTTCCTGTATATATCTCCTGCCTATAGGCGATCAATTAGTGAACTGATAGATTTTGTTATTTTAGCTGGTGTATGTCACGAAGAGGGCAAAAAAAAAAAAAAGGGTGTAACCAGTACAAAATCTTATACTTGAGATATTGCAGTGAGTCCCTTTTAACTGTTGCATTAACTGTCAGCCTCAGAGGGAGGACGGAAGGGAAAATAAGGCAGGACATCAGATTTGAATCTCTTGTTGCTGAAGAACTCGTTGTGTTTAGGGATCTGCTACTGCCTCTGCCGGTCTGAAAATAAAGCTTTGCTGTGGGGAGCCTACTGTTGACTGCCAGCGTACCCCACACTGAGAAATAAAGAGAAGGAAATTGGTGTGCTATGAAGTAGCTTCATCTTTAGGTTTTGCACAGTTCACAGTGGCTAGTCCAGGAGAGGAAGGGAAGTTCCACATGAGGCTCATATTTAAAACTTGCTAGCCAAATGAGGCCCAGGCATTGCTCCTTCCTTTTCTATAGCCTATACATGGCTCATGCAGACTTGACAAATACATCATGATGAAACACAAGCCTTCTGTCTAGTCATACGTGTGCACGCAGCCTTGACGGGAGCTAGCGGGACCATTTATGACCTAGCCTTGATGTGGTGTCAGGACACGTTGCTTCAGAAGAGAACAGATTCCTTGGTGGACTGAGTGATTGGCACTAGGTCTCACCAGGAGGTGTAATGTACCCTCGGGCACCACTTGCCCGCTCTGCTTCTGCAGGGTGGGACAGGGACCTTTGCGCAAAAATCCATACCCTTTCCCAACTCATTAGTTCCCAAAGGGAAGGTGTCTGAGGAGCAGGCTCTCATTTCTTCCATGCTGAGGCTCTTATGTCTTCTAGCCATAGATCAGGGGAGCAAGGGAAACATACTTGCTTTGGGTCCCCCATGTAGTCACATTAGCCAGCCAGAGCCTTAGCCGATGGATTTTGCCTCATATTGCCACATAATGAGAGGCAACCTCTAACATCATGCACCACTCTGCAGTGCACCATACACTGGATTGTCATTTTAAAAATAGCAGCATTAATAATCTTGGACAACAGTCCAAGCTTCCATCTCTCTCATTTGCTTAGGTGGAGGGACGTTTTCAGGGCTTCTATGTCAAAAATTTTTCACATCCTTTTCAAATACCACACTACGGTACACATCTTTCTTAAATCAATTCCCTAAGGTCCAGGTATTAGTCCAAGTTAGGTAAGCAGCTGGCTCCTTGCTTTCAGAGCTCTGCTCTGGGTCATGGCCAAGCCCCTTGCAAATAAATTGGTGGCGGTTTTCAGCAGGCAGTAAAGAGAGGCTACCGTAACCACTTCTGTTACTCATCCGTTAATTTACTGGAAACCTGGAGACTTCTGTGACTGTCCAAATACTCTTTCTGGAGAGACACAATGTTCTCCAACATAAAATAATTAAAAAGGCGTTACAGTTTGCCAAATGATGTATCCAGCTTGACAGCAGCGAAAAGAACAGTCTTTTTATCTTTTGCCATTGGAGAAGACTACAAATTCTGCCAAAAAGTTATTAAAGGCAGTAGGTGTATATGGGAATGGCACCAATTATTTAGTCATTGTGAAGATCAGAACTCTGGATGAAATTTTGGCTAGCGAAGTGAAGACCATCTTCCCTCATCCTCTTGTTTTGTTTACAGGAGAGTGTAGATTCAATTAAAAATTCAATAAAAATTTGGAAGGTGAAGGTAAATTTAATAAATTGGATATAATGAGTTCTAAGGGATTTTCTCTGAAACTTTCCTCGTATATTGACAGAATAAAAGGGCACAGACTGGTTGTGACAAGTATTGGGTGCATTAAGGACTAAAAATATGCTTGGGTTAAGAATAAAAAAAGTATGTGTTTTACAGCAGATATTGGGATGGTACCTGCAAGTGATATTTCAAATCTAGTGCAGACTTGCTGCAGAGTGCTTATGGATTGCAGACTTTATAAGGAAGAGCACTGACTGAAAAAGCAAACAGGAAACCACATTTTAAAAATGATAGCTGAACATATGGAAGTTTTCATATGCGTGATGTGAAGCGAGGAGTGTGTGTGTTACTAACAGGCAGCGCTATAGCTGATTCAGTATCACAATGGACCTGTATCACAAGACTCCAAAGCACTATTCTAGTCTAAACTGTAGTAAAGAGCCCATGTCTCAAGTCAGATCTGGGTTACAAGAGCTGGGGAGCCACTCTGTAATGATGTGCAGAGATGTGTGTTTTGACCTACAACGTTTATTATTTGGATGTGTTTCTTTTATCTAGTAAGAGGCTATGGAGGAAAAGAAGCAAGCAGGAGTACTCACAAATGGCCAGAAGAAGGCCATCTACCAGCAAACACTTGAGATTTCATAAAGGAGAATGCTCAAAACACTGACTTTGAAAACTTTTTCTCCTTCACCGGTTAAGAGCAAAGTTGGCTTTGCTCATACGAGCTGTGACTGGCAGCATTCAAAAGTAAAGTGTGTATTTTTGGAGTAAAAAGGACTTTCAACAGGGTCTCTCTTAAGAAGGCGAAGAATTTGGAAAAATCAAGCTAGGAGTGTCTGTAGAAGGCATAAAAGTTTCCCTTGCAGAGTTATGCTATTATGTGATGTCTGCAGCTGCGGATACGCTCACGCTGGGATGTCTGAGTTGTAGGTTATCTGCCTAAGTTATTACGCAGAGGCGATAAAAGCGCTTAGACCCCGAGCGGCAGGATCCTGTGCAGACTGCTCGGCCTCCCGATCACCCAAACGGCTTGTTCAGCCGGGACGCTGCCAGCGTGAAGGCACGTCGGAAACAGCAGTGCGAGTTTAACACGAGGTGGCCAGAGACGTTTCCGGAGGAGGGCTGTGGATTTATGCTTACCGAAGCCAGTGTCCCCCGTTAGCGGATAGAGCAGCTACAGCCGCCGTGAGGGAACGCGCAGTGCTGCCTGCTAGATTTAATAGAATTAAAAAAAAAAAAAACCCAAACCCAAAGCCACTGTCTCGCCTGCTGTTGGGAATCGTTGCCGGCGCCGTGGCGTGCGCTGAGACTCTGTGCCATTCAAGCAGTTACTGAGATGCCGTTACCAAAAGTTGTCCCTCCGCGCTCCTCCATATTTAATAAGCTGTGCAAATGGATCGGTTGAACGAGCAACCACGCTGTTTAAGCCAGGAGGTAACACCGTTTTAAATTTTCTGCTCCACCTCGCGCTTGCCGACGCTTGTCCTGAGGGCTAGGATTTGGGAGGGTGGGGGAGTGTACATATACATATTTTAGATATTGTTTTATAATCTTGGTTGTTCATTTGGACCCAGCTGTCAGTCAGGGGCTCCAACA
>NW_009259976.1:1945854-1972768 GCF_000687185.1 Egretta garzetta
GGTGTGCTGTGCACCCGCGGGTATGTCCGCGTAGGTTAACGTGGTGGGCTTTTCCCCCCGTTTAGCTGGTGGGTTTCATGCTATTTAACGGGACCACAGGGGAAATTTCCGCCTCCTTGGCCCTGGGCTGGGCGGGAGGGTGAGGCCGGCCTGCGGCCTGGTGCGGGGCCTTCCTAGACGGTCCCCAGCCTCCCATAGAGGGAAAGGGAGAAAAGCCTTGTGGTTCCACCCACATGGCAGCTATCTCCAAAGAAATAAAATGAATGGGTCACTTCTATTTTTCTTTTTTTTTTTTTTTAAGGTCGGTGGCAAGGCAGTTTGCTACCAATTGTCTCCTTATTCAGTAATTACTGTGATTGTCGCCACCCCCTCGCCTCAGGACCCCGTTGTTTGTGACGGCCGCCGCCCTGCGTGGAAGCTTCGGGTGGAGCAGAGGTGGCGAACAGGTTTTGTGCTGGCCTGCATGGCACCGAGTTTCAGATGGCTTCCCCCCCCCTCGGTTTTCCGGATCTAATAGCATATAAGTATATAGGATGCCCTTTGTGCCGTTTGGGGTTGCTGTAAGCTGTCACAAGTGTGTTTTATAGAGGCTGATTTTAATTTTGCCACCCAGGAGAGCAATAGTCCCAAGGAAATGAAGTGTCTTTCTGCTATTGTTATATATCCGAAGGAAAAATCCTGGCACATAATTGGCTAAAAAATAGTAGTGTGATGAGTCAATAAATTTCTATTGTGTAGCTTTCTCTGGGTGAACAATACTATGTTCTGGGGTAGTGTTAAACAATTAGTTCACATATCATACAAATAAGCACATCCTAGATGGATACATGTGGGGGTAGTAGAAATTATTCATCTCTGGCCAATCAGACAGCAGTTTTTATTTATTCCAGTGTTTAACCGAATACCTCTCTGGGCTCTGGGAGACCTTGCGAGCAATTGAAAATACAATAACTTTAGAAGGAAAGCCAGAAGTTTTTCCTCACTCTCAATCCAGAATAATAATATATGACAAAATATCCTGTTCCCACAACTATTAGCCTTTCTATCCCCAAGTGTGTAAATAGCTGTGCAGGATCGACAGACCTCTTCGCAGAGTATGTTCCTCCAAGGGGGTCCCTGCCCTCTTTCGCTAGAGGAAGAGTTTTTGGCATTAATGTTTCCACCAGTACAAGGCAGAAAGAGAGATGAGTCCTTCCCTGAGTCCATCAGAAATGAGCAATAAGGCCAGTCCTTAGTTTGTGTAAATGCAACTGGCTGTATTGAGGAAAGTAAGATGAAACAGACTGAAAATCAGCCATATTGTTTCTCCTGATTTTCAAGCATCAGTTCCCTCCATAGTGCTACTTAAGGTCAAAGTGTTGTATTTTCAACTATATGCGCTGAAAACATTTAGAAGGAATGTACCTTCATCTTTCAGTGGTACTCACCATTTCACTTGAGTTGTTTGGAGTAGTTCTGTGTAAATTCCTGCAGTTATTTTTATTGTTTTGTGTTACAATGGTGCCTAGAAATCTGAACCATTTTGCTAGATGCTATTCAAACACGTCCTAAAGGACAATCCCTTCCCAGAAGGTTTGCAGGCTAGTTCCTTAATTTAATTCCTGGATTTCACTTCTTGGTACATTTGAGTTCTTGTATATCAAGAGAACTTAATTTTTCTCTGTTCTTATTTAATCCCAATTACTGCCTAATTAGAAGTTATTATTTTTTGAAGGGGGACTACCAAGAGAGTTTTCAAGCAACCTGAAGCATGCAGGATTCTGTGAACTAACTCTCTACAGATGGTGCATGCCTACAGACATGACTAGGTCTCTCTAAGGCATTAAGAAAAAGTTTAATATTCTTCATTTTGTGCAGAGAGATTAGTGATCCCCAGCTGTGCCTGAGACCATCCATTCTTCACAGCTGGTCATTCTTAGTAATCCCCAGGAAATGGCCTATGTTCTAATTTGTTGATTTTTAAATACAAACTGAGCAAAATCCATTTAAACACAGTAGTGTAAAAATCAAAATCATACTTTGTGATGGATCACATTTGTGAAGAAGTAACTTCTGTGGGGGTAAAAAAATAATACCCTAGGTTCACCTCTGGTGTTTATTTTGAAGTGTCACAGTAAATGTAATGGGAGCACATAAGCATCCCAGACACCCTTCTTAATGAACCCAATGCGCTTTTAGTCTGACTGTTGTTTTTTTGTCTTCACGTGGGAAGAGAGATGTCAGCACAGAAAAGCACTGGGCCGTTATGACAATTGGGATTAACAGGCCAGAAGCTAGCAATGCCCCAAACCAGGAAACTGCTGCTTTATTTTTACTGGTGTTCAATATGTCTGAAGTGGATTGCTCTAGCTGTGTTTCCTGAAAAAGGTGGGGTTTCTTAGGACTGTCAACCCTGTCAGTGAATGGTCAGCGGATTACTACAGTGAGATCTCATTAAGGGTCTTGTGTGCTTTCTAGCCAGATAAGTCTGAGTAAAAAACAGTTCCAGTCCCTCTGTTCCTCAGGTGTGTATTCTCCAGTTGTAGGGACTGTGCCTGCCATCTTTGTTGCAATGCAGGTCCTCTTAGTTTGTGTGCCTGGGGCCTTAAAGCAGGTACTAAACTTCTCCTAGTTCCCTCCCAGCTGGTGCTTGGCTTTTTCCAGACTTCTAGTTACTTGAGCACTCTAATTTATTGTCCTGCTGGTCAAGAACGAATCACAGCTAAAGCAGAAAGCACATGCTTTGCAAAAGAACTTGCTAAAAAGCACAGGCTTTTCTCATAAGCCATGTAAGACAGTTACAGACACAACAGAGTGAGCAGCAGGGGAATACAAAATCCCAGCCCCGACCTTAATGCTCCCGAGGCTTCTGAGGGCATTGGTCACTACGCTTGAGAAAAATATGTGAGCTGTTCTTGTTCCTGCTTCTCCAACTGCAATGTTTCTTTCAAGCCCCAGACCAGCTCTCTTCCTTAGGTTGCATCTGTGTTTAAAAGTAGTTCATTTGTGAACGCTCTTCTTTTCCTGGATTTTTGCTGGGGAGTTTTTACTGTACCAGCTCTTCCTTAGGGGATAGCTAGGCAGAGACTTGGGTTCTAGCTGTGTTGAATCCCTTTCTTCCACTGTGATAGAGCCGTTCTGCTGGCACTTGCTAACGATGGCTTGAGATTACTTTGCCAGAAGTAATGAACAAGCTGTGTGATCAGCGTTAGCTGTCAAGGGGATGTTTTAACACACAGTGATTCTTGTAATTGTAAACGATATTTCACCAGGAAGGAAAAACAAAAGAATTATACGCTAAACCATGAGAGATTATTTTCTTCTTCTTTTTTTTTTTTTTTTTCTTGCCAAAGCAGGATTGAAATTTGGACTTTTTGGTGTAAAAAAACCCCTCTGTCCTGATCTCTCCATCACTGAAGATGCTGAAATGGTTGGGCACTAGGAAAAAAATAGGCCTGAATGAATTTATTTTACACCTTTACTGTCTCATTGCCCTTCCTAAAACATGATTACGTAAATTAATAATGAAATGTGATTTACATCTCTGTACATTACATAAATGAATAATAAAATATGATTTGCATCTATTTAAGGCAAAAAAGTTCTTATTCCTCTACATTTTTTCAACAACCGGATGAAAATGGGCCTGTGAAAAGCTTAGGTTATGAAATACTCAATGCTTTTCTTAGAAGCCCACTCGTATTGAAATTACCTTGAGGCAAAGTGAAACGTTTAAAAACACCATATTGATTTTCTTTGGTGTTTGCTGTAAAATGCATCTTTGATTTGTTTTGAGCTAGTAAGTCTTATTTTTGTTCTCTTTAAAGATGTAGAGCAGCATGTTAACAAGAAAATTCAGTATCTGAGCCTCATCAAAAAACCTGTGTGGCTTCCTTTACTTCTTCCCACAAAGAGTCTAGCCTGGCAACTATTTTAATTACAATGGTTGGGGTGCTGTGTGACTTCTGAGAATGTTTATTGTCTTTGCATGGAGGCATAGTTTATGTGAAATGGCAGAAAACTCTAGTGACTTTACTTCATTCCATGCTAGCACATCTGTGAGGATGAAACATAGGACACATCTCAACCAGCAAATTAGTTTGGAGTGGGGTGTATTTCTGAAACCTAGCTACTGGATGTCCTCTCTTACTGTGTTTTCTTTCATGTCTTAAGTACGCAAGCTGGGTTGCTTCCGTGTGACACTGAACTGGAAGATGCGTTCCAGTGGCTACGCTCCAATCCCTGACCTGTATTCTGTCCATGGGACCATACCAGAACTAAAGGAAAATAAAACCCCCTTGAAATGTGTGTAGTGCAGACATTGGATCTTTAGCACCAACAATTTTGGGCTGCGTAGCCATAGCCAGAGGCATATGAATATGAAACCCAAAATAGAGAAAGAGCATGTTATTTAAGGTGTCAGTCTTAGTGATACTATATTCATTAATCTTGAATTTTAGCAGCAGCATAGTGACAGGCAATATGTAAAACCCAGCTCTGGAAACTACAACCCCACACCCCACTTCAAAGAATATATCAAAGAACTTTTGTGAATTGTCAAACAAAGATAGCAAAACAGGGAGAGACATTATTAATTGCTAATTAGAAGTAAGTGCCCTGCCATTGTCTACGTAGGGAACATTTGTATCTATTGTTTACAGTATTAAGAATGCTTGCCGCAGTTCCTGCAGTGTTAGGCAGTTATTTACATTTGCAGGGCAAAACCTTAGCAATGACACCTTGCATTTCGTTCAGTAGGACCAGCACTTGTAACTAATTGCCTTTATTATTGTATTAACTTATTTTTTTGTGTCTATGTTCTTGTCCTCTGGTTTACCTCAGAAACTATCCAGCCTCAGAGCTGATTTTGTCGCTGCTGTAAATGCAAAGAGAGTAAATTGAAGGCACATTCTGCCCCCAAATTAACTAAGTTAGCATTTGAATCTCTTTTCTGTAATTTAAAATACCACAAAAGAGATGCATATGGATATATGTGTAATGTATATAGGCACATATGCATAAGGTCTGCTTAAATATCACTAATAATAATGGAGTAATTAATTTTTGTATGCTGGATTTTCAACACACTTTAAAAATATAAACTAAATGAGTCCAACTCAACTTGGTATTTCTGAACTGGAAAAGTCCAAATCCAACTTTCCTGTCATTTTTGAGAGAAAACAGGTATTTCAGGGGAGAAGCAACATTACAGTTCTAAGTTTGCAGGTGGCCAGGTTTTTGCAAGCTAGTCTTCTCCAGTGAAGTTTGTTTTGCTAAGTTTAGTGAATCAAGTGGAAAAAAAACCCAACAAATGAAAGCTTGATCTGTCTTGTCTTTGATTTACACCAGAAAAGAATGTAGCCAACTGTATAATAGCTTATTACCCGGTAACTGCAGATATGAGCACCCTGCTGGTTGCAACCTGCTGGGATCTTAGCTTTTCTATGATTTTTATTTGAACTGGAGTCATACATGTGGCAGTATAGTGACTAGCAAGGAACATGTGAAGTAAGTCATCTTACTTATGAGACACACACAAAAATCATGAGCCTTTTGATTTACCATCCCATCAGTGTCAGAGGAGACAGCCTGGAGCTTCAGGAAGAACAGCTCCCCTTCCCTCCCTGCCCTAGAACAGCTTTGTTCCTTCACTCCAAGAAAAAGATGCTGGGCCAAATTTCTGTAGACAATATCTTCATTTACCTCTGTAGAGTTACTGCCTCTATGAATTTAGCTGTCTTTTTCTGCTCTCACGTCTCATGGTTTCTGTAGTGTGATTCACAACATTTTTTTTTTCCTGCAAAGCTAGTTAACCCCAAAATCTTGAAAAACATAGATATGCATGTTATTCAGAATGACATCATGTTATCTTCAAAAAATTCTGTCGTCTTGTTATTACCAGCTGCTTCTGAAAAGATAAGTCACAAGATCTTTTTGTGTAGTGGGAAACTCCTTAGGTTTTAGAGTGCATAAGCTGGTGGCATCCTTACACAGTCTGACATCAACAAATGCAGAATTGCTCCGCTTGTGCTTTATACTAGCCAGTCAGCATGACCTTTTGGCTCAGGCAGTTTTGGCTGTTGCCTGTATGCCCTTGGGACAGTTGCTGGCATCCTTGGAGTGGGGTAGGTAAAGCCTTTAACCGTTTGCAGTGTCTGAATGAGCATGGCCTGAGATACCTCACAGAGGTGTAATGCAAAGGAGTGTTGACCACGATTCAGAAAAAAATCAAAACCCTTCTGAAATACCCTAACTTGAGCATTCTGAAACAAAAACACTGGGAATGGGAAGTAGTTTTTGAAAACTTCACCCTGAGCTTAACTATGCACTTTTTTTCTCAGTTTCCACACTGTTGGTTATTCTATTTTGTAATACTTGTGGTGTGATAACAATGCTACTATGTACGTAATTACAAAGCCATGCCACTTCCTCTCCAAAGCGAAAAGAGGTGAAAGGAAGGAATCGGAAGAAGTAGTGTTTTAAGTCCTGCAAATTTATGAAAATTATTCTTAAAAAACCTTAAAAGAAAAGAAAAAATAGAAAAAAGAAAAGGACTTGTATGTGATTTACAGCTTTATTGGGGTATATGAATGAGTTATAGCACACAAATGAACTAAAGTGGGAAAATTGTAACATTGAATTTTGCAGCCTTTCACAGTGATTCTGTCTGTTAAACTGTACAAGGGAAATTCCCGCTTTCCTTTTATGTTTTGGAGACTTTTTTTTGTGTGTGTGCTGTCATACAGTCTGGTATTAAAGTAAATGCTGTGTCCTGATTTCCATCAGTGTGGCTTAATCAGCAGCTGAGTTTTCTTGCAGCACCTAAAAATAACAATAGCTCAGTCACCAAAAAGTGAATTTAGTTTTCTCTGTCTGGCCTGGTTGCATGGACAGCGGAGGCATGCCCCCCCGTGATGAAGAAATATGGCTGTGGATTAGGAGGGGATATATTTCTGGCATACACTGTCAAAACTTTCTGGAAATATATTAAACTTTTTATTCTGTGTATCCGTCCTTAAAATGTGGGGCATGTGGTGGTTACATGCCTGCAGTCGCCCTTTGTATTTTGTGGTATATACACAGCCTTGAGAAGCGCATACCATCCTCCCTTGTCCAAAACGCTCAAATTACATCATTTGCCTAAATTCCCTTTGGGTACCCCTTCATCTTGGCACCAGTCATTGCAAGGCTTGCTTTGGCTCTGTGCTTGTTCTCTTTTCAATGACACAGTCTTTGTGGAATGTAGTATCTCTTCAGGGCATAATCAGTCAGGGTGCAAGAAAAGAACATGGGACAGATTACCAGAAAAATCACTGCAATGCTGATATCTTGCTGATAGGCAAGAATCTCTGCCATCAGCATAGCAAGCATCTTATTTCTTTTAATGGTTATATTTGCTTTTTGGTAAGCAATGTCTTAATCATTGTGAGCACATGCTAGACCTCTCCAGTCTTGTCACAGGGCCGATGGCTGCAGCACCAAGACATCTGGCATCTTCTCTACTTTTCAGGGAGCCATGGTTTTTGCGTGGATGCTCCACAGTGACAATTATTTCTTCCCACTGCTTCTTAGGAGGGGTAGCAGGAGTTTCTGGCAGTGAAACTGTGTGTTAGAGGCTCTAATTCAGGTGTTCCATATGGTGGATGCAGACACTTTGGGCCTTAGAGAGCCTGTCCTGCAGGTTTGTTCAGGATGCAGACTGGGAGTTAGAAGTTTTGCCAGTAGACCCCTGGCTCTGCAGACATCCTGCAAGAGGTTGAGTTTTGGAGTTCTTCCAACTTTGTTATTGCTGTTGGTCTGCAGTTGGAAGAAAATTCCTTCTTTCATGCCACTCTTGAATGGGAATTTGTTCTTTAAAATCTCTTTCTGGAGTCCTGCACATACACACATCCATGAACTAACAATTCAGGCCTACCTCTGTGTCCTTGGATATTACCCGCTGGTTTTGGATAGGTGCAAGCGAAACAGCTCTTAAAGTATGAATTCTGCAATGATGAACATAGATCTGAGGTCAAGAACAGAGGTGAGGAGTGCCCTACAGAGAACTGCCTTTGCCTCTCATTCACAAAATATGTCGTCTTGGATGACCTCTGAGTTTGTTGGCCAAAATGCTTTGGACCTCCTTTGGTACATTACTTTGTTCTTCCCAGTTCAGACAACTGGGTTTAATTTTCAACATGTAATTATTCTACACTCCTTTGTGCATTCCCTCTTCATGTCCCCAAAAATAAATGCATTTTGACAGTTACCGCCAAGAAATAAAAAGGTTATGTTCCATGGTTCATTGGATGGAGTACTTGGAATGTGAATCATTCCTTTCCCGTGTAAGTGCTACCATATACTGTACTGACTTTTGGTTTGAAATCTATAACTCTGTGTTTTGCCTGATCCGGTGTGTCCCTAGGAATCTTCAAAGTTCAAAGGCCCTGGCTAGAACATACATTTGAACATTATTAGGTCTGGGCCACAGTGAGTGGTTTAATAGCCCTAGAGCCTACTTCAGATACAGTCATTTTTAAAACCTGCTTAACCACAATAGTTGAACCCTATCATGTGGCTTTCACAGACACAGATTTAATACTCTTGAACAGTAGTTCTTGGAGACTCTTTTAGCCAGAATATGCATTATTTCTTTCAACCATTTATGAAACTTTTTTTTTCTTTTTTCCCCTTTTTTAGATTTCTACACCTGATTTGTACACCTGATTTCTTCACCTCATTCATACTGTATGCTTGAATAAAAAGTTAATTTTGTATCAGCAGTTCTTTAGCATTTGTGGGTGAAAATAAAATCTTGGTTATCTTTTAATCTGTTTTCAGTTTGGGATGCAGGTAGGTGTTTAGGTTTATACAGCTGTTTCTGACTCTCAGTGTTCATGAGGTGCTCCTTTTTAATGTCTTCCAAAAAGTGGTTTCATGAGAGATTTGCATATGCATTTACTAATCATCTGCCACAGTACTGGGACTAACCTGTGTGCTGAGATATTCTTCTCTTCTTTCAAGAACATTTTTGAACTCTGTTTTGACCATCCCAAGGATAAAGAACCAGCACAGCTTTTTTGTATGTATTTTTCCGCTTTTAATATAAGCGCCTTTTCCTGTGCTCAGGGACATACATCCTCATCTTTCGCAACATGCCCAAGAAGATAGTCCCAAGACATGAATTCTTTCTTAACCTGTTGGCAGGCAAAACACATCATTAGGAGTCAGTGTACTGTATTTCCAGGAGAATTCCTGTCCTGGAGCAGAACATCCCTCATTGTTCATTATGGGGTGACATGACTTTGCATCGCTCCCGTTGCAGGAAAACAAAAACTGTTTCATCTTCTCTTCTTGACGTCATGCATACAGTGACAAAGCTTCAATCTCAATCTACACTTTTTTTTGTTTTAATTTATTTTAACAGACTGAATCAGCTATTTATATCCTTGTTTGTAACCTGGCCTTAGCTGGCCCTATAAGCTGGTAGCATTTTGCATCAGGCATTCGGTCTTTGTAGGCTTCTTTCTTTCAGCTTTCCTTTACGCATCCATGTCTGGAAAGGGTGCTTTCTTCTTCTTCTTCTTCTTCGGAGGAAGATGAAGTACTTCACTCTCTTCTCTCATTGTAATACTTTACCATACTTGCAGTAGCTGAGCAATCAGGATCCCAACAAAGAGAAAGAATGCCACTTACCGGTGAATGAAGTTCCTTGGATGGGTTTACCATTCCCTGGAGAGATGTGCTTTTTTCCCATCCATCATCCATCCCTGTGTTGTTCAGATCATGGATTCCGACCTGTCCGCTTGCAAAGCAGTGGCCCACATTTTCTGTCGGTATACCTTGGCACATCTCTGTGCTTGAGCTGATTGCTGCCAGGGCAGGGCCTTGCACAAAACTTTTCTTAGCCCCACGGATAGAGCCATTTGCCTGCGGTGAAGGCAGAGGTGTTCATTTAAAAGTTTAGGAGTCACGATTCCTGACTCCTGTAACAGAAGCTGAGGCATGTACTTATGCAATGAGAAAGGCCCTCAGGAGTTGGAGGACATCTGGCAAACCCACATTAGGAGAGAAGCTTGTCCCCTCATTGCTGCCTTGGGTTAGAGAGCACTAAAATGAGGAGTGGAAAGAGGAACTGTTAGGCTATGAGAGAAGAATTGAGGTTGTCTGTACAACTTTCTCCTCTGCCCTCTTTTATTTAGTGCTTTATCACTCACTAGTTCTCCAACAAGCTATTTAATAGATATAAAAAAAATCTTAGGTGTGCATTTAGCCTATTGCAGCATTAAGGAAATGGATGTTACTGAGCACCTAGTGCTGTTAGTGAGAAATGGAGTGCTGCTGCAAGCTGCTCAGAATATCCTATGACTTTCCCCTGCAGTCTTGAGATATGTTATACCTTTGTAAGGACCTTTGAATTTCCACAGTGGTGTAAATAGGCATTAATGTAAGTAAGAACAGAGTACTTTGTCTTCTCTTGCTTATATTTTATACAGCTGGAAGAGACCGCTGTATTAGAACTGTTACTTCCTGTTTAAATACCTTAATTTATGAGTCAGATTTTCAGCTAGTTTAAATTAGTGTAATCTCAGTGATTCGTCTAGGAAACTACCCCAAGCTGCTGGCCCTATATCTCTAAATATTACTTATTTAGAGGGCCCAAAGCCCCACTGATTTTTACAATTCAAATAACTCCTAAATGAAACTAACACAACTGAAAGCAGGATACGTGATTAGCCTGTACTTAAGAACATGTTTCTAGCTGTTAGGTTTTTCCACTATGTTTGAACAGGTCTATCAAGCATTATTGTAATCCATTACGAAATGCTGTAGTCTGACCTAAAATCAGTTTCACGAGTGAGGAAGCTGCTGGTAATGCCCTCTGCAGAGGAGCAAATGACTGGAGAAAGCTGGGCTCAGTTGCCAATGATGCACAGTGACCACACTGAGGCTTTGACAGGTGGGGATCTGAAAGTATGGGAATAGCAGCCTGGTGTCATCCAGGGTTAAAATTGTTCCCGTTGAGGCAGAGCTGCAGCTCTTACATGGCTTGGGTAATGTATTTGCAGATTTTTAGAACTGGGAGAGTTTGACTTGCTATGAATTAAACTGTACGGTTTATTATAGACAACAGACAGCGCTGCACTTTGCTTATTAATTCCTTTGGAAAGTAATGCCTTCCTAGCTCTGTGCTGCAGAGAGTGAATGGGTTGGAAAAAAGTGATGATTGCCTAAGATTTATATGTAAAGTTTTCTAATCCAAATCTGTTGCCTCAAATGTTCATACTTTTTTCTCCCCCAAATTCTGAATTAGGCAATCAGGGCAACATAAATTTCCAAATAAAAGCAAACAGTGCCCTTTCAGCCTCCCCCAAAACAACCTCCGAGGGAAAAAAATGTTAACGATGCTTAAAGCTGCACTGACCCCCAAATTAAGCTTTCCTGGGTTCACTGCTGCACAGTCTCACTTTTCCTCAGTGTTTCGTAGGAGGTAATTTCTGTGCTGGTTATGATTTGAAAGGGCTGGCCCGCAATCCGACCTCCATCAAATTGGAACAACATGTCACCAAAGGTCCTGGTCCCATGGTATGTGCTTGGAAATACAACTCCCCAGTGTGGAGAGTTTTCTGGCAATTCAGTGAAACTAAACTCAATTTCCATGGTTAGAAATTGCTGCGGGAGCATTTCATTGTGTTGCAGTTGTCGTGCTCTGTATGCTTGTGCGTGTGTGTGTGTGTGTGTGTGTGGTAGTGGTGGGGAAGCGCTTGCATGTGTGTGTGTTGCTGCTTTGCTGCTAACGGTTAGGGCAACTCTGAAAGTTTGACTTGTGGACAGAAATGACAAATTTCTGTTAAATCATTGACACAGAAGGGAAAATACTTCTCTCCTTTGAAGTTAACTAAAACCAAATGGGATTGTTTCCCCAAGGGAAAAGTAGGAGTTTAGTTACGATGCGTCCCCTCCCAGAAATCTTTCAAATTATACGTACTGTACCCTCTGTTTATATAAATATGAATTACATGATTGTGTGTACAGGGTCATTTGTAGTTCAAATGGAAATGCACTGCTGCTAGGCAGAGGCTACAGAGAGATCGAGGGAATTCTAGGATCTGCCATTTAACCCTTTTCAAACACAGTACCTTAACTGGATTTGAGTAGACCTGCAAGAAAGCTTTGGCCTGGCGTGAAGTGGAGACACCCTAGTTTTGCTGGTAAATCTGGGTTTCCATGCAGCTTTAAATGAAGGGAGAAAGGCCGGTCATTTTTCAGTTACGTGGTGTGCTCTGACTGTACATTGTTGTTGACGGTGACAACCAGCAGTTTATGCTCTGCATTAAATTTGCTTATGTGTTCTCATCCAGCCGTGAAGTTCAAATTTTGCAAGGGATGTTTTCCCATATGCAGGATAACAGATTTGTCAGATTGACCCAAGGGTTTTTCTTTTCCAATTTGCCAGTGATTTCTTTTGCATTTCAGCTAACTTAATAAGAGTTGGTTTAAATGTCATTAAGCCATAAATAGTCTTCTGAAATGTTTCTTCTCTGTCATACCATTGTGTTTCTGTATGTCAGTGGAAATACATATTTCTGGCTGGTTGTCTTTCTATCTTTTAAACTGAGAGTTTATCAAATTTAAATTCACCACAGGACACTCAGTTATGGTTTTGCTCTTATTGTCTATGTCCTTGGGCTTCACTTTCTACTGCCTTATGCCTCCTGCAAATTCTCTATGGAAACTTAGACAGAATTGATAGAGTTCCCTAATTTAGTAGCTCTGGGCAGTCCAAATATGATGCATATAAAGTAGGAATGTCATGACTATTGCCTTGTAGACAAAAAATTTGTTCCCAATCTGTTCCCCCCAGCAATTTAATCGAGTTTTCCCAAAAGCCTTGCAAGCTTTGGGTAGCCTGCAGCTTATTTAATCTCTAAGAATGCCTCCTCTCCACTAAATTTCCCACTTAGATGAACTTTTCTACTGCACATGGGAATTAATCATCATTGGAGATGCGTGGTGTCCTCTAAAGATTGTCAGGATCAGGCTAACGGGTATGTTCTGTCTTCCTGAGACCAAGAGCTAGACTGAAGCCTCGGAAAACCAGTTGACGTAGATCTGGAGGTAGCGTGGCAAAGAAGACATGGCATCCACCAAGATATCCTGAGCCAATTCTTCAGGTGACCTCTTTTTGCAGTGTTGGTGGCATGCAGGGTTTGTCTGGTGTGTTAAAAGATGTAATTCACTCCTCTGCTCTTGTGGATGGAGTCCTTTGCGTGGTGTCTCCTGCAAAAGTATTAGGAGAGCTGCCCCTGCCTCGCTGGGGAATAAAGGCTGACTGCAGAGTCAAACACTCCTAGAAACAGTGACCTGTACTTTCAGAGGCATCTGTGGAAGGAATTCGGTCTTTCCAGAGAGGCTTGGGACACACTAGCCTGTTACCGGTAGGGAGTGTTGGGCAAGCGGCTTTTTCCACTGCTTCTCAGCTATTTGCTGCTGCCATGTCCCATGATCGTTCTCCATTCTTTATAAATAATTTTAGATGGTAGCAAGGGACGTGTTTACATTTCCATTAGCAGTGAATTTGCCAGAGGCACATTCATAATGGCCTGTTAATAAAAAGCAACGCAGGTGGATACAGTTTCAGAAAGCAAATGCTTGAATTAGATACACAGGTATCAGTATTGGATTCACAGGTATCAGTATCTATTGACCCAACACTATATCTACGATATCTCTCCTGGTCTCACCTCAGGTAATGTTAGAGCCAGCAAGGTCAGTAGGCTTGTCCAGTTGAAATGGAAACAGGGCAGTTGTATCACCTGAAATTTGTAGCAGCTTCTCTCATTTGGAGATCACTCTTGGTTTTTGACAGACAAAGCTATGTAACTAATACAGAGGGTTTGCTTCCTGAAAGTTAGTTTTCCAGATGCTTTATTCATGTCATCCTAAGAATCTGAGCCTCAACATACTTCCACTGAGCGAAATACCTGGGTTATTTAAAGCTGTGCATGGATCATGGCAAACAGCATCACACTTCTTTCTTTTGCTAAAGGCAGTAAGATATCTGCTGCAGGCTTCTAAACCAGTTTGAGGTTGTCTAATGAAAAGCATAGGCTAAGAGCTGTACACTGTTTTTAAAGTACTGTCCTGTTGAGAATATGGATTGCATTTTGTGATTCTTTACTCTCTACCTGCATCAAATAAGAAGCATGAGTATAAACTGGCCATGACTAACTTCAGGCTGGATATAGGAGGGTTCCTAGTATCAGAGCTCTGTGCTTCCGGAACAGCTTTCCAATAGGAGTAATGGGGGCAAGAACAAACTGACCAAATACTTGAAAGATGAATCATGATAAATTAATGAACAGGACAGTATGAAATGAGTACGCCAGCAGTGTAAAACTCCATGAGCTGGTCGTGGGACATGATCGCACGAGTTATTTCTCTACTAAATAATCAGTGATGCTCAGTGCTTAGCACCGTCCATTTATGCCTAGTTATCACAGAGATATTGCAATGTGAAATTTGAGCACAGTGGGAGAAATCAAGCCAAGCTGTTAAGCAAGATGATATTCTATCAGTTATCGCTCTCTAGCCTTACTGTAGCAACAGGGTTATAGGGCTGCGATACCTAGCCAAAACCATAAGGCAGAAAAAGAACTTGATTATGTGAATTCAGTCAGGGGTCAATTTGCGTTATCCAGCATTTTTAGATCACCCCTCTATTCTAACCTTTGTATTTTATGTAATGGCATTGAGCTCCTTCTGCAGTCCAATATCCCAGCTCAAACCCATCCTCTCCACATATTCTTGCACTCTGAGCTCAGCTACAGTAGCCGTGGTGGTGTTCAGCTTAAGTCCTCTGAAATCCAGCACTCCTTCTCCCCTTTACCATCTCCCTGCAACCCTTCGTAGCCTGCCTGGTTGCCTCCAGCTCCAGCCAGGCAAAAATGACAAGATTCTCTTTGTCAGTAAAGAGATGTTAGGAAGAACTAAGGTAGGTAGACAATATAGAGAGAAAGATCCAGCCTTTTGAAAATGCTGTTAGGGCATTTTACAAACATTTTCACGTTTGTTCGGTAGCACACGGAACCTTAACTCTGTCATCTCCTTCATTATTTAACTCTACAGCTTTAATGGAACATTTTCTTAATGAGCCAGAGCAGAAGTAATTACTTTTGGCTGGGTATTTATCAATGGTAATTTAAATGTTGTTTTGTCCTTTGTCAGATTTGTGCATTAATTCAAAGATCAGTTGGGTTCTGAAGAGTGAAGCAATGGAAAAGGCAGTGAGAAAAGCTTTATCTTCATGGAGTTTTTTGCTCAGTTTACAAGTAAAAATTGGGTGGGTTTGCTGGCTGCTGGCACCTAAAAATCTTAACCTGGTCTGGGAAAGTCACAGAGGATTCTCTGCTATCTACATGATGACCAGTAACAAAGTCCCTATTACCCAGACTGTGGTTTGTGCAGTTGTATTGTCTAAAATAGAGATTTTCAGCTGGTGATGCTCAGATCCAAGGGACTCCATGGGTGGCTTCTACGCCTCTCTGAAAAGTAACTAAGAAAAGTGCATTTGATAGTGGGCTTACATTTACTTTCATAGCTGCACTTTTCCTTCTGGGAAAAAAACCCAAACAACCCAATTTCAGCAATCTGCAAATTAAAAAAAAAATATTTTGGCTAGGGTTTATCCTACAGTCACATGGATGTTAACAGCTGTTAATGGGGAGGGATGTGGTGTTGTGTAGATACACCTAAGGGTGCGTTTGGGCTTGCAGTTATATTTAGCCTGTGTAGGAAGCTTCTGTGTTGGAGTTTAGAAACATATCTGTTAACTCTTGCTTAACATCAGTTAAAACCTTAGAATTGGGTGAGTGTTTGTTGGATTACCTTTTCCCTCATACAGGTCTGATTAAATGGGAGTGGCTCTCATTCAGTTTTATTACACTGAGAGGTGTTTGGTATGTGTCACACTATAGCAGTCTCCAATAAACTAAGCAAACTGTACTAATAAGAACATAAACTGGTCAAAACAAATCCAGGATCAACATGCACAGCTGATGTGTGGTGGCTGCAAACAGAATTACTGCAATGCAGAAGCTTGCAAATACTCCAGGTCAGGCACAGGTCTGAGGTCTTGGATGAAATCTTTGCATCCTCCATTCTGTTTATGCACTGACGTGTGTTTCTGTGGAATTAGGTGGTTCTATAAAAACAGTATATATGTATGTATTTTTTTTATTTCAATGACATTCTTCCTCATGAACGTTCTCCTCAGCAGGGGCTGTTGAAGAAGCAGGTATGCAGTGCTGACAGACTTGAAGTGTCTCTTCTAGCTGACCGACATGCTTTGGAGGAAAGGGCTCTTTGGAGTCCTCTGCATCACTTCGGTGCGCTTTTGAGAAAGCGTATTGGCAAATACAAAAGGCAAATGCTGAATATCTAAAAATGCTGTTAGATTCACAGTCTCTTCTGTGTACATATGCACACACACTGATTTTACATAGGTAAAACCTTTATCTTGCTGCAAATTGCATTCTTAAACCTACAGTGTCTGGTTTATGTGTGCTCTAGGTTTGCAAACCTGTTTGAGAATGAGACCTAATCCCTCATGCTTTGCCACCCTTGCTTTTTCTTTTGTCAGCTTTTTTAATTGCCAGCTTTTTCAAGTAAGCTTGAAAAAGAAGAAATCTTACAATGACTTCAGTTAATATAGTGGTAAGTGCAAAGAGGCTGAATTTGAATGGACCTTGAACATGTGCCTGCAAGGTTAGCAAGGGACTTTATTAATATATAGTAATCCAAGATGACTATAAATTATAATCAGTCAGAGCCATCAACAGGAAAAGCAAGAGATAATTTGCAAATGCTGTTATGCTGGGTTTGGGAAGGGGTATGAGAAAAGACCATAATTTGGTCCATTCTGCAGTGGACTGAATGGATCCATGCTGCTGCTAAAAAGGCCAAATGCACTAAAAGTGAAACAGAGAATCATTTATTAGGTCAGTTAAATACTCAAAGTAATTGGTTTGAATATAGCAATTAGAGTATATTTTCAAGTTTGTATTTTGAACATACAAATTTGCAATTGTAATAAGTAAAAGACACATTTTTAAAGATATTACAGTGCTTGTTGCATGGAGGTATACTCATATACCTGGGCTTTTCTGAAGTTCTTAAATTCCCTGATTCCTATTTAAATTGATGGGAGCTCCTGAGGTGATTTTGGAAATTCTTCTAGTGCCTCACAGCATGCTTGGTCCTTAAAACATGATTGAAAATCCAGCCTAAATGACTGAACTAATATTATTTTACCCACTTATTTACTGCTTGAGGGGAAAAACTTGTAACTTTCTGTTGGATTTTATATTTATGGGTAATATTCACAGAGGTCGCAGTCATTATACAGGTGTCAGAGGCTACCAGGGCAGGTATCCCGGAAAAGGAGCAGTGGTGTACTCAGGGTGATTTAGCCATGGGGTCAAGGGGAGGAGAGTTAGGAGATGCTGGCTTCCTACACATGAGGGATGGGGACTTCTGCATCTGCTCCTGAACAGAGGAAAACCACAGGCAGCCCAAAACAGGACTAGCAAGGCTTTTGGGTAAGGGGCAACAGCAAGGGGAACTTGTGGAAGTTTTTCAGACCCGTCTTGAGGGCAGGCTGTGATTTCAGGTGTGGGTTCTGTTGGACCAGCTCTAACAGCCCCCAGTGCATCTCAGGTGATACCCACACTCAGTTCTTCCTCTTGTTCCGGTCCCTCCAGCTTTTGCATTGATTGCATCTTCTTGTTCTTCTGCAGCTCTTCCCATTCTCTCTACCCTGGGAAGGATTCAAAACCTTTTCTAAAGTGAATAGTTCACTTACAGTGCTACCATGACATAAGATGCTTTGTTTTTGCAGTTACTGTTCATTTAAATCAATCAACTGTTCATTTAAATTCTGCTAAAAGCATACCAAGCAATTGTAACTACAACTAACAAATATTCTTAAATTTGAATGCTATCACTTCTTCCAGCAAAAATAGTTTGTGCCCAGACAATGAAAAAGGAAATTAAAAAGATTAAATGTGTTTAATTAAAGTTATGGCACAAAGGACTATGATAGCTTATCCACCACTAAAACTAAAGGTAACTTCCCATTTTAATAAAAAAAAAAAGGAAACCCTTTGTCCCAGTGTTTTCCATGATGCATCCTCTGAAGTCAGAGATACCTGGGAAATCCTGTGAAAGCAGAGTGCATAAAAGCGTATTATTGAAGTATTTTCTTTTGTTGTCCGTGTAGGGGAGTGTGTTATGGAGAGGGGGGAGTTGTAAGATTATAGAGCCTCCAGTAGGATTTGCAGAAGCAAAGGGAAGTTTGAGGAACAGGGTGTTGGGAAGAGGCAGGGTTCAGGGAAGTGGTTGGAAAGGCTCAGTCCTGCAGGCTCGTGCAGCTTCCTGCACTGATGGCAATACTCAGTCCTGTCCACTTTGTTATTTCAAGCACTAAAGCCCATGTCATTTTTGGAAGGGGCCTGGGACGAGAGACAAGTAGTGGTATGATGACCGCTGGAAATTATTTGGGAGCTGGGAAGTGTTGGATCTCTGTCTCTTCATTTCCCATTCTCCTCTTTGGAGAGTGGTGTTTTCACACCCTGTGCATATCCTTGACTTTCCCACCGGGCCACATATCCAGAGCTCACATCGTCTCCCATGGAGGCATGCTCACCAACAAGTGGGCAGCGCTACCTAATAACTGTCAGAGGAGTTAATAGCTTCTTACCACACGCATATTTATTTGTATCTCATTGATCATTTACCTGGAAACTTTATAGAGTCTATGCCATTTTGAGATGCCTTAAGAAAAACAATTGGTTAAGAGCAAGGAGGGGAGAAGTGTAGGCTGTCTCTTATGGAAATCCCCCTGATGTTTGGGAGGTCCTTTGCTGGGAGATAAAGGGAAGTTTTGACTAGTTGTTGTTACTGCTGTTTGCTTAGTGTACCTTAGCTGAACTTTCTTTACCTCACGCATGGCTTGAACTGAAAAAAACCAACCCCACCTCTGTGAAGAGTTGTCATGTTGCAACTGTACTTCACAGCATGGAGAGTTGTGAGCTCTGACTTAAACAGCCAAAGATTTTATTGATGACACTGTAGTATAGTCAACATATGGGCTTCTATGTAAAGGAAGTAGTTGATCAAGGATGTATCTAATTATTCATTTGTTAGCAGCCTGGTTTGTTCTAATACTTTCTTGGATCTGAGTTATGGTCAGATCTTGAAGATGATGAGGACCATAGGGTGCCTGGGAATACAAAGCACTTTCACCACTCTGGCTTCAATATGTTGTCATGTTATAATTATTATAGTTTATTCATTGTCACTAACCTGTTTAAATATTTGAGAACAAAGTGGTGTGGTTATATAAAACTTTGTGCAAGAAAACCCAGCTCTCAAGATCTTTTTTAAGTGCTGCTGTTGTCATCTGTAGTCCCCTTTGATCCCAACCACATATCCGCATAGTAGCTTTGAGGATCTGTGAACCATTTCTCCCTTTCTCCCCATTTCAGATTGCGGCTGATGCTCGTTAGAACACTTCAGAGCATCTCTTTGAAGGAACATGGTGGCGACAGTGGCTGATCAAAACCCAAATGCTCAAAAACCTTGTGGGGGGAAGAAATCCATATGTCAGAATCCTGTCACATCTTAAATGTGTTATTGGAGGGAAAACAGGCTAATGTTTAGGGCACTGGTTGGGAATCAGGAAAAAAAAAGGATTCAGCACTCAGTTTCCCATCTAACCATGGAAGGACTGTTTTGTTCTCCCTGTTCCTTAGTTCCCCAGGTGAAAATGGGGCTTTTCTTTCTCTCAGAGGCTTGGAAGAGTGAGTTCGTTAAGTGTTGGGACAGCTAGGCCCTCTGATGACGGTAGGAGCTCAGATGAGTGCGACTGGAGGCACGAGGTGGGGCTGTCCTCTGGTTCGTGAGTGATTCAGGGGCATAGCTGTGTGCTTACTGCTTGTAACCCCTGAGAGCTTCGATGCCAGAGCAAAGAGCGCAGTAACTTAGCAAGTCACAGAGCTGTCTCATGGAAGACCACATTGACCCTTAAGAGTTATTCCCAGCAACATCAGCTCATCTCAGCATGTAAGTATAATACAGCCCTAATCTGGAGAGTTGTTATGGGAAAGCAGTCTTATTCCATGGATTACAGAGGTTCCCCGCAGGTCTCTCTTCTTCATTTCTGACAGTTTTGTAAAGCCAAGAAGGTAGAGAGGGTGTGAGCTGGAAACTCCTACTCTGCAGCATTGGGTCCATGGTTTACTGATTTACAGCTTCTGTAAAATGCTGTTGATGGCATCAAACTTACAAAAACGTGTTTCGGGGCATAGTATGGACCAATGATGCATTTTCAGTGATGGAAGCCTGTGAAGCAATGGGCACTGCCTGAGTCTAGAAATCCAGGCTGAGTTCACAGTACTGACAAATAACTTGGAAATGAGTGTCAGCTATCACCGGCAGGAGGAAAACACAGAAGTCAGCACTGTCCTCAGAGATGTTTCTATAAGATGAACCTGCAACTGACATTCTGTGTAACTTCTGCCTCTTCAAATATGAAACTGAATGGCAAATACTAAAAAAGCTTTCTAATGATAATGCTCAATTCTGCAGTGTTCCTGTCATTAACCTAATTCAAAGAAAGAGTCTATCATATCTCTATGCTTTTGTTCTTGGAAAGGGTTCCTCCGATTGCCAGTGGCACTGTCTGACTGCCTAAATGAAGTGATCCCCCAGGAGCTTTGGATCCCAGTCCAGGCAGCTGGCCTGGAGTCCTCACCTTGCCAAGCAGCGTACGCTCCCCACGGCCAAGGTTACTGCTGAATGACCTGCGTAGGGAAATAAATGGGCTTTCAGGTGAAGCTCTTGATGGTGCCACCTCTAGGGCTGCTCTGTGAAGACTATGCTATGCAAAAATATTGATAGACATGATAAAAATAACTTGTCATTTCTATTTTTAGGGAAGGGATTGAATACTTGTTTGCAGAGTCCAGCCTCGTAGGGCCCTGAATCCAAAACTGAGGCCTCTTGGCCCTTTCGTGATGCAAACAGTAATTTAAAATATACATCTGGCACAGTGCAAAGAGAGAACATCCAGCATCTGTCACATTCCATTATCTTGCCTTGCTCCTATTAGTCTATTATTAGTATTTAAACTAAATATATCTTCCCGCAGGCTGCTAACCTCATTCAAGTATCCATTCCTTTTATTGCCACAAACGGTTCTGAACATCACGTAAATGAAACTGGAACATCACTTGATGGACTGTTATCATATTTTATTGCTTTATTTTATTTTAAATGGGAGGAAACAAAACTTGCCAAATGTTGTCGTATGGTTTGAAGAAAATGAAATGTATTTCCGTATCGTTTTGGGTGAGGGAAGTGAACAGAGGCTTTTCTAATGGAGATCAGCTGCAGGCGTTTGGTTCCACACTAGCAAGGGCCCATATGCTGTCACTGGTGTATCGGTTTTGTCTTGGGGCTGTAAGACTCTGGAATGACTGGTTTTTTTTTTTTTTTAAACCATCTTTTATAATTAATTATCTGCCTCCTCTATCTCTTCAAAGCCACGTGAAATAAAGACGTCGTAAGGGACTAGAATTACTCTAAGCAAGAAGTTAGCTTAGAAATGTTTCCCTCCCAAGTCGAATGCTGTGTTTCCACTGGGAGTTCTGCTCAGCAGTTAGAAAAAAAAATGCCCAAACCCTCGGGTAGCCTTTTGAAATGAGTTGTGGTTTTAATTCATATCAGCACAGACCGCAGCGCTTGCCCAGGGCCCAGAGCGGTGCCCTTCCCCAGGCTGCCACGAAGGATGCTCGTGAAGCAGCCAGCCTGCACCACAGTTTGGGGGGGGGCCCCCGCGCTACGTCTGTGCTCCTACATCAAGCAGTGCCCCCTTACGTTCCAAGGTCCTGGGACAGGATCATCCGCACGGTTGAACGCGGCAGTCTCGGGCATTATTTTGGCCTGGGCCAGGTAGTGCCATCTCAAATAGTTCCCAAGATGGGTGGATGCTAGCGCAGAGTGGCGGCAGTCCCGGGGAGTAAAGGGAGCAGTGGTGTGGACATGAGCCTTCCTCGTCCAGGGGCTCAGTCCCGGAGAGCAGTCCCAACAACATTTAATTTCAAAGCAGGGAAAGCGAGGGTCCTGCAGCCCCAGGCACGTCTGCAGGGGCTGTCCCACCACCCCAGCTCAATGAACTAGAGGGTAGCCGTGGTGCTCCGGCTAGAAAGCCTGGGCAGAGCATCACTCAAATGCAACTGTGCAGCTGCTGGTCTCTGAGCTGTGGCATTTGGAGTTGTGCTGAATATCTCAAAAGTGCCTGGAAATGACCTTTTGATTGTTTGTTTCTGAGGCTGTTGGTTTTCTGCTGGTAGAGTCCCCTGGCACAGAGTAGAATAAGCTATTTGAAGTTGGCCGTGTGTCAGTTTGACAGTGAAGGATCAGTAAGGTGCAGAGGCCTTGTTCTGAATCTGACCGCCTGCACGGTGTCAAAAAGGCGATGCGGCTCTGGACCTGCCGTAGCAGCTCTCCCCTCTCCCCAAAACTCCTCTGAGCTGATCTGCCCTCTCAGCACAGGCAAGGTGCTTCTACACACCAGAGGTACTTGGTTTTAAGCTAATCCTATCTTCTAGTTGACATTATTTATTTATTGTTTTACATTATTTATTATAGTACTGTACTTGTTAAATATGAAAACAGTACCAATACGTTAGGAGTCACTCTTTCTGCCCTGTGCAAGTCTCACTTTTACGGATGAGCGAAGACCCACACGCACCTGGAGCAGATCCACTGCCCGGGTCCCTCCCAAATGGCTTGCAGGGTCCGGGGCTGGCAAGGGGCAGGTCTTACCTGCTTTTCAGTGCCCTGTCTGCAAGCCTGCACCCACAGTTGTGCTGACCTGCCTGGGTGTGCTAGCTTGGAGGGAGCAGTCGCACCGCATTACAGCCCAAGGAGACAGAGTTGTGTCCCAGGTGGCTTTCCCAGCCCGAGCATCGGCAGCCGTAAGCTCTCAGCCTGCATCCCCTGGGGGCTCAGCAAGGTCTGGGCTGCCGGCATCCCGCAGGAGGTAGGGAGGCTTCTGAGCTTGCGTGTGAGCTGGCCGAGACAGAAAATTGGAGCTCTGCTTTGGGCCAGCAGTGCAACAAAGACAAGCCTTGCATTACAGGCGTGCTGTTGCTCTGGAAACTTGAAGCCTCCTGTAAGCAATGCAATTACTAACTGGTTATCACTTTTGCTTCACCAAGGAGAAGATTTTGTTAATTTAGAGAAGGCTAAGAACACAGAAATAGATTTATTTTTTTTTTACAAGGCTTCCGGCTTCCTCGTAACAGCCTTTAAAGAAACTGTATTTCTTTCTCTGTGATCACTGTAGGACCTACCTCCAGAAGGCAAATGTATAAAATCTTCTCTATCAGCCTCTAAACATTTCCTGTAGAAGAGAAAAGATGACTCTCTTCTGAGTTATCTCAACTTGAGCTGGCATGGAAACTCGTTTAGTGCACAGTAGCAGCTGCATCTCTTCAACTTAAATTGATATGTGGCTGCTGCTTACCTCAGCTCTTCTCCTGACTTGTTAACAAAATGATTATTGGAAGGTGTACTTCTTAAATCTAAATGTTAAATGGTGTTTGGGAACAACTCATGTCCCCTTTCCTCCTGGCTGAATTAGTTCCCCGAAAGAACAAACCCATAAGGCTATTAGCCATGACAGTAAGCACAGGTGTTGAAAAATATCATCCCTGGGGGATGAGGGAGTGTTTTGTTCCTGAACTATGGAAGAAAAGGCTCAGCTATAAAACAATAGGGTTCTAAAACTTTTTTAAGCTGCAACAGTTCTTGATGTCTAAAAATGCCTTTGCAGACTCTCTGCCCTGTGCAGTGTCTTCTGAGACCCTGCTTTTTCCTAAAATACCCGTGTTTGGGTTGGCACTGTATGAGGTGCCTTTTAAAGGAAATGTGAATGAAAGCGAGTGGTGTTACTGAATGTCCATATGCAGCAAAGAACTGTAGGAAATGTGTTTTATCCCCAAGAGCCTGAGGAAACCACAAGGCAGAAACCCCCTTGGTGGCAGCTCTGCCACAAGAAGAGAATACAGCGGCAGCAGGGAAGCCTCAGAGATGGCCAAGGATGGAAGAAGGCACCGAGCTGCCCGCCACACTTGCTGCAGCTGCCCTACCCAGGAGGGAGACGTCCACCGGGGTCAGGGTGGGATGGGTGTGAGGCCGCTTGGCTTTCTGGTACAAAACTGGCCTCAAGTTGCACCAGGGCAGGTTTAGGTTGGACATTAGGAAAATATTTTTCACTGAAAGGGTTGTTAAGCACAGGAACGGGCTCCCTAGGGAAGGGGTCGAGTACCATCCCTGGAGGTATTTAAAAGAGGGGCAGACGAGGTGCTTAGGGACATGGTTTAGTGGTGGGTTAGGTTAACGGTTGGACTTGATGATCTTAAAGGTCTTTTCCAACCTAAACGATTCTATGATTCTATGGTTCTATGAAATGGCTACTGAGCCTAATGCAGCAGGGAACGATGTCTGACACTTATTTTTGCAAGGTGTTTAGGGACCATTGCCTTTCAAGACTCGCCGCTGTGTGCGAATAGGTGAGGGAGAGGCAGTCCGAGTAGAGCCGCCTCTACAACGGGATGCTGCTGGGAACAGCGTTTGTATTTTCAAACTTAAATAATCTGGCAGTCCCCACTGTGGCCTCATGCTACTTGGGTCTATCCCAATTTTATTGAAAAGTGTTGTTGAAAAGACATACTTCGCACACTGGTCAGAGCAGACCTCGTCAGAGTTACTTTAAATAAGATTTCAGAACTTTTTTTTTCCTCCTAGTTTTGTTCTCTCCAGGATATTTTCCAGTCCCATTCTGCAATATTTGTTAGCAATTTTAACAGCTGTTCTTTCCTTAATTATTATCATTGGTTTTGCTTGACTTTTTCTGTTCCAGAGCAAAAGATGACAACCAGGCCCTTGTATCTTTTCCATGTGCAAATATACTTTTTCCTTTGTCAGTATAAAAATATGTAGTATTTGGGGCAAAATACCTGAACCCCATCTTTATCACATTGAGCTAGAAGTTATTCACTCATTCTAGTTAACCAGCTAATGCAGAGCCCTGCACTGCCTTGGGTATCTTTCCCCCTTCAAGAAAACATGAAGACTTAAACCAGAAACCTGTGTGTGTGTTGAGCCTGCGGCTTTGTAATGGATAGATTGTCTGGATTAAAATCTTCCTAAACGTGTGAAGTGTAACTCCCACTCAAAAACGCACAGCACAGTCTGAAGCTATCAATGATATTTGAAACTGTGTTTTTCCAGCTTTCCCATTTCTTTACTCAACTGCAATGGTTTTTACGAGCTCGGGGCGCTCACCGTCTGAGACACCCTCTGGCACAAGGGCAGAAGTGGCAGCCTCCTACAAGCTTCGAAAGAACTTTCAGTACTTGAAAGAGGGCTCTTCAGTTAATTTAGCCCCTTCCATTAATGTGCCAAGGTTTAAAGCTGAACTGACCTAATGGAAAAGCTTTCTGCTTCCATGTGGCTTTCTGAAAAAAAGAACAAGCATAAATTAATTGCTAAACAAAAATGTAAGCCAGAGTTAGGGTTAGTAATGCATGTTTATGGATTTAAAGCGTTAGGACTTAAATCCAGATCAAATATTTGAAAATGGGGAGTCTGGTAAAGACCTACATATGGAGTTCCCTTTACCTCTTCATCCTTTCTCAACCTTAACCTGTCATACAGACATCTTGGCATTCAGTCATTATACCTCACGTGAGCCTAAAGGTCATGATCTACCTGCTAAAACCACACTCTTCCACTTCATCCTCACATTAAGAGCCATCCCAATCAGCATTTCATTTTTTCCTGCTCGGCACGCTGGACAACGTACATGCAGGGACATCAGCTGATGGCTCAGCCAGCTGAGGACGGTGTGAGGACCTCTCCTCCTCTCGTCTTCTCTTTTTTGCAGCATTCACGTGCTCGCAGCCAGGTGCCTCTCTGGTTTTCGTGGTTCAGGAGAAATTCAGTCCATTCTCTGAGACCCCACTGGAGGACACAAACTCCAGCTGAAGCCCTCTGCGCAGGCCAGATGTGGCGTTGTGTCTCTTGTCCTGGTGCAATGGTTACGCAGCAGACATCGGCATATCTGCACGGCGGCAGGTCTGATGGCAACGCCGGTATGCCTGCAACCCGGCCTTTGTGGATTACAGGATGCATCTTTGCTACTATTGTTGCCTACGGCAGCTGTACGCAGGCTAAAGGTAGACTCTGACCTCGCGCTGGCTAATGTATTTCTACATTTGGTCACCTTTCGCTGCCTTTTCATACGCAGAATTTAGACTGATGTAACTGTCTTTCTAGTTTACCAAGTACAGAGCAGATTTTGCTGTTTCCCTTTTATAGTCAATGATTTACTTTCCTCAGTTTTAAACAGAAAAAGCATTGCTAGCAAAAATAAAATGAAAAGCAAATAGCATGAAAAGACTCCAAGAAAATATATTAATGATATGATATATTAATATTTATTTAATTGCTGCCATTTCAGGTCAGTTTCCCTTAATACTCGGTACTGTTGACTTCAAATAAACTTTAAGCTATAATTGTTCGCACATAAGTATATCCTTGATAGGGTGGAGATGGTGGCCAGGGTCGGAACAGAGTTGGAATTGTTTGTGAAATGCATACTGGGACTTACTTCACCTTTAACTGTTTGCTTTTGCAAGGATAGCAGTCCGGTCATGCTGTGTTGGATTAATATTTATAACCATTTTTTAAAGAGTTCTGATCTGGGAAATCATCATTGCATATTTTTAGACGAGATTTCTGAGTAAAGAAAGCAGTGGTTTGGCATGTGCAAATAAGATGCTGTTACTATTTTTCAACTGCCCCTACTCACAGCGGAGAAAGT
>NW_009259976.1:1972858-1976522 GCF_000687185.1 Egretta garzetta
TCTTTCCCACTTCACAAGCAGACCTTGGAAACCAGCACACTAAAATTAGGCGGCATGTTTGCATTTTCAACCTCTCCGAGCGCAGCACTGCAAACAGTCCATTCTAGCTATGCCATTATTGTACAACATAGGGGTTTTCTTTAGAAGGCAAACGTCATTCCTTATTACTTACAGCTCTTGACGTTGCTTTAAAAAAAACCAAACCTGCCTTTGCTTGGCAACACAAGCGCAAAGACAGAAGCTGCCCTCACTGCGGCGTCCTTGCTGACCCCCTAAGACAGGATTGTCGGAGGCACTTTGGCAGCCGATGGTTCAGCTGGAGGGAAGGTGGGAATGCAAAGTTATAAAAGTCAAATGTCCTTTCTGTTTTCAGGAGGTAGAGAAAGGATCGCTAGAATAGCAAGTTCTACGCTATATTTAAAAGTATGCTATTAGTCTTGGAAAAAAAAAATCAAATTCAAGGTATATCATTCTGGTAGAGTCATGTAATCCTGGTATCTGAGAGTACTGACAAAGGTTTTGCATTATTCCTGCTCGTGAATACATGGTGTATTTTAAGGTACAGTAATGGAACCTCTTTATTTTTTTTTTTTGTTTGGTTGTTTTTTTATCCTGAAAGCTTCCAATTAAAGTTAAATTACCTCTTTACCATTCGAGAGCTTCATATGCGGGGAACTGCTCCTCACAACTTCTGCATAAATCAAGCAAGATACCTAATTTGCTCAAATAAGAGCAAAGAACGATTTGCTAAACGACGACAACCGGAAACCCAACAAATCCTTTTCGACCAGAAACAGGTAGCCCAGCTTTTAATTGCATACAACCCTGAACACTTGGCACTGCCAGAAGAAATTAACTGCCGTAGTTAATCCCGGCTGGCACCAGGCCATGCCTCTGAAGGGGAGTCCCGTGGGGTACAGGCTCTGTTCATGGCCACCTGTACGCTACGTTCCCCACGAAGCACTGAGCAGGTGCGGGGTTTTTGAATACAGACTGAAGTTTGGCCTACGGGCAGAAAATTAAATAAGGATTTTTTTTTTTTCTGGGAAAGGTAGGAGACCACTTTGAATGATTAGGTTTGGGGGTTTTTTGTATGGGTTTTTTCTTTTTTTCTTTTTTTTTTTTTTTGAGAAAAAGGAAAAAAGGTTTTATTGCTAACTCGCCAACGCAGGAAACTTCCAGGAGCAGACCCGAGTTTCTCCACTTTGCCACCAGATGTCCGTCATGAGCAGGGAAACCTGATGACCTGAGCCATACCCAGGAGCCTATAACCACTGCGTTTTTGAAGATACGACAGCGAGAGGAAAGTCTGAGTGAAAGTACAGGTTACCGCGCTACAATATACATTGAATTAACTCCTTAAAACTTGCGTGTCAGCCTGCAGCCGTTGCCGAACACAGTGCCTTTGCGCTCCTCCAGAGACTGGGGTATTTGGCTTGCCTCCGAAGTCTCAAAGTCCCCTGCAGAAACTTGCCCTTTCAGATGGCTGGGGTATCTGAAATCCGCTGCTGCAGGTGCCCTCTGTAAGAAGACTGAATTCTTTCACCCCTCGGCGAGTTGCTGAGTGATGCGGTGACCTCCCCAGGTCTGATAGCGTTACCCAAAACCCACAGTAAAGCACATGCATCTACATGTCAGAAGCATTTCCAGGGATAAGTAGTGTACGTCTCCGGGAAGCACTGCTGAAAAAAGTGAAAGACCGAAGTTTAAATTACCACAAGGTGCAGTGACTTCCTCAGGAGGAGGGTGTTGGCTTCCTAGCTGCACACGCAAACTTACCTTAAGACTAAGGTAACTTAACAGGGAAGTGCTGGAAGGTTTGCGGTGTGTCCCTGTCCCCAGACTGCATCCAACTCAGATGCCCAAATGCTGCCAACTGTTACTACAGCCGCTATTTATTGCGGTAACCCCTGTGCAAATGGCAATATTTCAAATATGTGTCTTCCAGAATAAAAATGTCTAGGTGATACACATTTGAACATCGGAGAAGCAGAAACTCACCCAACAGCTGCCCCGGCGTTTAACACGGTCTGTTGCAAAATGTGCCGCCATCTCTGCCCCACTTCGGGAGGGGCAAGGGAGCCTTTGGGTGGAAGGGGTCATTCTTCAGAGATAACCACGTAACCTCTGTCACTGTCAAAACAGGAAGGGGAGGCTACAAAGCTCTGCCAGAGACAGCAACAGGAGTGACATCCATCCGAACAGGCTCCGAGACCGGGAAGTGAATGGCGCAGAAGCGGCTGCCCTCTTCCCTCACCACCTGCAGGATAAGCACCTGCCTGGGCAATCTCCCTCCTGACATCAGGGCTCCTGCGCTTCCTCCCAGCCTGTCCACATCTCCTTCCTAAGGCGGCTGTGAAATGGCTCCTTGATGGGCTGAGAGGGACGCGGGATGGCTCATGCACCAGGCTGGGCTCCCGGGAGCCTGGGCTTTCCCAGCGGGATCCTACACCGCCTTGCAGGAGGAGAGGGGTGTTCCTCGCCTCCTCTCTCTGGGAGTGAGCCCTCCTCTCCCCATTTACTCAAACCAGCCCCATTGCTCTAGGTTGAGAAGAGGGGATACACAACTCAGTGGTACAAAAGTTTCCCTGGACACTGCCTGCCCCAGTCCTTAGGGGATGATGCAGACCTCTTTCATTAAGGTAATGGGGTCCAGTACAGTAAAAGGAGCGTGTTGGGTCCATGCTGTCACATGCACGTGAGGGTCAGGAGAGACACTTCTGAGCATCTGCACAAACAGGAAAAAAAAAGGGGGGACAGTTGCAAAAGCAAGTTCCATGCTCTTCTCTCCCACCCCCATGATACCTATGTATCTCCTTAAAGATGCCTTTTTTTTTTCCTTCCAAACCCAGCTTTTAAATACCCAGTATTACAGTGTTCCTTGAGTGGTGCAGTTAAAGCACCCCTCTGTAACCTTGCTTTCACATAAGTGAACGCTCGTCGTAACCTCCACTTCTGAAAATAACATATTCTGCCTTGAATATTCTCAGCTGTGTCTCTGGGAAACTGAATATGAGCTTATTGCCAGATTCTGATTCTAATAAAGTTAATGGAATTTTTGCCAGTGACTTCAAATGGTCCAGATATTATTCCCGGGGCCAACTCCTATGAAATTATCCCAGTTCAAACCTAGAGCAATTGCACTGACTTCAGCAGGGCTAGCCTGGATTTATTCATCCAACCCGAGCGAGACCCACAGAGATTGAGCATATGGAAGAGCTGCTTCTCGCTCAACCTAACCGCCGTTACGAAGCGTGTTGGACGGTGGGGTTTTCCTCTCTCTTACGGAAGGGCTGAAAGCAGAGATGCAGCCTTAGACCTGTACTGTAGGAACTTTTACAGCAGTCTAACCTGTTTCACAGTAGGCTTACGGAGATTGGCACTTCTTCCATCAGGGCTGGCGGGGGGGGGAAGGGGGTGCCTGTACCCAGCCATTTACCAGTGCTCCGTGCTCGGTTTCGCAAGGTGTTCCAGAAAAAGCTGCGGGACGCCGTAACCGGTTCAAGCGAACGGCAAGGCTTTTTCGGACTCGGAATAGGTAGCACTCCACCTATTTTCAGGACGAACAGCCTACGTCCTCTAAGGGCAGGGAGCGGGAGGGGTGGCCGAAATCCTTCTTTTAAGAAGACGCGAGCCAGCAGAGAGGCAAGGCTGAGGCGGCCGC
>NW_009259976.1:1977686-1993179 GCF_000687185.1 Egretta garzetta
GGAGGGCAAAAACCTCCCGTCCCTCTCGCGAAGGGTGAAAAAAGTTAAGCCGCGGAAGGCAAAACCCGAGGGGGACAGAAAAGAAAAGGGTCTGGTAGTGGTTTGGGTTTGGTTTTTTAACAGCCTTTTTGTCCCCGGTTCGGTGATAGCGGCCAGAGCCCGACGTTCGGGATTAAACCCACCCGGCTCTGGTTCCGGCGGCCACGCCGGAGCACAAGTCGCGTTCGCTCCGTGCCAGGTCTTTTTTCTTTCTTTTTTTTGAGCGGGTTCTGAGCTGGCATGATGGTGAATATGTGACTCCGTGTTGGATATTCTGGTGACTGAGTCCGGGAATGTGATAAAAATCTGTGTCGTGTGGAAATCTTGAGATAAGTTCTGCTAGACGTCAACCTGCTCTTCAAACGAGTCGTGCCGTCAGGGTGTTACCGATGTGAAGGGCTCCGAGGTGGGCATTTCAGTGGGAAAGCCGTTAAGCTTTTTACTTGAAGGGGCCCTGAATGCTAGACTGCAATTATAAGGAAACAGTGTAATTAGATTCAGCCTAATGTGGAGAATGAAAATATTTCAGTTGGCAAATTGCAGTTCCTTTTTTTTTTTTTTTTTTAAGGGAATTCCTGTGGAGCTCAACTGTCTTAGACAGTCGGCTGAAAACTGTGTCTGTTCACTTAGTGCTTCCTGAGCTGTGCGCCGGAGTGACGACACCTGCGAAAAGCTTGTCTTGTTTAAAAAAAATATATATAAATAAAATACAGATAGTTGTGTGTTTCCTCATCTAGAGGAGTGATAGGTCACTGCTGAGGGAAATTTATTTCTCTGAGCTCCCAGCACCGGTAGGTGCGCTCCATGACTTTGTACCATGGTGTATGTATTTAGAACAAGTTTAGCTCAAGTCTGCAGGGCTGGGTGATTTTTGTACCTGATGAAAGACCCAAAGTGGGTCAGAAGTGCCCCCCTTGTGCTGCGAGTGTTTGTTGGAGGATTGGTCCACGCTGAAATTCGGGTGCCTGCAAGTCCTGCAGGCACAGCTGAGCTACAAGGGGGATGCAGGACATGCAGCGGCACAGAGCCCCGTGGGCTCCGTGTGCTGCGCCTACAGCTGGCAGGGTCTCCAGCCCTCTCGTTTAAAAGGAGCTCGAGGGTGTTCGGGTGGTGCTGCCATCTCGGAGCTCTGATGCTTTTGGTTGAGATGTCCTGAAACCATCCGTCAATGAAGCCAGCGTGGTTTGTGTCTTGCTCGGACCCTGAGACATGGGAATTCTCTATGGGTTTCAAGTCCGAAGGGGCCAGCTGCTTCTCTGCTCCCTTTTGCTGAGCTTCCCCTCTCCCAGCCTCCGCAAACCTCTCTGTCCTTCGAGCGCACAGACCTGCTGCCTTGGGGACTTTCAGGACCTATACCGTGAAGGAGCTGTGAATTTAAGCAGCGCGGGTGTAGGTTGTAGCTGTCTATAAGCAATCCCCCAGCACGTTTTATTTAAAGCATACGGAGCAAGGTGCTTGCAGAGGGCTTGGGTGGTTCCCAGCTTATAGGTATTTAGCCTCCTGCTTTATAAAGCGCCAGGAGAGCAGTATTAGACAGTAGACCTGAAAGCACGTGTTTCTTTTGAAAATAAAGGACTCGTATGATTCACATCAGTTCTGATAATTTGGATCTAGACGCTTATGTAATAACAAGGAAAATTATTCCTGTAACGTAGTGAAATGGCGCGATTGAAATGCTAGTTACGAGTCTCAGGAAATATGAATTAGCTGCAGAAATTTCTCATTGACTTCCAAGTTCCGAGTCATAAACCGTAAAGTCTTTTAACGTGATTGTTTGTTACCAGAGGGTTGGCAAATCGACAGGCTGAGACCGAGCAGCTGTTTGGCTGTTTTCTGTAGCTCCTCCGACATGGCAGGGATTTTTGGGGGTCTTTCACGTGTGTATTGACATTTGCTTTTCCACTAAACTATAATTTGTGCCAGAAAACGAGAGGAAGCCTAAGGTTATATTGCAATATAGAAACTAAAGGTGTGACAGGAGAAAGCCAGCCTGCGCTCTGTCAAAGGGGCTTATCAGATGTAGTCTAGAAAACGCAGGAAAAGATGGTGGGATTGTGGCAGAAAGGCTTCCTGACCTCAAGGACACTGACCATTCCAATGAAGCATATGCCACGCAACCCTGAAGACCCACAGCTGGAGTCTCCTTATAAGCAGATGCTGCCAGAATTATTTCGTCTGGGGGTTTCTTCGTGTCATCAGACCTATAATAAGTTTGGCTCGGTTAAAATCGGCTTCTGAAGGGCTTTGTCCACGTTCAGCCTTAAAGACTCGCCTTTCCATTCCTAAAGGGGCAGCTACCAAAGAGATGTGAGGGGCCCTTGCCATTCTCCCAGGGTTGGGAGCGTATGGTATTACATGGGTTTGCAGCTTGCCTCGAAGGCGCGTGTGACTGCATGGGTGCGGAGTCAGTGTGGGTGGCCGCCGTGACCTGCCTTCAAGTGCCCATGCTGCTTCTGCTGCGGCCCAGAGCCGGGCAGATGTTTGGTGATGCATCTCGTTGTGCTGCAAAGCCATTATCTGGGTCAGCTGTGTGGAGAAATCCTGGTTGTCATGCAAGTTTGCAGGTGTTGATGTTCTTCTACAAGTGCATTTAATTTTTCCAGCTCTGTAGCCCGAAAAGAGTCAGTAGCTTGTAGTCACTGCTGATCTTTAAATGTGGAGCGCTCCAGACCTTCCTGATCCTTCCTCCGGTCTGGGGGTACAGCAGATGTGTTTTCTGTCTGGGTTTCCATATGTGCTCAGGGTACAAGTCCTCCTTGTCGAGGTCTTACAAAGCTGAGGGACTTTGATGAGGTCTTGGATTATTCAGGCAGTGCGGGCAGGTCCCAGGCTCAAAGGTGATGTCCTGGGAGACAGTTTTGTTTCTTTTTTTTTTTTTTAATAAAAAAAAAGGTAAAAGAAGGGGAGCACAGAGGCATGGAGGTTCTCCAGACACAGGGAGTTACTGTCTTACAGGGAGGAAACATCAGTCTTCAAGGCGTAGAGCCTGGGATTTATGTTGCCTACCTAGTGATGTCCATGCTGTAGTACAGACTTGAAAGGTGTGGGTGATAATTCCCAGAGGGGCTGACTAGAGGGGAACTTCAAGTGTCCAGGGTTTCTGGGAGGTGCTTAGCACCTGGTTTTATAAAATGCCTGGAGAGCAGTATCAGGGCGTAGAAGTAAGTGTGTGTTCCCATTACAAGTAGAAAGACACGTAAGATATAAACCGCCTCAGATAATTTAGATAACAAAATTCATTTTTCAGGTTAGATACCAAGAAATAATTTGACAGAAAATACTATCTACCCTTGGTAAACCTGGTCCCTATTTTGGGAAGATGATCTTAAAAGTGTCTGGTTTGGGCATTTTCGCTAGGATGAGGCCCCCAAAAAAGTGCCTGTTTCCTTCCATTTTCCACATAAGACATCTGGATGTCTTGCTCAGATGGAAACGTCTGGGTTTTAGATCTCTTTGGGATTTATCAGACCAAGCAGGGTACCGAACTTCTGTGCCAAGGGAACGGCTGCAGAGCAGGGTTATGGTGTGTTGCGGGCCAACGGGTGTCCTCGTGAAACTGTTCAGACTCTCTTTGGTTGCATCCTTTGTATAAAATGTAGCACTGGTGTGTCTTGACATAGCACTGTTGGGAAAATCTGTTAACATTTCCTATTTGACCAATGTACCTTCCTCGTGGCACCAGGTAGGGTTATCTCCTCTTTCTCCTCTCAAAACAATCCAGGGTTGGAGTGGAGATCCTTCTTTGAGGCAGTTGTGCTGGACTGACAGCTGGAGGCAGGCAAGCATCCCTGGGTGTTGCTGCCAAGGCTGTTTCAGCAAGAGACATACCGCATTCCTCACAACAACCCCCTTCTCCCACAGTCCAGGGAGAGCAGGAGAGAGGGGTCGCCACTCAACCCAAACTTCGGGCTGGGGTCTGTGGCAGATCTGCAGTCTCTCTGGTCTCCTCTGGCTCATCAGTGCTGAGGTGAAGGGGAGCTGCTGCCCAGCCCCTGTTTCACTGGCTGGGGGTGCTGCTTTAACTGTGGCCAGAATGATTCCCTGTATCATGAAAGGTGCTGTGGAGCAATCCTGTGTCAAAATGGGGAAGAAGCTTATCTGGTCCTCGCCCATGCCTTCCTATCCTGACATCCGCACTGAGGGGAAAAAAGCCCCACGCTTCCCGCAAGAAAAACTAAGGAATCCAATGAGAGTCTTTGTGGGATTCTGCTACGACCCAAATCTGGGGCTGTTGACAGCTGGATAGCTGTGCAGGAAAAGTCAGACCCCCTCAAACCCTCCAGGCATAAGGACCGTAAAAAGTCTGCTTTTGGGGTGTGGTGCCTGGTTACCCACAGCATCATGCCTCTTTGTAGCAGACTAACAGCATGGATTCACTGTATCTCTGTACTTTTGGAGAGAGGGTTTTCCCCTTCGTCCCAAGGCACACAGGTCTCTTGGGAGGGCTTCAGGCGAAAGGATGAGGAGGAACCCAGCTGTTGGCCCAGCAGTCCTGCAGGCAGCCCTGAAGCTCTTCCGTGTGGTTTGAGTTGGTACCGTGGTGAAAAGCCTCTTTTATCTTTGAATCCCCAAAAGCCAGGCAATGCCCGTCTTCCCTGCAAGGCTTCCAAGTATCTGCTGGGGCAAGGGTGCTCCCTTTCAGTGCAAGGGAGCTGCTCAGAGCTCAGTGTAGGGCTCGCTGCACAAATGCTCTCGCTCCCCTTGCCTATAAAGCAGCGACTTATGGATGTGATGTCTTCCAAACAGGCTTTTCATCTTTTTGGCAGCCATCACCTACCAGATTTCTTTCTAGGAATGATTTTGCACAAATCCATGGCAAGCACTTAGGCGCAAGCAACGTGCTTTCGCTCTGCATGGCTTTTCACAGGAGGGAAGCGGGGCTCCAGCATGCCCACCTGCCTTTCTAAAGCAGGTGAATTTTTCCATCTGAAGCATCTGATCAGCCCACCTGTCTTTTTCCCAGTATCACGCTTGGTGTCAGGGGATGTGAAATTGGGCAATCGAGATGTATCAGGGAGGTTGCGTGATCATGTTGACGGGACTGTACCATTCATACTGTCATCCCATCTGTTTGTACTCTTGGCCACATGTTGTAAAGGTCAAGACATCTACTCACAGGGAATAACTGGAGTGTGTGATGCTGCGGATCTGTCTGTGCTGCCAGCTGGCTGTGTAAAGCCTCGCGCTCTCGGCATGCGAGCAGCGTCCTCCATGTGTGTCCAGAGCGGGCCAGTATTGGAAATCGTGAAGCTGACGATGGGAATGAGTTTACTGACTTCTGCCAAAACTTGTATGCTGGGCTTCGATGCCAAGACAGATCCCAAGTGTCGGGAGAGCAGCCTTACGTTTGCTGCTCAACTGATGCAGCTCAAGGTCCTTGTTTATGTCATCTCCTCGAAGCAGTCGTTGCTTGTGAGCTGCCTGCTAGCGCGTGGCTGACTGACGACACGATTAAAGAAAAGGGAAATGGTCCACTGTGGACCTTCGATAGCTCTCTGCCTGGCATTCCTTTGAGAAGTCCTCAGCTCCTCTGGACTCTGAATTGGAGGGGCTACAGCCATCCTTCTGCCGTTGGCCAGGAGCCCTGGAAGGTGCGTGGCTCCCGGAGGAGCTGCTGTTCAAAACACGCGCTGTTGAAATGAGCGGAGGGTCATGTTTGTGTAAGGTATTTATCCAGGTCTAAGTGTCACCTGGACTAAGCTGCTGGAACCAGACCGCGTGACATTAGCAGGACTATCCTCTGTCTTGTGAAAGCTTTTCAGAGCTTGAAAATCCACACTGTCTTAAATTGGGGTAAAATGTGCAAGTCTGACTTGCAAACAACAAAAAGCGATTGTAATTGGAAAAAGTTAGTAGTGCCAAAGCGGTCTTGGTTGGTGAGAGTTAAATTTTATATGTAGAAATAACTAAAAAGTTGCATTTTGAAATACAAACCCAGGTGTGGGTTGTGTATGTATGTTGATTTTTTTTTTTTTTTTTAAATGTAAAAGTAGCACTTCCTAGTTCTTTTCCTCAAAAGTTGAAACCAAACTGCTTCTTATAAAAAGGTTTTCTTCTGGCAGTTTTCTTCCAGCTGAACATGGCTTCATCAGAAAATCTCTTGGGCAGGTCTGTTGCATGTGTCTTCTGCTGAGCTCTGGCAGGGACTTCTTGCAGCAGCCTTGTGCCTCTGCCGAGGAGCTGCGGATCCTTGCCGGGTTGAGCCTGGCACATCGTGGCAGTGATGCTCTCTCTCGTAGTTTTAAATATAAACTTCTAAGTGGTGTTTGTGATTTAGGAGGAAGGAAGGTGGTGTTTAGACTTTCCGTGCCACAGAGACGTGATTCTTTTTAAGTCATCTTGCATCATTGCTCATTTGTGGGGGGTTAGAGGAAGGTATGAGTTATTTGGGACATAAACAGTCCCATCGTGTGTTTCTGCTGTATCCCAGCAGATGCACGGTAATCCTCTTAAGTACAGTCCACCAGCTAAGCATTTAGTGTTTCCATTTCTATAGCGATGTGAAACAGAGAACGAACAGTATTGCCTGAATGGAAAAAGGGCTCGTGGTTGGGATATTCCCATTTGTTTCAGCAGGCATCAGACTCCAGAGCCTGGGAGACCGAGGTTAGGGACCAGAAAGTCTTCCTTTGGGCACCTGACTCTTGGAGGGTGGTGATGGGTCACACCTAGGTTCCATGTTTGTTGGGGCAATGGTCTTAAGCTGAAAGAGGGTAGATTTAGATTGGATATAAGGAAGACACTGGAACAAGTTGTCCAGAGCACCTGTGGATGCCCCATCATTGGAAGTGCTCAAAGTCAGGTTGGATGGTGCTTTGAGGAGCCTGATTGAGTGAAAGGTATCCTGGCCAAGAGCAGGGATGTTGGACTAGGTGATCTTCCAGCCCAAGCCATCTATGGTTCAAAGTGTGGAAAGGGTGTTTGGGACTGGGATTTTCTAACTGTGATACGCTGAGGGTGAGGGGACCTGCGTTTGAACTGGTCAGTAGGTTGTCTCTTTCCACCATTTTTCCCGTCGTGGCTGGCAGAGGAGGAGGAGGAGCAGTGCCTCCTGCCGCCACCTTGCGTGGCTGCAGCACTTGCAGCAGGGGTGGGCGGTGCTGGCACCCCAAAGAGGCGCCTGCTCCCTGGGGAGGCCTGTGGCCCCATGCTTTGCACCCAGGATGGGTTCCCAAGGCAGTGGCTTTGGGAAGGGCACAGGGCTGCAGCTGCAGCAGGGCTGCCGCAGGAGAAAAGAGCTTAATTAAAGAAACCGAGTCCCTGTGGAATTGCAGGGGTGTTGCATACATCACATGAGACTTTGATTCATAAAACCTGCTATGGATTGGGGCTGGTATTTCCTGAACTTTCAGTTACTTAGGCTCCCAGGCTAAGAAACAGCCTTGTAGGGTTGGGTGGATTTTTGGGATGGTTTTTTTTGTTTATTTGGGGTTTGGGGTTTTTTTTGGTGATGGCAGGAGATATGTTTTGGTTTTTTGTTAAGGGCATAAAGGTTTTGAGAGCACTGCCTGCAGCGCTCTTTATTTCACATTGCAGTGTTCTTCATAGCACAATGACAGAATTGAATCAGTGGAAGCAACAGTGGGAATTTTTGGCAAAAAAGGATAATGTAGACAGAGCCGAAGTGTTCTGCTAACTAAAACAGTAGCTGTATTTTCAGAGCGCTAGACATGACTGTTTTGATCCAATGTGGTGTTAATCACAAGAATACATAACTGCTTTCCTATGAACTTTCCCCTTAAAAATATCCAATGATATCACCTGATGTTTTGCACGAACGCTCAGTACAACCAGAATTTAGAACAGCTGGCTCCATATAAACTTGGAATATTCATAGGTCAAATATTAGTGTATAAATAAAAACATTTTGCAGATGAAAACAGAAGCGCAGTATTTGAAATACACTCAGCGTGCAGATGTACTTCATGGCTTGAATAGCTTTACAAATTAATCGAGACAGTGTTAACACTTGTTCCGAAGAAGTCAAATTTCCCGATAATAAATGAGAAAGTGTTTTTCAAACAGAATCGCAAAGATGTGTTATTCCACGTATTTTAATGGTCGTTTGCAGTACGAGAGATGTATGGATCAGCTATTTGAAGCCCCCTTGTAAATAAGATGCATTTGATCAACCCAAAATCTTACCAGTGGCAAGTGGAGAGCCGCAATTTCTTTTCTGGAGTGCAGGCTGTAAAATATGCTGTCTTTAAAGCGTGACCACAAATGCTCGTGGCGAGGTGTACCGCTGAACGGGGGCGCAGATGCAGTGTTCTTATCATGTCATTTACTGCGTTGTGTTTGCGTGGCGCGTGCGGTCAAGGTATTAGGCACGCTTGTTTGTGCAAGGGCTAAGGGGTGACATAATGTCTATTGAAGCACAGGCATTTAGCTCCGTACCAGGCAGCAAGGCGCATTTAAGAAAGGAGAACAGATCAGAGCTTGTGGGCAGGTTGTGATAGTCGCACCCATGAGCCAAGAGGTGTTGGAGGGATGAAAGGGTCTGTAGTTTCGGTGTGAAATGGAGGCGCCTTCTTGTGTCTCCTGTGCTTTCCAGACCATTTGAGAGAAGAGAAATCTGTGAGAGTAAAGCTATAAGCAGTCAATCCTGGTCCTCCTACAAGGAATAAGATTGTCCAAATGAGTTGGAAAAAATGTTGAATGGTAACAAACACGTACAAGGCACGAAAGACTTGTCTGCCTCTGGCTTTGTAAACTCTCTAATAAAAGTTATTTGGACATGAACACTTACTGCAGCCTAACTTCTGTATTTTTCAAACTGTGTTAAAAGTATCTGGAATAAAGCTCTGTATTGGGGAATAAAGAAGCGGTCAGAGCTTTAATTCCTCGTGTTGGAGAGGGGCAAGCTCCTTCTGGCCGAATCCAGATGAGCAGAGGTCGAAGTGGCAGTCTTAATTGCCAGATGCTCTGCAGGAAAAAAGGAGGAAGCGTTTCCTCTCTCACTTACCATGGGTTTCCGCTTCATATTTCTTCTCTTCTTATGCCCACGCTGGTGGCATGGTCCAGCTCAGCTGTGATAAACATGCTTCTTGGTGTGGGAAGAGGCCTTACAAGCTTTTAATATACCTGTGTTTTCATCGTGATGCCAAGCTCGGTTCCTCAACGCGTTTGTGTGCAAGCAGTGAGAGGCTTTGCTGCCATCCTGGTCCTGACCTTTCGTGCCTCACCAGGGTCAGGCGCAAGGTCCTGTTCTGCAGAGGGGTCGCGTGCTCCCAGTCCTTGCCGGCCTGAGGAGCATTAGGGATCACAACTGTTTTGGGCATCTCTCTAGTGGTCAGCAAGGGATGCTGAGGAGAAGGATACAAAGCTGGGCTTTTAAAGTATCAAAGGAAATAGAAAATCTGTAACATACGTAAGCGAGAGAACATCTGCGCTTATTTTTAAGTGTCAACTTTATGGTGAAGCAATGGGTTCGGTTTGGTAGTGGTCCTGGTTATTAAATCTGCTTTTCTCACTTCAATGCTCATCTAGGCTGTACACGATTTTAATGCAAAATAGTAGGAGCATAGTTCTAAAATTTAAGCCTGGTATGAAATCCGCATTTGAATATCTACACAAACATTTGATCCACAAGTACGGGATCCAGGTGCTCGATGTAAATGATGAAGCTTGGAGAAGAAACCCTTCGTTTTAGAAAAGCAGCAGTCTTTCTTGCCCACAAACTGTCATTCTGAGATCGCATTTCAAGCATGCGGACCCTTTTGCTTAATTATTGTAACATCAAACGTCTTCGACATGAAAGGGACCAAGCAGTGGCTATGCAAGATAATGACTTGTTTATAAAAATAATTTAAACAGCATATGAAAAGGATAAACATGCATGTCCTGCCAAAATCACTGTATGTTCTGCAGGCTTTGGTGATTGTGAATCTCTTGGCTTGCCCTTTCAATTTCTTTTTAAAAAAAAAAGATATATAAAAAAAGTTCTCATATTCAAGGAATTTCCAACTTACTATGCTATAGAAGATAGCTGGAGAGAAAATATGTTTGTTTAACACACTACAAGACAGATTTTCACTTTGAGATGTCTGTGTCTCATCTCTGGCATATGATAGTTTTTACACTTTAATGATGGTAGCAGCCGTCCTGTCCAACAATATTCCATTCTGCAGGGTGTGTAGCGCTCATTACTTACTAGACAATGTAAGGATACTGCTCTGTCTCTTATCCGGGACCTCAAAACACTTCATAAGCATTGAAGTCTTACAGCGTGCTCTGATGAACAAAAATTGCTCATTTTCCAAATGGCTAAGCTGAGGCTCAGAGGGCACGACTGGACGGGGCTGAGATGAGGTCCCTGAAATTCCTGCTTCCACTCCTGCAATTTAACTGTGAAACCACATGCCACATTACTGTCCTGGCAGATGCCCAAGTGCCTCATGGAGTCAGTGGAACAGTAGGGTCTTATTCAGTGAAACCCATCCTTCTTCAGGTTGCAACGTCGGTCAGCTGGAGACCACGAGTTCTCACTTGACTTAGGCTTTAGTCCTTCCCACCGTGAACCTTGCTCATTGGTGTTGTGCAATCTGTGCCTTCTGCAACCGCGCTTTGTTATAGGGACATGGCTCCTCAGACGTCCTTGCAAACAGCCCAACGTCAAGTAAGACCTCCCATCTGAACATGAATATTCACCAGACAACCATTTGTACTGATATCTACTGTTTGCCCTAAGTGACGGCTTTTGCGAGACAGCAGCTCTTCCTTGGGTCTCTTGACCGAAGGGCATAGGAGACACCTGGGTGGAGTGGGCAGGCTCTGGTTTTATGCGTGTGTTGTCGCGTACACAGGCATAAGCTGGCATCCACGAAGAGCTGAATATGAAAAATTAAAGCAGTCACAGTCTAGCACGTTTTTCACTTGAAACTACTGGAGAGCCTAGTAAAGGTTTGGTTGACTTTTGGTAATGGTGATGGTAATGCCCATGCTGTGGGGTGGTAATGTCTTTTGGTGATGTCTGTGCTGCAGGGAAGCTAATAGCAGAGGTTCTTCTGAGGGAAGTTAACTGATAGTTTTGTTGAGAAACTCTGAATAAAAATACAGTGTAACGGCTGCAGTCGGTATAATGACTCCTTTATGTTTCAGGAGCTATTGGGATTGGGTCTGCCTGATACTTTTGCTATCACTAGTCTCAGTAAAAAAAATTTTATGGGGTCCCAAAACAGTCTGTTGCTTCTGGCAGCCAGAGAGCTGGCAGCTCGGACTCACTGAGGCTTGAAGAGATAGTTCATTAATTCGTGGCACTTTCCAGAATAAACATGGCAAACCTTCTCTGAAATAACAGACGGTAAATCCTCCTTGTCACTCAAGACTGCACATTTGTCTTCAGAAAGGGGCGGTGAAAGAAGCTGTCCATCTCCTAATGAATGAGAAAATAAACAGAAGATGAATTGTGCATTGTGTCATACTTGACATGGCAGAGCTTCGGGGTGGAACAACAACAAACCTTTCCTCCCGTCTTATCCCTGCTGAATGTGGACCTAAACCAAGCAATGCCCACCGGGCAGGCTATCAGAGAGCGTAAACTATCATAGCTCTCCTGCAGGGATCCCTGGTGGGAACGACAGCCTTTTTTACTCCTGATTTGACTCTTTTGGGGAAGGTAGATTTCAGCACCTCTCGGCTTCGGGTGCTCGGGGAGGGGACCCTCTGGCTCCTCTGTGCTGCGAGGCTCGTGAAGGTTGCTACAAGCTGGGGTTGCTGGGAGCGCACAGATGTTTTGTGCAGCTTGTTATTTTCTATGTTGGAGGCTATGAGTCAGATTACTGTTACCAAAATGTTTATGTGAAATCATTTCTGAGTCATATATTTGCATCATATACAACCTGTCTGACAATCAAAACATTCAGTGCTCAGCTAATGATTATACTCGGTTTTCCAACACTCCGCTCCAACATAACATAATTACACGGCAAAGTGCAATACGTTACTTTGACAGGGTTCTTCATGCGTCTTGTGATGTCAGAATATCATCGACGCTATTATTTGACGGAGAAATACGGACCTCGTGGCACGAAACAAAGTTAAAAATAGCAAGAAGCAGTCCCTCGGAAACACAGTGCCTGGCAAACGTTCCTGAAAATGGGCTTTTCTGGTCCCCAAGAAAGCATGTATTTCAAGAAGTGGCGTAGTGCTTTTAACCTCACTCTGTCCAGAGAGGTGCCTGGTCAGGGTTTACCGGCGAATTAACAGGCAGTTGTGGATATTTGCTTGGAGAAATTGAATACTGGGATTCAGTAGCTGCTCAGGAGGCTGTTTGGTAGTTTCTGTATAATACGGTTTATAATACGGTTTACAAGAATGAACTGGAGTATTTTTAGCAGCGCAGAAGACATAAACAGTCTCTAAATGACAGCTTAATGCATGCTGTGTTTATCTGTTGTGTGAGTCCTAGCATAAATAGGGGTCACTTAGAAAAATATTCTGCATAATTGGGGCAAACTTCTGAATTACATTTACCTGCAGGTGTGTGAGAACTAGGGCAGGAGTGTTTGCTGCCATGTCCCGGTGAAATCAGTAACTCCTCTTTAATGGTTTATTCTGAAAAGGAATAGGAGGAAAAAGCAAAGCACCCCCCAATTCTGTGCGAAGGAAATGGTCAAGGAGATGAAAAGTACGTAGGGGCATTGGGCTGCTCTTTTGGTTGTTTTTAAATAACTGTCTGTGAAAAAGCATACGGCTATTGAAATGGAAAACGATTTTAGGGCTGACTCGTCTGAATTTGGTTTACAGTCTTTTGGAGTTGGCTTTGAGAGCTTGGTTACAAGGGTGAAGGGCACTGGCAGGTCCCTTTAAGTATAAAATATCATTGCATTTCGTCACTCTTACTGAACTGGCAGGGTGCGAAGTGCAGGCTGGATTACGATGACATGCTTTACGTTCCTTGCGAAAAAAGTACGAACAATACCGTAGTGGACTTTCCCGGCTACAAGTGTCTGAACTGTGCTTAGTTATTAGGGAGCCCGTGTTTGGAAGGATAAAAAGCATCCCCGTGCAGTATTAGGGAGCATCATCTTTGCTTATGCGCTCTGCTTGGCCGGTGTCAGTGGCAAATACATAATTGGACTACGAGGACCAATATATTGTGAAGTGTAGTGGAAAATGCCAAAAAAAATTTCAGTTGGATGAAGTCCATTTGTCCTGGGCTAATTTCTAGCCCTGTAAACAAACACAGCTGCTGAGTGTAGAATCAGTGCTCAGAGTGGTTAAAAACAGTGATGCATTGCTAGTGAGATCACGGCAGAAAAAATATGTAACATATGAGGCTGCAGTAAGGATTAAGACTATCCTCAGCTCTGATTAATTGTTTCTGTTTATGTATTTTCATCTATTAATGATGCCGTAGGGTAACTAGAATGTGAAGATGGCTCTTTAATTGCCAGACCATTCAGCTGAGAGAGAGTATTAAGTATTGATGAGCCAGTCATCATGAACTTTTGCAAAAGGGTCTGAATCGGTGACCAAAGGCTTAATGAATGTATATGCACGCATTTTATACTTCTCTTTTTCATACCATTATGTCATTGGTTTAGTCATCTGGGCTTTGTTGTTAACTGTTTATACATTTGAGGGATCCATGCAAGTAGGTTTGCCTGTCATATAATCTTTATTGAAATGTCTTTAGAAGTACTGCAATACTGAACAAGGGACATGAGGCTTCAAACATTAGAGACCTCGGGGCCAAGCCTGCTAGGTCTTTGGCAAAGCAGCAGCATTTACACTGTAATTTGTCTTGTGGCCCAGTTATATATTTTGACATCCCCAAGCTGACTAATTGCTCTGGGGGAAAAAAAGAAGTAAAGAACAGTCTTGGTTACTGTAGTAGAAAGGACAGCTTCCAACCTCTGCTGTCCATCACGTCAGTTATTCAGTGACTGCTGCACGGTCATCCCCGGATCTAGCAGAGTAAGGCTCCTATGGCTTGCCACAATGCAATTAAGTAATGAGCTTGGCGTCGTATCGTGCATCACCTACCCTAACTGGGCATTAAAGAGATTTCTTTTTCCTCCTTGGCTTTGAGAAAAGAAAAGGCGAAAGGAGCTAGATAGTTCAGGTGGAAAGTAGTGGAGAGTGGGTGAGATGGAGTGTGCATCGCCAAGTATGATTCATTGTCGGAGGAGTTGTTCTTAGGGAATCCCCCAGTGCCACGCACTCGTACGTGCGTTACGTGTTGAGGATGGCTGAGTTAACAAGGTCTACATGCTCCATGGGAGGCTTCACTTTTGACAAAGCTGTGGTAGTGCCTGTGAAGGCCTTTTGTCAGGTGATTTGCCCGGTCCCTGGCCAGCTTGATTGCGCGTGTGTTGCTGGGAGGCTGTGAAGCTGAGACAAGTTCTGCCTCCTCCATGGTTTGCTTTGGGCTCTGCAGTTTGCAAGGCAGGCCTCCATGAGCTCCTGGCTCTCCACTGCTTGTCCTGTCCCAGGAGCCTTGACAAGCTGCCTAGAAGCCCCGAGAGTAGCAGGTTACCTCCTTCTGCAAGCCTACATCTGATTTGTAATACTAAAATCTTCCACGAGAGAGACTTTCTCTTTTGAACAGCTCCGGTTTGAAAGTTTTGCACATTTAGTAGCCATCTGGAGCACTCCACGCTCTCCTGTGGCACGTGGTGGTGCCAGCCTCTTCAGAAGCCTCTTGGGGCTTGAGAAATAATTGGGCATTCGCTTTTTTGCATACTGGACCCTGCTATCATGAATTTTGTTGTGTCTGCAGGACATGACTGGGGCCCATCCAGCAGCCCAGGTTCTGGAAACTCTCCTTGCCACTACCCCTACCCAACTATACGCTGGCATGGAGAGTTTAATTCTCAAACTGTCAGTCTGGCACTTTCCATAAACACTAAATTGACTCAGAGTGCCTAGGTCTAGTGCTATAAAACATACCGTTCAGGTCTTATTGCCAAGAAAAAAAAAAGTTACCTGTAAATAGCAGACTTACAGCATAGGGGCTTATTTCGGTGCTTATGCTTTTTATATTTCCATTTTTTGCACCAGCTTGGGAAGAAGTTAACTTAAATGTCAAAACTATTTTTATGTAAATGTATGCATTATTGAATCTCTTACTCATAAAGCAAATACTACTTTAAACCCACACAAAACAGCTGAAGCTATATATATTTTCTCACTACTGAATTTGGCTTTTAATGACTTGGACTGTCCAAAATAAAGTTAGGAATCAAGGGCACTTTATTTTCCAGCTAGCAACATATGTATTCTTGGCTTTGGACTGTACCAGTTTGAGATAGAAGACAACTTGGATTTGTACTATGAGTCCTCTCAGCAATTAAAAAAAGAGAGAGATATCAAGATTAAACAAACACATTATTTTTAAATTAGCAAACTTTTCTAAAATTCTACAAAGCCACAGAAAAATATGAAGGACTATTAAGAAACTTCGAAGGCTTTGGTGTCAAACTGGCTTTCTGATGTGTTTCTCCTGCTG
>NW_009259976.1:1993278-2050468 GCF_000687185.1 Egretta garzetta
GTACGGCCTTGTGCCAGAGGCAGCAGTTACCCAGAGAAAAGGCTGTAGTCTCCAAATCTGATTTCACTGATGCTCTTTGAGAAGTAAGGACAGCAAAACCTGTGCTTAGCAAGTACAAAGAAAACCAAACCTGAGGTTAGGGATTGTCTACCAAGCCCAGGTTGTAATGGCCTGGAAGGAGATGCTCGCTCTCCTTCCTGGGATTCATACCTTGTCTCCATGTCATGCTTCTTCTTGTCCCACCGCCCTCCTGCCTGCGGGAAGTTACCTGAGATCAGCATCAGCTCCCAAAGGTAAGGAGGGAAGAGTCACTTCAGAAATTCATGCAGACAAGAGCTTGTTCCTGAATCCAAAAAAAACTTGCCAGTGCTCTACCATGGTCTCCTGGTGGGATTCACCTTATTGCTGTCCTATCGCTACCTGCCACAGGCTCAGTGTTGGAGCCACCACAGCAGAGTTGTCCATTGGTTTTGCCTTGTCCTCTGCTGCAGGCAGGGCTTCCCCAAGCACGTGGGTGTGTTGGGGCTAACTGGGATGCAAAGCAGCAAGGTAGAGGAAGAGGGGAATCCTCAGCAGAATCACATGTGACCTACCAACCCAGATTTCAGTTCAAGGTTTTAGGTCAATTATCCAGCAATTCAAACGATCTTTGGCTGGGTTGCAGAGTATCTTCCTGTTGCTGTGCATGGCATGAAGGGTGCACATCACTATTTCTGCTCTTTCTGGTTGAATAAACCCAAGCTGTACTTGAGGACAAAAAAAATAAAAAATCAGAGTGCTTGTTGAGGCAGATTGGCTGTGAAAGCTGCTTTTGGTTATCTGAGGCTGAAGTTAATGTAAAGCACAACTGGGGAAAACCCCTGCAAAAAAACCCCACCAAAACCCACCAAACCCTTAAAATGTCAGATACAATCACAAGCAAAATTTGGAACACCCCACCAGTGTCGGAGCAAATGTTGCAGCTGGTCATGGGTGGGTCATGTCCAGTGGACTGCTTGGGCTGGCTACACATGCCTGACTTCATGGGCGTGGAGGAGAGGAGAGACACTGGGGCAGGAGGAATAAACTGGATCAGAGAAAGGGGTATGTGCACGGGTCCTGGCTCTTGCCCTTGCAGGCAAGTGAATTTGAAGGAAGGTGCCTAAGAGGTTCTAGTTTTCTAAAAATAATGTTTTCGGCTGGGTGAAACCGCAGCTCTTGCTAATGCAGTTTTGATTATTTTACTCTGTCTTTCCTAGTTTGCATGATTCAGACCTGTGTAAACACTGGCAGCGTCGCTTCATTGCTGTGAGAGCGGAGCTTCGTGGAAGAGGCAAGGCTCACGGGAGCAAGAGGTTTGCCATCTTTATTAGACCAACCGATGGAGCTGAGAAAACAGGCACTCTCTCCATCCTATAAGCCTTTTTGTCCATGAGATTCCATGGGTGTCCCGTCAAGCTCCCCGGTGGCTGCCGGAGTGAGGGGTGAGCTGGCGGTACCCGGGAGGGAAGTCTGAGGAAATGATGCTGTTCCGCTTTTCTTGCAATGTCCTCTTCTGGGAAACCTGATCATAATGTTCTTTATTCTTTCTTGTTAAACGTGGTGTGTGTTAAAAGGCTGCTGAGAGTAGGCTGCTCTGGGTTGTCTTTAAATGCAAGCCTTAAGGAAAAACTGAAACAGCAGATGAATAAAATGGTTGTGGTTTAGCTTGCGCCATAAACACTGGTTTTCGTTTTAAATACATTTTTGGAAGGTGAGGGGAAACCAATTACAATCGAATTTAAAGCAGGCAGACTTTCCCTTATTTGACTGAGACGCGTGATTCATCTTGACCAGCTTTTTCTTCATTTTTAAGTCACTCTGCTTGTGCCGCGTTTGTTCCCTGAGCTCATTTTGTTAACCTTGCCACCTGAACAAATGAAGCGCCTGTTGTCAGGTGTACCTGCTGGTCACAGTTGGGGACACCTGTATTTTCACCTGCTTCTCTATGTAGGCAGAGGACAATTCATCTTGCAGATTTTTTTCCAGCCTTTGAAAACTTTTTTTTGGCAATTGTGCAGGTTATGTGAATACACTTAAAGGTCCTGTTTTTCCATTGCTTTCACATTTCTGTGTGTGCTCGGAGTGCAGAGGTAATAAGCTAAGGTGTAACGTACTTTCATTAGCAACTGTGGTGCACACAAAAAGCCCAAATCTGAGCAAGAAAGGTAAATTGACATTGGGACTAGCAAGGACCCTCAGGGCCATCGCAGACAATGAAGCTGTAGACGTTTTGCCCAGCAAACACCATGGAAATCCTGCCCAGTTTTCCTCCCATGTCTCACAGATCACAGGATGCCTGCCAGCTGCCCTGCAAAAAAATTAAGAGCAAAGGAGTAAAAGACCAGTGCCTGCAGCTGTAAGCTGCTGGGGGAGATGTGCCTGGGAACAGGGGAGATCGGGGGTTTCCCTGGATGTCTTGGGTCCTCTCAGCAGCGCAGCAGCTGTCTGATGATGTTCCCAGGTGGGACGTGGACTGTCTTCCGTGTTGGAGAGGGAAGAGAAAATATCTAACACGCAAACTCTTCCTGCTGCTTTGATATGAGGAAAATTTCCCTGCAGGTCTTAGCCTTTGCAGGTATCATCTTTGCATGTGAGAGTTTGTCATAACTCAGTAATTGGGTGCCTACAGGCTCTTGCCACACTCTCGTGGCACTGAGGCTCTTTCCCTAACTGGGGTCAATCTCTGATGCTTCACAAGATGATGGAAAAAAAGGGCTCAGGCTGTCGATGTAAGTCATGAAACGCGGGACTAACGCAGTATAACTGTGGGCCAGATGAATGTGGGGAAAAATGATGATCGCATCCTGCTTCATCGCGTTCCAGCGGTACTGGCAAATTTGACACCTCTGGTCTCATTTCCCAAGTTTCAGGTTCCCATTTCGGGAGCTGCAGGAGCAGTGGTTAACTAGGACAAAGCACACCCCAACTCCTCTCCTAGTGTTTCGCATGGTTGTGTGTACGCTGCGCTCGTGCTCGCTTCCCCTCCTGCTCAATGCCATCAGCTTTCTCCTAGGAAAATGTAAAATTTACAGTGGGAGAGTGTTGGAGGTAGCTCGTGAGAGATGCAAAATGCAGGTACTGTGTATCGACTGTGGGGAAAGGCTCTGCTTTTGTTGAAATTTGGCTTTTTTGGTCTGACTTATGATGTCCGTACTGGTATAAGGACATGTGCATTAATATGTGGAGAAGCACTGGCTGAACGTCACTTTCCAGTGATGGCCCCAGATGCGAGTTTCATTTTAGATAAAGTTTGACATTAGATCCTTATTGTACATGACTAAGAATGAACTCAAAGGATCTCCAACTTCATGCAATATTATTTCAAGTGGTATGCAGCCAGGGGGTACCCTGTGTCAGGGTAACTGGTTTAACTGGGGTATTTTTCAAGTAAATGAGACAGTTTCATGATAATGCGGGAAAAACTATACAGTTTAACAGAAACAGCATTAACAGATTGTTTGTTTCTTGGAATGCAATCAGCAAGCAATAAGTGTTGCTAAATGGATACAAAATTTAAGTGACTATTAATAAAGAAGCAGCTAAATAAATATTTCAAGAAAACAGTGAACTCAAATTGCAATAAATTTTATTATTTAGTGCACTTTTAAGGCCCCAGGACAGGAATATATCTGCATTCAGGAAAGCACTTAAGCATGTGCTTTCCTGAATAGGGACAGTCTAAGGCTTATACTTAAGTGCTTTCCTGAACGTGGGCCAAAGCCTTCTAAGAGTTTATTTTAAAGACACTCTTCCCTTAATTAAAACACTTGGTTGAATTTAACAATTAGGTGTCAGCTTGCTTACTGTCACACAGCGACTTTCTGTAGCAGCAGGTGGTAGCACTATACAATGTCTGAGGTCAGGAAGCAAAGACTACTTCAGCAGTTGACACTGGGAGAGGAAACTTGATTTTTATGGGCCTCCCAATAGTTCCCTCCGGCAAGAGTTGGCGGTCTAAAATAAATTGAAGAGCTCCGCCAAGAAGCGGCCCAAAACTGTTTACAGGGTCTGCAGTGGAACCAGCCCGATCTCGAGGCTTCTCCCTGCTGCAGTGGTGCTGAGCAGTGCTGGAGCTTTTGCTGGTGCTGTCGGTACACATGGCTGGACCGCAGTCGTCCTGCCAGATGTTTTGTTCTGTTTACGCAGACATTAAATTTTTATTCAGTCATTCCTCACGAGCATCCAGTTGCTCTCTTTCTCACTTGGGTGGCTGGGAGCCAGTCGTGCTAATGGCACTATCAGATGAGCTAAAGAAAGTGGAGTCATTGCAATGTTGCTTCTCCTCCCACCGGGGTCTCTGTGGCTCTGAAACGTAGGATGGAGCATTGCTTGCACCTCCTGCCCTTCCCCACATTTGACGTTCACTGCTTCCTACCTGGTGGAGCAAGACTTGCCGAAGGAGTTAGGAAGTTGCTTTGCTGGGAGGGAGAGGTGGGACTCGGTCATGCTAGTAATGATGAAAAAGAAGCTGTTCTGGAATGCGTTGCCAGGAGGTCCCTGTGCCCCGAGGAGGTGGCCTTCAAGCATCTCCTGCAGTGCCAGGCAAACATAGAAACATCAAGATTTTTGAGCAGCTTGGAGACAGACAAGTAACTTTGAGAGGATTTCCATACAGAGACCACCCAAGGTCCTGCACGTTGGGCATCCCTGTCCAAAAGCAGAGTTGGTGCCAAGTGTTGGCAGTGGTGATAGACTCTTGCCTTGTGGCAGCCTCAGCTGACCCACGGAGGAGGAAATCCACTCTTTGGTTTTTCTGAGGAGACAGACTTAAACGAGGTGTATATGCTTTGAAAGCCTATTGCATTTAGCGGGTTTAGCGGGCCTGCCCTTTGCCTCGTAACCAAAGCAGTTCAGTGTCTTCTCCCCCCGGTCTCACTGCCAGGACTTGGCTCCGTTGTTACCACGGTTGTCCTGTCTCGCTTATTTTTATTTTCTTTGCTCCACAATTTGAGATCTGTAATTACAGGATAGCACACAGCCATCTAAGCCATTGCCTTTGTGTGGGTGTCTGCCTCTGAGTGACACCTGCGTAGGGTTTTCATCAGGTTGCAAGAACCTTGGCTTTTCAAATCAGCATTTAATTTCTGAAGTCGATAGGTGTTAGCTGTGGCCAGGCTTTTAAAGGTGAGATGAGAGCAAGTCTGTGCCACATTCAAAACTGCTCCTGAAAGATTTTCCCGTAGAAAGCCTTGTGTGCTGTTGTCCCCTCCTCAACCTCTTAGACGTGATTTCTACTGTGAGCTTGGGAGGACCGAAGGCTTGTTCTTGGCTCCTCCCATGGCAAGGAGACAAGGAATGAAGGAGAAAATATTTTTTTGTGAAAAAAGGCGAAGAAGGATGTAAGGTTTGGTAAGCAAAGACTGCAAATTTGATTCCTGATAGGTTGAGTTTTCCATTTTATAGAGAACGTGCCAGAATACTGCAGTAAAATACATAATGTGTTTCCTCCGCCTTCCCATTGTAAAACTTGAGAGTCATGGCATATTAACCAAAACCAGATCCATCCATTGAGTTTCCATACTCTGAAGCAGTATAGGGTGGGGTGAAGCTGGTATTAATAGGTCTTTTCATCACAATAAATTTTCCTGGTAGATGTGGGTGGTTCAGACTCAGTGAAGAAATGGCTCAGAAGCGATCAGTCTCCACCCAGAGAAGCAGGAATTTGTAGCAGGGAGTGTCCCACATACCGGTAATAAAAAATGATGGCTAACTGAAGAGGCTTTTCTTCAAGGGTTTTATTTTAAGTTCAGGTGAGCTGAGGTTTAGTTAGCACCAAGAAACATTTTGGTTCCCCAGCTGTTTTCTGATGTAACTCAGTCTGCGCTCCATAGGTAAATCTGCATTTGATTAAGAGCTGGCTTTAGGCTGTCATCTTCTCACTTCTGTCCCGGCGCACCATAAAAAGCCCTATAAAATATGGAGGGTCTCGAGGGAGTTGGCGTTTGCAGTGCTAACCAACACAAACCCAGCATTTTTGTGAATTTGTGTCATTATGTAAATTGTACATTCTCTTCAGAAATTTATCTATTTATTCATGGGTTTAATTGCTATTTCTCTTCTAGCAGGGCTTGGAGTTCGTAATGAGAAGCCTGTGCTGGGCGTTGTACCGATACATAACAGAGAAGGCAGCTCTGCCCTTGACAGCTAAGAGGACATGACGGGATGATAGGCGTAACAAAAGGGGTGGAGGACAGAGTAACAAAATGCACAGAGATTAACAGACAAATATGTGGCTACCCACATTAAACAAATGATTTGAAATACAGTGCGTTATGTTTCAATTACGTGGGAACATGTATTTTGTAGTATTTTATATCAGATCTGGAGATCTAATTTTTTTTTTTCCTCTTTAAGGAAAAGTCAGAATTGGACAAAAATTATTTGTGTATATGCAGAGTAGTCTTCTTTACCTAATCTTGCTTCTGTGTCCCTGGGAAGCGTGTGGACATGGAAATCATTTTTAGGTTGGTGAAACTGAAACAGAAAATGAAGCATTGGTGATGTCTGGGTTTGGAACTTGGACGTCTGATCACGAAGCGGTAAGGGCTGTTTTGAACTCTTTGCTTGGTGGAGAGCAGAGGGATCAATTCTGTTGTGAAATGATGGACTTGTATTGACGATTGGTCTCCGCAGAATGTACAGAATCACCCTGCTTTTTGGAGAGCGTGGTTGTAGGGACTCAGGCAAGTCAATTGAACAGGAGGAGAGCAGACAAATCTCTATTTCAGTGCAAAGCTCAAACATGGATGGAAAGGAACCTTTTCCCTTAAAATCAGCTTTTCTGGGGGGATGGCATGAGTTCATGTGGGGTTCGTGACACACAGGAGTCACTGAGGTAAAGGCAACCTGCCATTTCCTGCCCACGCCGTTTGCTTGGGGCATCTTCAGTGGTTGTAGGGATGGCTTTGCATTTGGTGGTAGATTCTGCAGGGCAGTTTACGGGCTCCTTGTAGGTGAGGAGCACATTCTTCCCATGTCTGCTAGATGGACTTTCTGGCTTTCCTTCTACGAATAGTCATTTTGACGTACACATGGTAAAATCACTGAGACTAGGTGGGTGAGCAAGGGACAAAAGTTGCCCGGGGAGCTCAAAAAGGACAATGTGTTCCCATTTCCTGCAGCAAAGTTGATGTTTGTCTCAGCTTTGAGTTTCTTTGCTGTGGGCTCTCTGCAGCAGTTGAAGACAGTCCGTGCCTCGGTGGAGAAACGTTTTCTGTTCAGCTATGCAATGGCTTGTAATTTGATCGAGTAATTCTGAGATGGTCACATTCTTGTGGACGAGCGTGGGAGGCTGTGTGCCACGTCGCACCCTTACTGTCTCGGGTTTTACCATTTAAGCCTCCTGTTTGCTGATTACGTAAATGCTGAGTTTTCATTCTTTGGGCTTCGTTTCTGGGGCTTCCTGTTCTTCACTCCGAAGAAAGCAGCCACCTCCACCACAGTCCAGCCAGCGTTCACGATGTCCCTTCTAGGCTGGCTTCGTACACCCTGTGGTTTGCACTGATGAACTGCTGGCCCTCGTGGGTGAGAGATGGTGGGTACCAGGGCGAGTGTGGATGCTTACGGGCTCCTCTGAAATACATGGCAGTGAGAAATTCAGGCGGTAAATCAGGCCCCTGGTTGGTGGTGGTGTGAAGAGACCAGCAGTAAGCCAGGCTGGGGCAGAAGAAGTGGCCAGAAACTGGGGACAGGTGCCCATGTTGGTCAAAGATGGAGGGGAGAGGTGCATGGAGCTGGTAAAACAGGTGAGTTGATGAGCAGGAGGCGAGAACATTTCTGCACGGATCCCTGGGTGGATGAGTGAGTGCAGGAGCGAATGCGATGGCTTACCGGCGTGCTGCACAAGCAGGTTGGGTTTCAAGGCTGTGTGCAGTGGTGCTGCTGGGCTTCTGGCAGTAGCTGGGATAGCATTGCAAAAATGCAACACTTTTCTTGGAAGGCATGGTAAATGGTGACGTTCTTAAGAGTTGTGAGACGCTGGATTACCCTACGAGCAACGTTTTGCAGGAGTGGACAAGTTTGCAAAGCAAGTTGCTGTAATTTTGCTGCTGTTGACTTTCAGCTGTGTTCCAACTTAAGTCTCAACCTCAACTGCAAGAAGGGGGAAAAGGCTCTTGGGCTCTGGGTGCCAGGGTTCCAGCTGCAGGTTGTCTTTCACCCTGTCCTCCTTAGAGGACGAACTGGGTGCCGGCCTAGCCCCCTCCACTTCCCAGCACCAGCCTGAGCACCCCTGCCACGGGTATAAACTTATTTCAAACCCTTATGCAGCATACATGGGAAGGCTGGGCATGGCCTTTCCTTGCCCCTTCTTCTCCTGCAAGTGCTGGGAGCCACCAGCTACAAGCTGGTGTTTTTGGAGTCTGAGTTGGCAGTAGCTACCAGCAGTGAGAAGATGCAATCTGCTTGAAATGAACCTTCCTACTCCCACCTACCTTCAGAGGTGAGAGGTGTCCTTCTGATTAGTTCTGGTAAATACTGATTTTGGTATTGTGTAAGTATGATATGTCATGAGTTGCATTGCTGGATTTCAGGATTATTGTTGGCCAAGTTTTTGAAAAATGAACATTTTAGCTTTTTTTAACAGAAGAACTGAAGTGGGCTCTGGTTTGGGCTTTTTAAGGGCATTATTAATTTTTCTGTGGAAATGGAAAAGGGAAGGGGAAGAAAATGAAAAAAGTTAGAATGTCTTTTCCATTAAGAAAGATTCTTTTTTCCATCCTTTTACTGGCATATGTGGTGGACATTTGTAAAAGTTTCTTTCATTTTTTAAGAGCCCCATTTTCTTGGAGAAAATATTTTAAATATGGAAATTCTCATTTTCCATTTCTTTCATTTTGGAGGGCTTTTCTTGCTATGAGCTCAGTTTACCAATTGGACCTACCTAATTGGTCTCTTGAATCCATTTTTGTCAGTGGATCTCTGCCTAACAGTTGTCCCCTTCTTTTTGGCAAGAGTAGGATTATAATGAGAGAACCAGCCAAAAGATACAGAGTGGGCATAAATTAAACTGTTTAGTCCAGACAATTTATGCAGAAAACTTGCATCTCATGTGCTGTGAAAAAACACTAGGGGGGAAAAGTATCATCTTTTGAAGGTTAGCTTGTAGAGTGCAAAGAAAACAACCAGGTTGCTATACTTTGGAGCAAATTTTTTTCTTCCCACTAAAAATAATTGAAAAATCAGTTCTTTTCATACACTCATGCATGACTATTTCTTTCATGGTGTTGATCTTACCTTTTCATAACTTTTTCTTGCACAGTGCTTCAAAAATTCCTTTGCTGTCTTTCTCAGATTTTATCTTAGAACAGGTGTTTTTGTCATTAATTTCATTTTTAGGCATTCATTGTTTTAGCAACTTCTTACAGTCTTACCTGCAGGCTGCGTGTATCTTAGTATCAGTCCGTGTCTTATAAGTGCAATTTCTTCCCCCACTCCCCGAAAGACTCCCCCAGCAGTGCATCAGTGTCATATTGTGGAAGCCATTGCCAAACGATGTTGTGGACGCCGGAGGTATGAATGGTTCGAAAAAGCATGGAGATAATACATCTACTGGTAACTGATAAATGGGATGATCTTCACTTCCCAGGAAGCTGCTAAGCTTCTGATGGCTGGAAAACTATGTGCCAGGGTACAGATCCTTCTGTCTCATCTCTTGCCTTGCGTTTGTCCCTAAACATTTCTTACTGGGCACCCTGGAGACAAGATGCTGGTGTGTCTGAGTCTTTGGTCTGGTCCATTAAGGCTGTTTCTGTGATCTCGCGAATCGGACTTTGATTAGTGCTCTTCATTTTTGTGGTGCAAGCAGCAGGTAGCTCATCAGCAGTACAATGGTGGAAACCTGTGGGGAAATGCCACCCATCTCTTGGCTTCTTGCCTGCAGAGTTCACATTTATAAAAGCCGAAGAACTGAGGTAACCACCAGGTGAGAAGAATTACAGTTTTCAACCTTTTGTAGGCCCTGAGATTACACCCAAAAAGATGTTTACTTGTGTCCTGGATGAGCTCCTGAGTGAATTCGTCATGCACCTGAGGGAAGGATTTAGTTCTGGTGTCTTACCCATTTGTATGATGAACCATTTCAGTGCTCGACAGAGGTGCTTAATCGCTTGTGGCTGGACGTAACCTTCTCTCCAAAGCACTTCACAGATTACTGGAGACCACGAAGGCCCAAAAGATGGCTGTTCGCTTTGCACAGGGCTAAGCTGAGGCATGTGAGTGAATAAGCATGACTTGCTCAGTGGCACGTCACAGACCGAAGGATCAGCCTCAGCCCTGCAGCAGCTTTCGGTGACTCTGTATTTTGATTAAGCAACTGAAATGGGGGGGCAGATCCTTCAGCTTTTGAGCTTGTCGTAGAGCAGCGCTGGGCGACTGTATTGGAAATTGTCCCTTTGCTCGTGTCTTGCTGGTCGTCTTTCCTGGAAGGCTTTGGTCGGGCATTGCCTTAGAGAAGCCTGCCATCAGGACAGGAGCTTGTGTGCAGGGCATGCAACCACAGCTTTTTGTCCTTTCACCCCCACGAGCCTTTTCCTGCATGAAAACTGCAGGGGGTGGGATTGCCAGCCTTCCTTTTGTGTGTATTTCTAGAGCAGAAATGAGCAACAAAGATCAAACTCCTCAGGTTGTTGTCTTGGCTAAAAAGAACGTGGTATTTAATATTTTGGTTCTTAGCTTTTGAGTTTTTTTCTGCTGCTGAGTTTTCCTGCAGAAGCTTAAAAAGATACCATTATATATATATAATTTAATACAAAAAGGTGTTAGCTGTAGTTTATTAGCTGACTCAAGGATTTGGAATATGTGAAAACAAATATAGGGGTATTATAAGACTCATGATAGAAGTCCTCGACTTGGGAATGAGATGAGGTGCAGTATTGATGGTACAAGGGCATCAGCTGCACTGTGGCTGCAGGAAATCCCTTTTTGTTGGCCGGCTGGACAGATTTTGCACCAGGCAAGGTGTGTTACGCTTACAAGAAATACGTAGGTCCCGGTAACTGCTATTTCAGTTCTAGACTTGTTCATTAAAGGTCCTTGAGCGTATACCCGAGTGGTGGACTATAGACCTATGAAAAAAGTAAACTCTAGTAATATGGGCTTTATGTTCTGAGAACTCACACAAGTTGTGACCTTTTGAGGCAAGATTGTTTTGTTTGGAGATACCTACAATTAGGAAAAAAAAAAAGTGCAAACAGCTGTTTCAAGGTTTTGTTTTGAATAAAGTATCCAGTCCTAGTTCAGGATTTTTTTATGCCAAGTTCTGGTTCAGGGCCGGAGGGAGATCTCACAACTGACTTAGAAAGTCCTGAAATGACTCAGAAAGCAAGCGCCAGCACAAACTGTAATGGTACCGGCGGACATTGCTGACCCGTGGATGTGGAGCAGACAGGGAAGCTGAGCCTCCCTGGCGAGTTTGGAGCGCGCTGCCCACCCACCGCCACTGACCCTGGCCACACCGCGCGGTCCTGCCGTCTTTGCCAAGCTGCGGTCCGGTGATGGGGCTGTTTTGACTGGCCCCGGTCCATGCGCTGTGCATTGTGTTTTGGGGGCAGTGCTGTGATTTTTTGTGGTTTTTGGATCCTGGAAGAATTTACTTGTTTTGTGGGGTGGTTTTTTGGGGTCAAATGAGAGGACAATTGGGAATGTACCTGCATGAGAGACAAATACTGATACTTATGTTGCTGGGACCTGGATTCTAAACATTTATCTTGGAAAATCTGAGTCATGTTGATGCTAGCTGTTGCTAATAGCAGTGCCTTTTAATTATGTTGACAGCAATTAAATAGAAGGGCATGGAGTTGGGTGAAACAAAAAAAAAGTTTCACGGATAAATTTTTTTAACTGTATTTGTGCCTCCTTCATAGCTGTTAACTGCAAACAAGTGAATACATTGGCAGGGATGTTGGTGAAGGGGTTAAAACTTACCTGACTATGGGATAGTAAAAGGGAATTCTGAATTAGAAAATGTTTGTGTTGGAAAACTATTAAACTCTAAAACAGGAGAAAGAAACACCAGTATCCAGAAGCCTGCAAAAATGTCCATGTTGCTGATGCTAAGCAGAAGAGCGCAAGATTTTAGTAGGGTAGTGCATGTGAATGAAAAGAAGCTGCAGATGTAGTGTCCACTAAACGAGCCAGTAGGTCGGGCAGCGACTGGCTGGTGTGAGCTGCCTGTCTGCAGCTGATAGACCCAGGAAATTAATTGTAGAAAACACTGGAGTGGCTTATTCCAGTTAACAGACTGGGGATGTTCACAAACTACTCATTGACAACAGGCAAGTGGAGACTGGCAAAAGATTAAGCATCTTTTGGCTGGTTGAATCCTTGTGGGGTTAGTAACTGAGGACAGCAGCGCTTTGTGCGGGGAGCACTTCAAACTAAATGAAGAGCATTAGTTAAAGAGATTATTTTTTTTCCTTTCCTAAGTTAAAATTTTGAAAGACGCCTTTCACAGCAACTTTCAGGAAAAGCGAGTGTGATATGAATCACCCTCACCCTCCGTGGTTCACCTGGGAGGTCTCTGCAGCCAAGCGCACATCGTTCCTCTCTGATGTCTGGACCAGTGGGTTTCCAAGAGGTCTGATTTGCTTCTTCCATATGCTTCTCTTAGGTGCTTCTGACAATTTATCTCAGACTTTGAATTTTGTTGTGGCCATTTATTACTTCAGAACATGGATGGTACAAGTTTGGTTTGGGGTTTGGGGGATGCAAAAGGCCCTTTGAAGAACTCTGCAGAGCCCTCCGCTGTATTCAGGGGAGCAGGACTTTGCATATGGATAAATCCTCTGTAAATCAGGTGTATTAGCTCGAGGAGGTACATGTCAAGAGCAAGGAGGAAATGCCAGTAGCTGAGCCTAGATTGTTTCACTTGAAATACCTTGGGCTGCTGAGCTGCTGCTGAATGCAGAGTCCAGGAGAAAAACGTCCACGTGCAGCAGCCATCCCCTGTGGTAGGAGGTGCTGGGTGTTTTGGGGTCCCCCGTCCCAGCGCAGGTATAACTGGAGGGTCTTAACCATGGTCCCCAGCTGCAGAAAAAGGACATCTAATTTAGTCCAAAACCATATTCAAAAGAAATGAAAATTGCCTGACAACTGGAAATCCTGTTTTTCTGCCAGCTCTATACCTGGCTCCGATTTCATCTGCTAATGGAAACAACCTGCAAGATCCTAATTACTGGCTGACAGCTCGGGACAGAGGAGGTAATGGCACTGTTAAATGCAGGAAGCAGATTTCATCGGTGCTTTGTCAACTGTCCTGCCTACTCGGTCGTGTGAGGCAATGACTCAGCCGTGGATCTGTGGTCCTGCCCCAGGTCCCTGCCTTGGACTGGATCACTCGGCAGTATGGATGTGATCTGGATCAGCTGTGAACAGATGACATGGGGTTTTAATGCTACCTCGGTGCTTTTATGTCGGCTTTGTGTTGCCTGCGGGAGGCACAGACTGACAGATAACTTTGCCAGGAGCCTGCCATTACACGGTCAAATAGGTAGCAAAGAGCAGAGCAAACTTAAACCACCAGAGGAAATTTCTACCGTATCTTGGTTTTTTATCACATTTTTTTTATTTGGTAGCAGGAGTTTTAAAGCTGGATTAACCGCACCAGCAAACCACAGCATCAGCATTAATATTGATTTTTTTGACCTTGTTCCCTCTGTTTTATTAGCCAGATCGTTTTGCAGATCTGACCTGGAGCTTGGCTCCACAGATGCTTTGCTCGGCATGATGAGGGGCCAACAGCAGCCATTGGGGATGAGGAGATGTCTAGGATGGCATTCTGGAAGCAAAAAGGCAGACAGCAACCTCTAAACTGTCTCTGCCACCAAAGGATATAAGATGTGGGACTCCCCTTTCAGAGCCTAGGATCTTCTGTCCTGGCTCTCCGGGTGGCCTCAGAGGTGCTCCCTCTGCCACTGGCTGTTGCTCCCTTCAAACTATGGCTTGTCTTTCCTTCTTCTTCTGGGTTTTTTTGGTTGTTTTTTCCTTTTGGTATTTCAAAACAGTTTTGCATGTTTTATTTCTTGCTGGAATTCTTGACAGCTTATCATTAGAGGCACAATTTACATATTTGTTTTGAAGCCCAGCCTATGGATCCTCTCTTGTTCTAAAGAACCCAGAGAAGCTAACACATACAATTTAGTAGCACTGTGTAGAACCTTTGAGTGTTTTTTGTAGTACCTTGGTTCTGTGATGGGTTCATAAACAATAAGCCCATGTGTTCTCAATTAAATCTGTGCCCCAGAAAATGGTGGGAAGTGATGGCCTCCAGCCCCTCCAGAATTCCTCATCCCTGTCTTGTATGCATGCACGCACGTATACACACCTGCAGATATGCCTAGTTTGTCTGATAGCCAAATGGTTACATGATTTCATCCTAGTTCTTGAAGATGACTGCCTCTATTCCTTTCTTCGTTGCCAAAAAACCTTATCATTTTTGTCATTTTAAGAGCAAATATGGGTAGACCTAATATAGATATTGCACATACAAATGCGTATGAATGCATGCATATGTAAAAAAAGGAATGAAGTACAGCTGTGCAGAAGGCAGAGCATTGGTTTTTTTTCTCTTGGAAGGGCCACTGCACTATTGATACATTAAAAAAAAAAGAAAAAAAAAAAAAGAAAAAAATCCCCAAAACCCCCAAAAAACCAAACACCCCAACCTTTTGTGGTGCACAGACCCTCCGGGCTTTGCTCGCATCTCATCTCCAGGTCTGGGTGAGAAGCGGCTCAAAGATTTGTTGTCTCTTCTTTTGAGAGGGTTTCCTTTAAAAATCTGTTTATGGTTGGGGAGGACATGCCTGAAAAAACATTTGCACATAAAACAGCTGTTAAGTGAATCTCCACACACTGAGATCAAGAGAACGTGAAGAAATATGTACTTCCAAGGACCTCTCTGCCAACTTGGAGCCTCCTTCAGAAAATAAATACAATCTCCCTACAAGTCTCTGGTAACTTAGTTACTGAAAAATAAATTGAGCTACTTAGACCCTTGAACCTTCTTTTTTCTTTTTTTTTTTTTTCCCCCTCCCACTAAGTCTGAAGCGAATGCATAAAATTGTGTTGGAATGATATGCACTGAAGCCAAGTAGATTGATTTTAATGTTTCTTCGGTATGTTGTCAGCTAGTCAAGTGCAGGCAGCGACGGAGTTCGTCTGTGTGTGAACTAACCACTTCCAGTAGTGCAGCCGACGGACTTCCAGCAGTAAATTAAAACATCCCAAAGCCCTCTTTAAACCTCCCCTGGATGCCACTTGCCAAAAAGAGCATCACCTTGGAGGGGATGTCAGAGGTGCAGTACGGTGTTATTAAGGACTATTCTTTATTGATCGTTTCCTTCTTTTGCACAGCCCCAAAAGGAGAGGGCTCGCTGTGGTGGCACAACTCGGTTTTCCTCTGGTTTTGGTTGGTTGGTTGATTTGCTCTGGGGTGCTGTTTGGTCCCAGCGTGCATCTAGTCGGGGTGGCTGCGAAGTCCTCGGCCTCCGCTGCAACATCGTGGCCCTTTAAAACCCTCCACGGCCGCAGCCAGAGGCAGTCGGTGGTGCGCTACAGATGTTTTTACAGTTCATTTCCAAACAGCTGCTTTTCCCTTCTTTCGTCTGTTTTTCCTTTATTTATCAAGTCCCTGAGGAAGGCTGATGGCTCGCAACCCTGGCAGGGGCTCCTTCGGTGAAAGCCCTCGCACGGGGCCCCGGGGCAGACCCACGGGCGGCACCTGCTACTGCGGAGGGGGGCTGGCTCCAGCAGGTTGCAGTGAGCCCCCGGGCACAGGGGCCCGGCGGGTTCGGCCCTGGGTGGACAGCCCAACATACAGCTTTTCCTAAAATGAGCCGGGAGAAAGATGGAAAAGGGCTTGAGGTGAGGGTCGGTTGCGCCGAGGCCCCTCTGCAGTGGCAGGAGGCATGCTCTGCCTCGAGGGCACACCGTTCCAATAGCTTTCACCCCACTTTTGGTGCTTAAGTGAACTCTGCAGGTGAAAATATCGAGGGGCCTTCCCTATCTGTCCTCCCGCTGGAGAGCGTGTGCTCGCTCGCCTGCTGCTGCCGTCAGCCCCCGGTGTTTCCTGGTACCCCGAGATTTGTCCCATACCGATTTAAAATTTTTGATCGCAGGTAGTGGGAAGCAGGAAGAATGAAAACAAGCCAGAGTGCCCTATTTGGCCAGCTGACAAAAATCCCTAGGCATTTGCGACTCAATCCTTGGCTCATGAGCTGGATTTTTTCCCATTCGTATTCCCTTTAAGCAGACAGATTTCTGTGGATTGTTTAAGGGGGTGGGGGGGAAAGTCCAAAAATGAATGCTTTCTCCACCCACCCTCTAACAAAGTTGTTTGTTTCTTAACTTGTTCGCAAAATGATGAATATGCTCCATCTGCTCCTTTTCCCTTCAGATTTTCTTTATGGCAGTTCCTTGCTTCGAAGGAGCGCAGCACAAGGTGCATGCTGCCAGGGGGCCCCGGGGTTGGTGCAGTCCTGTTTGCTTCTGTTGCGCGAGGCCGATAAACCCAGGGCTGCCTTTCGTCTCAACGAGGTTTCAAGTTTTACAGCAGCAGGTTTCAAATGCCGTCTGGACCGGAGGATGCTTGGGGAGTTGGCTGGTTGAGGGTCGGGTCCAGCTTTGTTAACTTGGACGGCCTGACAGCTCTTTCGTCATCGTGTTGTCAAGTCTGGGCTGGGCAGATGATTGCTTGTGACAGCTTTGCAAGTCTGAGAAAGAAGGTTAATTTTTTCAGTGCAGATTCTTGGAGTGGCAGCTGGAAGGTTGAATGCCAAACCCGTAGATGGGTCTAGTTGGAGCTGGGAGGGTCGAAACATCAACTTCTGAACTTCCCAGGTAAAGAAATAAAACCAGTGCTGGCCATTTCAGATGTCCTGAAAGTGGAGGATGTCAGGTAGTGCCTGCTCTCTCTGACCCCAGACATGGGTTATCTGCCTTTGCTGTGGGTCATGCAGTTGAGATATTTGCTGAATATTTAGGGGATACAGTGTTGTAGGGCAAAAGGCTCTGAAAGGGGGATGCTTTTAGTTCTCTTCTGTACGCCGGCAAGATCTGAGCAGTTTCCAAAGCCTTGTGCGAAGTACATTATGGAGCTGAGCAAAGTATTTAGAAATCATTACCTTGCTTTGACATGATAAATGCATTACAGAAGACATATGTAGTCTTGACTAGCTCTTGCATTTAATTTTTCTTTCTGCATCTTGCTTTTTGTTGGCATTTGAGATGCATCACTTCTGGTAGGGCTCCCCTTTCTTCATCGCTGTCAGAGCAATCTGCATCTCCCATGCCGTATTAAGTGGGTTCAAGCTGAACATTCCAGAATTGCATGGTGTTGTGCAAAATAAAATGCAATTTCTTTGCCTGCTGAGTCAGGAGGGCCAAAACCAGGGGTGGTACTTGCTAGTTAACTCGCTTCCATACGCTGGGTATTTGGCAGTAACTTTGAACTCTTTTTGGTTCTTTTCTATTGTCAGGCAAAAGCCACAGCAGTTGGTTTGTTTCAGACCTTATCTGTTGTTGGAGTAAACTCTTCAGAGTTATTGTGGTGAGAGGCAGTTTGGCAACAGCAAGGAAATTATGCAGCAAGTTTTTCCTGTGATTTCTTCAGTATTACGGCATTTGCAGTATTAGGAAATGTGCTATGAAAGCCATTATAAGGCTAGAAAGGTGTATTTGGCTCTCATATTGGTAAAGATGTTCTTTAGGACAAAACCACTTGTTAAGGTTTATTAGAGCAGTAAGTGTTGAGATTTTTTTTTTTATATATATCCTAAAGCAAGGCACCTTTATTCCTAACAAATAAGAGGTCTGATTTCTTTTTTCAATTCATGTAGACCTACCAGTCCCACCCAGATGCTAGCTTAGATGGAAAGCTCCTCTTTCTCTTTAAAACCTACTTGTGTCTGATTTAGGTTTGAATTCCATAAAAGCTTAAGCTGATGCTTAAACCTATGTACTGGAGGAGACTCCTTAAAGTTTGGGTGGAATTTGTGCAACCTGAAAAATCATGCACGTGACTACCATTTTGGAGAACTGAATTCGTGGGCTGATGAAGCAAAAATTTGCGTTAGGTTCAACTGAATGAGAGCACTGCTTTGTTCTGTTCAGCTTGAGAAGAATAACCACGCATCTTCCGAGAGCCTCTTTCGGCAACCCCCCCTCTTAGAGTTGTTACTGACTGACTCTGGTGGAAGATCTGCGCTAAGAAAGTTTGTCACCCATGGCTGTTGTATTTCAATGACTGTTAAAAAAATAGTGTATGTAAATTCACCCTTCGAGAAGATGATGGGAAAGCAATTAATTTCACTTCTGTTTAGGTTTATTTTTGGCCAAGTTTTTTTACCAAAAAGGGCTTAGTTTCAGCATACTAAATGTGAAAATCTGTACTGCATGACTTCAGTTATTCACAACAGAAAACTGTCCCATATGTTTTACTGGCAGAGAAAACATATTTTTACATAATAGAATTAGAGCAGAAAATATTATTCCCTCTTGGAAACGTTATAGTATATTAAATATGAACTTGGAAGCTACATTTCCAAACAGTTTGATTCCAAAAGCTTATTAAAATTTGGTGTATTCTCTAGTATCTTTGATTTATGTTGGTTGTATGCGTCCTAATTAGCTCAAAAAACGTCAATTGATGGCTGTGAAATTACGAATGTGTATCTTGCCACTCCTGAGTCTTCAAAGCAATTCTCAGGGAATACCTTCACTTTTATGGGGCTTACAAGTGGAAGTGCAGTTTTCCTGGCTAAATATGTGAAGAAAGTGCATGCACAAATGACCTTTTACCCCTTAAGAGCTACTCCATACCGGGGCAAGCACGGACATTTATGAACATACTGGTTTGTTTGTATTACGGTGACATCTGGACGCCTTGATCTGAATTGGTCCTCTCCTGTTGTGCAAGGCACTCTGCATATGGATCAGTCCTTGTCTAGGAGACTGTACAGTGTAATTAAAACTAGATGCAATAAGTAGCTTTACCTAAAAGCCAAGAGGGAATGGGAAGAGGGAAATGGTAAAGCATGGTGGTTTTTGTTGCTTCCAGATTTACATTTAAAAAACCAAAATTCACAGCAAAAGTGTGAAAGCAGTATTTTAAGCCATGAGACTCATCGTTTTGCTGGTGCGCTTTGTATTCTTTCACAGTTGGATTTATACGGCTATGTTCAGATGAAGGTTACAATGGTAGAAGGATCTCCTGGTGAGAGCTTGGAAAAGTGCAAAGCTGATGGAGACACCTCTGCTGGAGTCTTGGACCTAAATACTGCAGCCTCAACTGTCATCAGCTCAGTCTTGCAAAGAAACACAGGCAGAGCACTAATAAAAGTCTCTGCATTAATAACACTCCCACTGGGCATCCTTGACCAGGCATTTAATATATGCCTTGACCTGGTGATGATTCCAGGTTGCTGCTGGCCTTCTGCCTTTGCTTAAAAGCAAGTTGCAGCTCACAGCACTGGCAGGAGTGAGCCCTGTTGGAAAAATGAACGGATTACCTTGTAAAGCAGGAGGGTTGAACCACTGCCTGGTCCTCCGTAGCAGTCCTGCGAGGCACATTTGGGATGGGCAGCAGCAATACACACTTCGCCGTGCTGTTCACCGGTGTCCTCTCTCCTCCACCTGGGGTAGGTGGTGGCTGCATCCCTCTGTCTATTCAGGAGCCTTTCTGCAGGGTTCGGCAGGAAGGACTCCATCTGAGATGGCTTCCAGATGTTGACATTTCTTCTAGAACCTGGCCTGGGAACAACCGCTACTCTTCCCGTCACTGTTCCCTTTGTGAATGGCTACAGATATTTCAGTGGGAGTTTATTCATTCAGGGCACGCGTCAGTGCAGCAGTGCCAGTAAGGAGAAATCTTTGCGGACACCTGCATCCTAACAAACTTACTGTCATTAAGAAAAGGAAGAAATTTCTTGTGACTCTGGACATATGAACTAAATCTTGTATTCAGTCTTGGCTTTTTAAAAAAACCCCTCTTTTTAACCACGGGATATTACTGGAGACGGGGAGGAAAGAGAGCTCTTCTTCAGAAAGATGCCTCCAGGCAGTAATTGGAGATCAGAAAAATATTTAAAGACTGGCATAAGCACATTTTAACAATACTAAAAGAAACCAAAGGCAAAAATCATGGCATTTCTTTTGTGACTGTTGGGATGTTAAGTGATCTTTTTTTATCATTGTGACTGTCTGCTCAGAGAGCTTTTTATACACGCATTCATTAGGCAGAGCAAGTTGGAGTATAACTTTTTTTTAGCCTCTCTCTTAGCGTTGCATTGTGTGTGACATGTTCACATGTGCTTTCGTGAACGCTGAAGTCAGTATCTTGACTCAAACCACGAGTAAGTTAGGATTTGATTTAAGGTATTTGACGTGGAACATGAACAGATGAGGACTAATGAATTCCCCTTGTCAGCAGGGATTGTAGGGACCTCCTTGAAAAGGCTTCAGGCACTCTTAAAAATACCACCCATAAATAATCCTGCAGAAAGACTCTTCCCTATGTGTATAACAGAAATCTAGAAAGCAGAGTGATTTGTCACTCTGTCCCGGGCTCTCCGTGACTGCGACAAGCTTGCAGGCAGATGGGTGCTCCTTCGCTTTGCTCCGCTTACCCGAACTCCAGATGAGCCTCTGTGTAGGGTGAGATTTAAGAGAACCAGAAACTGAGCCGGCCTGGCTTGACTTGCGGTGGTGCTGGGCTCCTGCGACCATCCTTGGTGGCGGTGGGGCTTGCGAGCGGCACGGCTGGTGGGGAGACGGCCCAGGTGTTTGTAACGAAGCCCTTGCTAGGGCTGCCGTCAGCGTCTGTGGCCGGAAAAGCTTCCGTTCATTTTGTTGGCCTTTGGGGTAAGGCCTTGTGTTTTGCAGCTGGTACTTAATCATGCTGGCACTGAAGATCGGTGTACTTGTTCTTACCGGTCTTCCCATTACTACCCATGTTTATGGACAGGTGGCAAGTGCCGTAGCTTGTTAGTTGCCTCTCTGTGCCCACGCCGTCTTCATAACCAGATATTTCCGCAGTAGAAAAGGGGATTAGTCACAGGAGGAAGCAGGTGTGTCAGATGTATAGGGAAGAGAGTGATTAAGCAGGGGTATTTTCTGCTTAGGCTTCTCCAGTGAACTGAAGGAGCTATCCTCGGCACGGCATCCCCCACGGCCCAGCTGCAAGGCTCAGGGAAAGGAACAGCCCCAGGCTAACACCTGGTGGGCTACCAGCTGCATTTTGTACAGAGCATGCTGCCTTTAACTAACCCCTAGGAGGTCTTCTCCTTTCTGCTTATGAGCCTTTGAAGGGGGAGGGGAAAAAAAAAAAAGATGACTTCAATTCACAGCAAATATAGTTAAGTGGTAATTCTTTTGTTACCCTTCAGCTAAATACTCTTTATGTCTTTCCCCACAGAACTGCTGGGTTTGCTGTTTTTGCTAAGTTTTGCCACCCCCACGATGGGTGGGGATCTGGCCACCCCTGACCGAGGAAGGTGGTGTGAGGGGAAGAGGAGGAGTGTGGGCTTGCTCCTCTTGCTACCACCCAGAGTGGGTGGGCAGGTCTGCTCCTCCTGCTCTGCTCTCCCGTACCTATGCCTGCTGTGCCATATTTGTTCCCAGCTGTCTTGATGGGACAGCAGCCAAACCTGGGTTTCCAGAGCGATGGTGTAGTTACTGGGGTCATTTTTTCTTTGCCTTGACCTTAGCAGGCTCTTGGTTTAGAAGTAAGTCAGGCTGCCACCGCTTGTGGAGGGAAGGTGGGTACCTTGACTAAGGCTGTACCTTGTCACCCTTCTTACTTTTCCCTATATCAAAATGGCTGGACATCTGTGCCTTTCAAACCTAGGTTGCAATTGCTGTGGAACATTTAGTTTTTATTTTTTTAAGTCCTTAAAAGTGGTTTGGTTTTTTTTTTATTGTTATGTTGCTAGACCTAAGTCGAGCTCTTTGTCATTGGTTTTTCATATGATAGAGAGACACCTGTGAGACCTCACACTGTTGAAACTGGTTTTTGCCTGCTTGGGTCTGAGTGCTTCTTAAGGGGAAGCACATTCAGGTGAGGGGAAAATTGTTTGTCCTTCATCAACATTTTAGGGGTAAACTTCACCTTTAGATGCACCTGTACAACCTACCCCTGTGGCAAAGGGGGGCATAATTTGGGCTTTGGTGCTGTGCTCTACTATGATTAAATACTGAGACAGGATACAAATGGATTTTGCCAAGTCACGTGTTGCCTACATATTTATTTTTCTAACACATTCTCCAATAGTTTTAAGAAAGGGCTGAAAAGGTCGAGCATGAACTCAGAATGTGTTAAGTTTATTGTTATGCTCCTGTTGCTCAAGCAATTTAGAGTAGAACACTACATATATTTTGGAAGAGCCAAAGTAAATATTAGAACTTCGTGTCTCACTTCCCTTCTGCAGTTGCTTTGCATGTCCCCAGCAGTAATGAAGGAATAAAACTTAGAGATAGTCACCTCCCTGGAGTGGTTTCCAGCGTGCAAATAGAATTTATGGAGGCTTGTTCACGAAACTCTTTTCTCCGTGGCAGATACTGCAACCAAGTTCCAGAATAGTAATGTGTCGCTGAAAGTAATCCCGCTGCATTTTGACAGCAGCTTCAGAAAACCTCTATCTAGTCAGAGGATTATCTTAATCTGGGTCAAGAGATACTGCTGTGAATTTGCAGGAGGCAAAAGCATTTGGGGTGGCTTTGTTTACTTCAGGCAGCTGAGGAGAGGTCATGGATAAATTCCACTGATCGTCTAATTACAGAGAGTATCCAAAATGAGCAAGTGGAGATGTTGTGTTTGGACTGTGCGCTGAGTCCTCTGAAATGAATGGACATTGCTAACAGCGTCGCTTTTCTGTCTGGGGCTCATCCTGGGAGCGCTCTGTCACGCACCTGGGGAAAGAAAATGGTGACAGAAACACCAGGGAAGCAGCACCTGAGGCTGGAGTTATGTTAGGAGGTGCCCGTCTCGTTCAGAGGAGGTACGGGAAGGTGGTGGGCTTGGTGACCTACATGTTGCTGCTGTCTCTAACCACCATGGTTTGAGATTGTATCGTGAGAATGTGGCCAAAATATTTGGTCATCACCAAATGAAAGATGATTATGAGGAGTGTGGCAAGACACAAATCGTGTGGGGAGGTTCGAATGCGAGTAGCCTTTCAGATGCCAGTGCAAACTGAAGGGTTTTGCTCATAAGCTGAGCAGTGAGGCATAGCCAGTCAGGAAGTGGGATGGATGGCATTCGAAGATGGTCCCAAAGTAGTTTTATATTCTTTCTGTCAGGGGCAGGAAGCAGATCTTCTCTGTCAGTAAACTTTTATTCGAGAAAGAGCCTTGTTCCAACTGGTGGAAGGGCCAGCATCGTCCTTCAAGTAATTGTATCCACCACAAAAGGGTTTTGTGTGTCAAAGGAGCCCCACCCGCTTCATCAGGTGAGTGAGGGGCTTCTTTAATTGGTCTGAAATGATGATTTCGGTGATAGACATGGAGATCAATGATGTTAGGCTTGGCTAATTGCAGGCTTTCTGAGTAGCAATTAACATGTCAGAAATGTAGTTATGCTTGAGGGAAATTCTGAAACTTTCCTTGCCTCCTGTTAAAAAAAAAAAGACCACAAATGGAAGTCTCCTGTAAACTAATGCAAACAATCTGGTAATGCTTCAGGAAGCATTTTGGGGGAACCTGTTTGTCAGTGGCGTGACCCAGTCGCTGCCTGTTGGGAGATGGCTGCAAAGAGGGGCTGCCAGCAGCTGTACGTTTGCTCTTACTGAAAAGGGAGAAGATCATGCTGTGTGTATGAGGCTTGTTAATACCTCTGGCAGCTGTAAGAATTTCCAAGACTGCAAAAGCAGCTTATCTCCTGAGGAGGCAAGCCCACCCCCCCCTAAAATTAGACAGATTAACTTCCTAAGAAATGGAGAGTTACTCCACCTCAAACCTCCGCTGCTCATTCAAGCTAATCTCTGGAGGGCTGAAAGGCCTCTTGTCTGTGATTAGAATCATATGATAAAGCCTTGCTTGCTTTCTCTTGTATCGTGCCAAAAAGTTTGTCTTCCTTTTGATCTAGCTGAGAGCTGGAAGCAGCTTTTAGTGTGTTTATGTGCGTAGTAGGGAGCATTTTGAGACAAGAATATTGGGGTTTGTCTTTGGGCTTCTGGCGTGGTATCTCCTCATACACTGCATGGTGCTCTCCTCGGGCATCTGCTGTACCTTCCCCTTCCCAGTGATGGTTAATAGCATCTCCTAGTGGGCTTCTCCACTGGTGTGGTGGGGTTTTTCAGACCTGGGGCAGAATGCAGACTGACTGAGGGGTGTCGGGGGGTGTGTGGTAAATCATAATTTGCAGTTTATGTTCTGCAGGCTGAGGAGAAGAGAATGTGGCAGGTCAGCGTGATGACACCTGCCCTCTTGCATCCTGGCCTTGCTCTGGGGATGGCACTTGTGTCTACTGCTGTACTCAGGCATGGCCTGTAAAAATATTATTAGTAAACAGTGAATTGTACTAACTGCATAGTAATCAATAGTTGTGATGAAAAATCTGTGCCCTACTCCTCCCTATAATCTACTAACCATTGCCTGATGGAGGCTGAGTTTACTTCTGAAGAGGTCTAGCTTTAGCATAGACACTGAGAGCTACAAATACTATTTTTTTCGCCAAAAAAGACTAACTTTCCATTTTATTAAATGCTCAACAGTCTTTTACATCAAAAATATCTTACAGATTTTTTCCTAAGAGCAAGCACTCTTTCTTCCTCCCACCCAAAAAAAGTCCCAAGGAAAAAAAGAAGTCTTTCCAATGTTCAATACATCAGGGCTGTAAAAATACAACTAGCACTCAGCACATGGGCAAAGTTTACACTCCCCATGACTGAATCCTCATTGCTCTGCGGAGCTATAACAAATAGGCTTTGCTTGGACAGGCTAAGACGGCATTTCGGAAGGAGGGCTTCCACACCACGTTTTCAGTGCTGGTGCCAGATGCTGACGTTGAGGTGTCCCCTGTGCTGCTGCAACTGTGGGTGGCTGTTGTAGGAACGTAGCTTCCCATTTTGGCATGAAGAGCCTAGCTGGTGGGCTGAGCCTGAGTGTGCAAATCATAGAATCATAGAATGTTTTGGGTTGGAAGGGACCCCTAGAGGTCATCTAGTCCAACCCCCCTGCAGGAGCAGGGACACCGCTAACTAGATCAGGCTGCTCAGAGCCCCGTCCAACCTGGTCTTGAATGTTTCCAGGGATGGGGCCTCCACCACCTCTCTGGGCAACCTGTTCCAGTGTTTCACCACCCTCATTGTAAAGAACTTCTTCCTTATATCTAGTCTAAACCTACCCTGGTTTAGTTTAAAACCATTACCCCTTGTCTTGTCACTGCTGGCCCTACTAAAAAGATTTTCCCCGTCTTTCCTATAGGCCCCCTTTAGGTACTGAAAGGCCGCAATCAGGTCTCCCCGCAGCCTTCTCTTCTCCAGGCTGAACAAGCCCAACTCCCTCAGCCTGTCCTCATAGGAGGACTGGGCTGGTGCTGGGGGAAGCTTAGGGACATGATGTGGGCTATGGAGTCTCTCCACAGCTGGTTACTCTGTGCTTTCCCAGGGTGCAGCAGATTGATACCACCCCTGCTTTGTTTATTGCTGGCTGGGATTGAGGGTCCTGGGAAAAACTTGTCCCTGAAAGCCCTGAAGGGAGGAGGAAAAAGAGGAATTGCAGGACATGTGGTTAGTTGAGCACTCTTTAATTTGGGAATGTCAAGGCAGACTCCCAGGCTCTCTTCTGATAAGATGAAACACTCTAAACTGTGTCAAAAAATGAGGCTTCCAAAAAACATCTGAATTCGGATCGCGGCTCAAACCTTGGCTCCCTTCTGGCCTTATGTAAATCATATAATCTCCCCTAAGAAACATAAGGGGCCTTGCCCTTTGAACCTGCGGTTCTTGGCTCATCCCTCTTCTGGCTTTCCTGTTCGACTCCTGGAAGCCATTCTTGTTTGCCTTTGGGTTGGGAAACTGGCTGCTCCATCTTCGGAGCATTTTACAGAACAACGGGGGAAGATTCATTCATTCATCCGAAAGATTCATCATGTTTCTGTCACAACAAAGTTTTTGCCTTCCTCATTTTTTTATGTCTGTCTTGCTGGTCTGAAGTCCGAGTGAGTGACGATTCGAAGCCTGCTGGGCTAACGTCGCATGAGGAATAAAACATTCTGGAGTAATGGAGGGAGGATTGGTATTGTTCTCCTGCACCCTGGGAAAGAAAACCTGTGGTGTTTGGCGCAGGGGAGCCTGTATTACCCACTGAGCATCCTGAAACTCTGTACCAGGAAGCGAGCAGAGCATCTGCCTCACTTGCTTCATTTGAAAGAAACAAAAATACAATGGAAAGCTTTTCACACGTAGTCTGTACTATGCCACACACACCTATTTGTATCGTTCAAAAGCATTGTTTTTTAAAAAACTTCACGGTTTTCCATTAATTGATCAGAAATATGGTAGCCAGCTTCGCTTGCACTGGGTTTTGCTTCCTCCATTGCTTCTGTGAAGGTCAACATGGATGTTAGGGTGGTTAGCGGGAGCTGCCCCTGAGGGCTTCTCTTTATTTTTTTTTCTTTCTGTGATGAGTGTAAAAACTTCATGTTTGTTAAAACATCTGTGGCATTTAATGCCCTATTGTTTTCCTGCTTTGCAAGCAGGAAGGCAGAAATGTATATTTTCCTTTACAACAAACCAGCCTTTGTCAGATGCTGACTCACTTGGCCTTGGTGTGCCAAACTGCTACAAGTGAGTTCATTGTAAATGTCTCCAACAACGTGTAGTTCATGCCTCGACTTTTTTGGATTATGAAATCATATACTGATATACAGGTATGAGAAGGGCTCTGCATCCATTCAGCACAGGTGAGATTGTTATCTGGGCAGTAATTAGCTTGAATAGGAGACGGGGTTTAGCTGTTTCCCTATGATAACTTTGCGAAGTTCAGACATTGAGATGCTAATATTTTTTGCATTCCACAGGTTCCTTTTCTTCTCATGGCTTATCTCTGTTTTAAATGATTCAAAATAGATGGCATTTTAATTGTGCAGATGCATCAGATACTCTGGAATGAAACCAGATCTTTCCCAGTGAGGGTCATGCTGAAGTTTTCATGTAATAAGAATGACTATGAATCAATTACTTGATACTTCATTATGACGAAAGAAAACAAACAACATGGCATCAACAGTGGGTTCAACCGTCTTTGTTTCAAAAAGGAACTTGCAGAGCCATTTAAGGCAAAATAAAATCCCAGAGAGGATCATCAAAAGGCTCACATGAGAACATAAAATACTGTACAATGAAAAATGCCACAAAAGCTTCAATGCCTTAGATATGTATGTGAAAAATTTCAGGCTGAGCCTTCCCACACTATGGGAGGTCATCAAGTAAAGCAGAGTTAGCTCTGTTTATCTCCAGTCACAGCGACACATGACTTCATTTGGGTTTTAGTCTCATTACTGCTGAAGTGTGAAGTGTCAGGTTAAAAAGACTACATGCTTCTCACCCATAGGAATTGCTCTGTTTTAATGGGTCAGGTCAGTGCTATGGCTCAGACCATTGCAAATGATTAATGTTTAATACATTCTAAACTTAAGTCCTTGAGAATACTAAATTAACCCTGTGGACGTCTGTGATTGGGACTTTTTGATATTCACCCATTTCAAGGAATACAGTGTGCCTTTACTGCTGGCAACAGAGAGCTGAAACAAAACCAGAAGAACGTATTTTTCTCAAATCCTATTGTTCTTCACAGAGTGGTCCTGGCAATCTGTGCTCCCGCATCTTCAAAGACTGCCAGGATGAATTATGTTACACAAACATGTCAGTCTTGGTCTATGAGAGGAGAGCAAGTGTCCAGTCTAAGTCAAGCAAGACAGTGCTGCCTTTTTGTCCCCATGAGCTTCCCATTTCTGACTTTATCTTCTCTGTTCCTCATATTGTATACCAAAACTTTAAAAAAACCAACCCCCCTAAAACCCAGCCAAATAAAAAAAAAACCAACCCCCCCCAAAACCCACTTATCCAGAAGGGAGGCGATTTCTACCCCATGTTCTTGTAATTTTTGTGGCAAAAATTAGCGGACAGAATGCCCTCCTAATGTCCACAGGTTAAAACATTTGATGAGGTTTTCTGACATACCACGCAGTATATCTGGTGACTTTTGATGTCGTAACTGTAATCGTGGATATCTAAAATGAGTAACTAAGAAGAAATCAGTGTGTTCCTGGATCTTGTCAGCAGTGTTACTTTCATGGTGGTTTATCGTGCCTTGCTGAGTATTAATAATTCAGAAAAGTCTGGCTAAGAAATTGCTTAATATACTGCTTTTTTTGGAGTGGCATGAGGACAATTTGCCGTAGTCATAATTTTAAAGGCATGCAATAGTATCTGCAATATAAAATCTAAGAGGAGTAAATTTTTATGGTGGTAACATTGTTCATTCAGTCTTTTTAACATAGAGTACTGGCACATTTATTTCAGAAAGGCATAGATAATGTCAGCGTTGAGTTCTGTGGCTGTATAAAACAGTGGGATGATGAGTAAAATTAGCGTACATTGATTTGTGGCTTATGTTTTATATGATTTAATAAAAGGAAGCACAATTAATTAAATGTCTTAAATTTTAAGATTAACATTCTTGTAGATGTATCATCTGTCAAGGTCCTCTCATGGCTCTCGTTGTTCCTACGCTGTGTGCCAGAGGAAGCATTCTGATCAGCAAGGCCTAACAGAGGGATGTTTCTAAAATGGGATTATGAATCTCGTAAATCTTGATTTCAGAGACTTTTTCAGTGTCTCGAAGCTGAATACAGAGTGTCAAAATCTGCTACTCTGAACTAAATGCAACAAATAGCTCAGTTGAGATTCTGGTTTTGAAATTTTTTTTTTTTTTTAATGGAACATTTGTTCTTAGGAAACAGAAAGGCTAAGAAAGATGTTGATTTTTCCCCCTCACTGCCGGCACTAGAGTTGTCTATTTTTATTTACTTTGAGAGACAGGGAGAATTGGACAATTGGCTGAACCACAGTAACCAGTGTCATCCGCTTCTCATTATTCCTGATGCTTCCCTAAACTTCTGAAATCTCGAGACTGTAAAGAAAGCGTACAGTCATTTCTTTGAAAACCACACGGAATCTGGCAAAAATTCTTGTGCTTTCAAACAATGACAGGAGATACACTGTCGTCTTTGATCCGTACATTGGGAAGGGCTTTGCCCCCTACCCATCCCCACCCTCCTCCTCTTTGCAGTTTGACTTGGGTTGTCAGAAGTGGTTTCAGTGTATAACCCTTTGCAGACAGAAATAGTTGGGCGTCCCCACAAGCGCTAATTTGGCTGGCAGTCCCCCAAAAAAGGCTGGCGGTCCTGACGTTTGCATCCCAGCTTATCTTGCTAGGCTGTGAGATGAAGCACTTTGTAGGAGATGAGCTGTCCTGAGGAGAAATGGAAGAGCAGCTCTCGAGTTGGGGAAAGAATGCGCGGCAAGGATGTTGTTTTTCTTTGTGGTTGGGCGCAGGCAGAAAAGGATGAAAATGTGGCTCAGAAATCAAATGCAGACAACCGCTGTTCTCCTTGGAGGACTGCACAGAAAGTGTGTATGTGCAGGAGACGCTGCTGACCACTGACCACATCCCACTCACCACCCATTAGGGATTTTCAGAATCCATAAGAAAGCAAATGGCAAGAGATATTTTTTTATTTTTTATTTTTTTCCTGAGGGGTGATTTATTGTGAGTATCTCTTTTAAGCTTTTGCAGCTGGTGAGTTGGGTTTATATCTGAACTTGAGGCTTCATCTGGGCTGGGCGGGGGTGGGAATAGTAGGAAAAGGTTCAATAGAGAAAGAATGGGGAATTTATGCTGGGCATTTGCAAGCTCTTCCTGGGGATTTAAACTATTTGTAGACCTAAACCTCAGATTCAGCTGCCCTTATGGAAAGGGTTTTTTTCTTCTCTGTTTTCACTCCACTCCCAGCTCTCTAAGTACAGTAGTGTAAAGTTTTGAAAATACTGTACTGAACATTCTTAGTCTTAAAAGGCTTTATTTCAAAGCACAGTTGGCTATGTCTAGGCAGGTGGCTTAACCTTGTTCAGCTCTGTCACATGCCATATGTAGAAGTGTGTGTCTAACTCGCTTAAAACTTGCATTCGGAGGTTGAGCTCTGTCCCCCCCCCCGGAAGCGGGTCAGTGTTCCCAGCCTGCCTCCTGGCACTCACAGCATGCCATGGGCTTGCACAGAGTTGGAAGAGCGCGAGCACCTGCCAATCACCCTGAGCTTGCCTGAGCAGTGGTGCGGCTGGTCAAGCTTCTGGAAATGGACTCTTCCATCAGTCCTCTTGTTAGCCTTGCCCACGTGTAAAAGTGGCCCAAATTCCCATTTTTGCTCCGAAAAGCTTTTCACAGGTCCACTTATTCTGTTGGGTGTGCTTTACAACTGGCTTTATATATAGCGTGAAAAACCTTTTCCCCTTGGCCAGCTATTCAAAGCTAAATCTAACATGCAAGGGAAGTTCATGTTTCCAAAACTCTCTTCCCCTTGATGAACCCCTGTGCTTGGTAAGAAAAAGCCAGGACCCTGCCACCGTTCTCCTGGTGCTGCAGGTGAATGTGCTGGGGGTGTCTGGGGAACCAGTAACTTGTTTCCCTCTCTGAATTTTCAGAGTGCTAGAGAGCGAGAGACAGGCATCACCTCCTCTCAGTATCTCACCAGTGGTCTCTGACAATGTGTTCTACCAACAATCTGACGCATGTAACAAGAAAGAAGATTTAAATTTATGTAGATTTAATTTTTAAACAATTGTCCTAATCCCTTGTTTGAAGAGGTGGGAGAAGTGGGGGGGGTATAGCTGCCATAGAGACGCTTCTTGCCTCCTGATGGAGGCAAGTGTCTATTGCCTGGAGTTGGTATAGCACTGTTTGTGTTGGCTGGATACAAAGCCATGTCCCTCCCTAGGTAATAACTGGGGGTATGGAGGATCTAAGAGCTTTATCATGTGGATGCAAACTCCACATGCAAGAAAATAATGAATTGGAACATCTGTGCAGACACACCTATTATAAGTCTCTCATCACTAAAATGAATGTAAGCATTTATACCCCATCACGCTACTGCTGGTTTAGCGTGTGTGTGTGAGGGTGGGGGATAGTACCCTTGGAAAGAAACAACTCAGTTGGAGGCTGCAAGAACCATATGCACACTGGGATAAGAATTTAGAGGCAGGAGCATGAATGTCTGCTTACGCAAGCCAGTGTCGCCATGAGCCTGTCCCAAAAGAAGGTAAGGCGAGGATTTTCTGTGAAGTGTTGAAGGCGCCTTAGTTGTGCTTTGGCAGTTCATCTCGGTGGGGATGGTACCGGTGGTGCTTGTAAGGGACCTATGAGTACTCATGGCATTTCCCACAGCAGAATTAAATGAAGTTCTGGTTCCTCTGTGCCCGGGGGTGGGGGGGGAGCTCTAATTCCAGGGAGGTTATGGGGGGGAAGGCAGTCACTTGTGTACCATGCATTTGCTGTTTTGAACCGTGGCAAAGATGGAGCCAGGTGGGCAGGAGAAAGAAACAGAAGAGCGCAGTTCATCTGTGCTTGTACTGTTGCATATGGTGATTGAATGAGAGGGAGGGTTTCATTCCTTTATTAATGCACCTACACTGATACTTGACAATACTACCTCTTCTGAGCTCTTCCCTGGTTATAAAATGCTGTTACCTCGACAGTAAAAATTGGGACGTGGTCTGCAACCACATTTTTTCAGTGTAAATTTGTAATGTAGATGAAAGCGTAGCAAGTGCATGCATGTACACTGAACGAGCAGGGTGGAGAATAGATTTTTTTTTTTTAAGAGGTTAAATAGATTTTGAGCTGAACAGATGATGGAGTATTCAATCATGAGATGTGATTTTTATTTCCTAGTCTTTCTGAATGTCTACTCCTATACCTTGTGATATGAATGTTATTTCCTGCAAGTGCAAAATTTTGTTACAGTTTTCTGCTATCTATAGGAATGCAGAATGAGCTCTAAATAAATGGAAATTTTCTATTACCTACATAGACCAAAAAGCAGATGTCAGTCTTTAGTTGGTGGAGGTGAACAGCCAAATAAAGTTCAGCCAATTTTATTGGGAAATGAGGAAAATCAAGTAGAATATTTTCCAGCATTAAATTGCCGTCCTTGTCCAGCACGCTACTGGTATTAAAAATATAGATTTGTTACAGGTGCCAGCAAAATATTTCATCTTGCAGAGAGAAAAGCATTGTGAGGGAAGCTGCCAAATAATTTACATTCTAGTTTCCCAAGGTCTTTCCAAGGTATTTTTTTAAAAACCAAAAGCAAATAGACTTGTGTTTGGTTTTATGTCAGAAGCAAATACCTGCAGTTGGTCAAATAACTTGGAGAGAGGTCGCTTTGTGGAAAGGGGTTTTCACGAGACTCTTAACAATGAGTGAAGAGTGGACAGGGGTTTTCATGAAACTCTTAACCTACCTATTGCTGGTTTGTGAAAGGTGTGGCTATTACATCAGTTAATAAAATAATTTGGCCTACAGACCTTCTAGTTGAGGGACACTGTTTGGATCGCAGTACCTCAAATGACTCACGAGTGTCAGCTTTGGGCATTTGTATGGTTTTGGTTGAGCCTTCTTGCCCAAGCAGAAGTGTGTTCAAGTTCTGGTAACTGTTTCGGCACAGCTTAGCTTTTTGTGAATTCTCTGTAAAGGTATAAATGTACTTCTGGATTCTACCTGATAAAACAGCAGCGTCTGGTGAAACCAGGCTGTTTTTTCTGAGCGCTTTCTCTTTGCGTGCTCTGGCCTCTCTAATGGGCAGTTTCATGCAACACGATGGAAGCACTGCCATCCACCCCAGAGTCACTGGGAGCTTGCGTAAAGCTGGGCTTAAATCGCTGGAGAAAACACACCTGTGTTTCTGGAAAGGACTTCTTTTGAGTGTATCTGTAAGAAGAAATAGACATGGTGCTCTGTGCACCTCCCCGTAGAGGACTAACCTGCCTCAGTGTTGGTGATGATGGTATTTCTACCTGTTGTGGTATCAGTGCCTTGAAAGTCCAGTGATACCAGCATACAGCCCAATGCTGATAAACTTTTTGAACAAGGGGTCGGTGCTGGTTTGCAGGAACTGTCCCCCACAGCACTCCGCTCCTTTGCTGATCTGCTCTCCCGGCAGAGATGGGACTCTTCTCAGTGGAGACAGCAGCCCAAGGGAGCACCCAGCACTGCAGGGGGGGTTGCGGATGGGATTGGATGGGCATTTTGGTTTTCACTGAACAGTTTTGTTTGAAACAGAAGTATTTTGCAGGAGCGAGATAATTTCATTTAAAAAAAAAAAGAGTCAACTTCAGAATAAATTGAGGTGAAATTAGGCCATTTGTGTATTTTCATCTAGTGACTTCTGTTTTCTTGCAAATTTGAATTTTTATGTGCTCTTGACATGAAACTTTTTGCTTCAGTGAAACATAATTTCAGCATTTTCGTTTCACTAGTTTAACTTCGTGATATTTTGGTTCCAGTCCGATGTTAAAACAGCATCCACTCAGAAGTGCTGGTGTTTTGGAAATGGAAGTTCTATTTCTTGCCCTATCGTAATCCTGGGCTTTTTAAGATCACTAGGCATGTTCCTGTGAGCTTCAGCTTTTAATGCAAAGGTACAGCTGCTGAAAAGATTTGAGATGCTGTGAAAACCAGGGTGAACCAGCTGCCTCAATGAATTATGAATTCTAGGCCTTCTTGTCTTGGTTAATTCTCCAAAATAGAACGTGGATGGGAATTGCAGCAGAGGAGCCTTTTTGCAAACTTTGAGCACTTAAGCATCCAATTGAGTGTATCAACATTTGAAAATCTTCTTCTTCATGCTATTCAAGAAGTGTTTAGTTTCTTAAGCAGGGCATTGCTGAGTCTAGTTTATGGTTACCTGTAAGACATCTCAGGCATGTTGGTATCTGTAAAGTTTGTAAAGAATTTCTAATAGGAATAAAAACAAAAAAATTTTACTGCTTATTCAGTAATATTCCTTATTGAAGCTCTGTTTTCTAGTAATGGGGAAATCAAGCAAGACCATAACTTCCCTAGCCAAGACGTCTGTGTTGGAAGGGAATCTGAGAGGCAGTTTCTTGCTGTTGCTTAATGCCGGTAAGTTTGAGCTTGTAACGTCTATCTCCTTGGACAAGGAATGCAGTGTGGGGAAAGGAGGAGTATTTGTTGTATACAGAATATGACATATATCTGTCCAAGAGACTTTGATTCAGACAATACTGGTTATTTAAGAGTGTGCAGCCCTTCGAGAACATTTGGGTTTAAGAAGAAAACTAATCCACACCAGCAAATACAACATTAAAGCTGTGGGTACAAGAAATACTAGTCTTTGAGGAAGGATATAACAAAAATACACCCCACAGCCTTAGCTGGGCCATACAGAAATGCAACTTCAGCCTCTTCTCTTGTTCTGCTTGTAGGACACCACCAATATGGAGCACAGAATGTTAACCTGAGAGCTGGCTATTTGTATGTATTAGCAGATAGAAAATTTTAAGGCATTTAGCAGGAGGGTTGGACTAGATGATCTCCTGACGTCCCTTCCAACGCTTGCCATTTTGTGATTCTGTGATTTCACTGTATTATTTTTTTCTCAGTTTTAATTTTGCATCCATTTACCTGTTTCACTTCTGTTTTTATAGAACTTCTGAGGTCCTGCCGTAAAGCAAGTAAAGTTGCTCACACAGAGGCAATCTATAGAGATATTTTATATTACTGCAAAACTGGTTTTTACTTGAACTGAATCAACTTGTACTCGATTCCACCCTTAAATATGTATTAATTTGGAAACTTTATTGGTGCACATTTTGCTGTTAGCAATGTAAGCAAAATAAAAGGGCCTTACGAGCCCTTCTAAACTTGTATTTATTTATGGACAGACTAGCTCATGAACTTTTCTCTATCCCATCAATTCTGAAAGCAATATGACTTTTTAAATGGATTTTAAGAGGGAGAAAGGGGGCAAAAATCTAGTTTCTTTTGGAGATCCCTTGCTAACTTAGCTGTAAAGCTGCCACAGATAAAATACTAGAAGAGGGAGGTAAGAAGAGACTCTTCCTTCACTCCATTCCTTTTCACTTTATCCACAAAAAATGTCGGAGTGGGCTTTCCAACTTGCCCGGCGACCTGTGACTATGGGCTTTGGCAGACAATGAGACTGGAGTAGCATTTACATGGTCTGGCCCCACTACAGAGTGGAAGTGGTGGTGACAGCCCGAAGGGCAGCGCTGGGAGCTGGGACTTGCCGTAGGGGCTCGGTAGCTTTGTATTGAATAAGGGAAAAAAAAAGAAGGTTGTTTAATTTGCAGAGCATTCAAGTCATCCAGTTGCCCATGGGAAGGTCTTTTACTTGGAAGGTGCTGAGCAGTAGCAGTCTGGCAGTCTGTGTGCTGAGACGGTTTGCCTCTTGAGGGCAATCAGACAGGAGAGGGGAGCTCCCATGCCATAATTCAGATTTGGGTGCCTCTTCAAAGGTTTTCCATCACACTTTCTTCTGTGTGCAGAGGACAGTTGGCTTTTGCGTGTGTGGTTTTGTTTTGCTTTGTTTTTTTTTAACTAGTGACACTGTCGGATACCTGTCTAAAGACCTTGATGTTCATTCTTGGTAATCCCCCGGTACACAAAGAGGATTTATTGTGATGCGCTGAGCCAAATGAAATCTATGACTGTGGTAAACCACAGGTGGTAATAACCTTATCTCAGATCAGGCTATCAGTTATCAGACCACTGCCCATGCCCAGTGACTCTTTGGGCGAGATGCAACTTGGGCAGGCCCTATGGCAAACGATGTGTTGGATGCAGGGTAACTATCCCAGCTGCTGTTGCTGCATCGGCACTGCTCTTGCCACTGTAAACAGCAATGAAAAAGCAGCAGAAAGGCGATGGCAGAGGAAAAAACCTTTTCCTAAAATTGAGCCAGGAATATTTGGTTAAAATACATACTCAAGAAGGTTTGTATCAGCTTTGCTGTTGTTGAGCATCAGCTTTTTTTTGTAATTATAATAAAAGCTAGTCTTTGAACAGAAATATTTCTTCCCACTAAAAATACCTCATTGTGGGTTTGTTTTCCCTAATTGAAAGTATAAAACCCAAATCCAAAATACTAAGAGTATAATTACGAGAAAAGCATTTCTAATGGAAATACTTGTTAGAAATATATTGTATTTACCAGTATTTTTACATCCCCTTATCTTAGGGGCTTTATGTCAGTGTCTACAGCAGGAGCTGAGAGTTTGTTTCAGCAAGACTCCTTCTGGCTCAGCCTAAAGCAGAGTTGCTCAAGCTTTTGATTTTTTCCACATGGTAAAGGCAGAAACTTTGTCCCATAGAAAAGGTTTTCTAACAGTGGATGGAAAGATCTTCTAACACTTTGAATGGATGCTATGCCCAATAAGATAAACCTTCTATCTAAAATATTTTCCAACTTGGATTTTCCTCTGATGGAAAGATACCAAATGATTCTTTCCATGCATTTGGGTAACAGGGTGAGAAATAATGTTGCTAGAAACTCTTTGGGATCTTGAAATACAAAGGCGTTATTATTCAGGTTGGGGTTTTTTTTAATGTCTTTGGATGAAAAGCGCGGGTCAGAAAAGAGCCTGCAAGGTTATATACATCAACACCTCGCCGAGACATCAAGCATGTGGAATTCTATATTGCCGTGATTATGCTTTAAAGAATGCCTGAAAGAATTCTCTTCGGCTACCCGAACAAGTGCACGTACATCAGGTAGTCACAGGTCTTCAGAAAACAAACAAAAAAGTCCACCAAAAAACCCCTCCTTGGAGTTGGCCTATTTCCTGTAATTTTCTAACTAGCGTAAAGTAGCCAAAATCTGTGGTCTAGACTGGTTTGTTCTGCAGATTTTTTTTTTTTTTCTTGGGGATTTACAAACCACAGAGAGTTGGAATGGATCAGAATAAATATTTGCTCGTGCACCTACTGATTAGAGCTTTCAAAGTCCCCAATCTTGTTACAACACCCATGTGAGCATTAGCATTCACGTAGGTTAGGTAAATACAAGGGGTTTCCTCTCTACCCACTTCCCCCCCTTCCTCAGTTTCATTTTAATGGAGACAACACTTTAAATGTGGTGTGTTTTTCTTTTGGTATCCCACAGTGTTTTCTGCCTGGCAATTCTCTGAGAGACTGTTATTGTACCAGAGAATGCATTTTTTAGAATCCTTCTTATCCCCCCTCCCTTAATATCAAGCATATTATTACTCATCTTGGAGCGCTTCATCACTGCTGTTTCTGAGTTGGAGATTTCTCCAAGTGTGATAGCAGCTGCAGCTCATAACATCAATTATACAACATTTAAGTTCCTGTTCTCCTGTTTCGACTGGAGGAAGTTCTTTACTAGGACAGGCCATATAATTAATTGCCTTTTTTCTGCATGTGAACATTATAGAAAGCTTTAGCCTTACTGTCTCTCCGTGAGAACGGCAGTAAAAGTATTCACTCATGTGAGCCACAACCCCACTTGTTAGGGTGGTTTAGTGCACAGGGCTAAAAATGATTTAGTAAAGGTACATTATAAGGGGGTTGCTTGTCATATCGCCCTACTGTCTGCGTGTTTGTAAAGAGGGTGCATTGAGGTGCTAGCCTGATCCAAACTTTCTAATGGTTGATGGTTTTCTTATTAAAACACAAATAAAAAATGTCTAGGTATGGCAGCAATCTCCCTGGAGTCTTGCTAGCGCTGTTGGATCTATAGCATTACCATCCTGCAGTTACTTTAAAAAAGAAAAAAAAAATAAAAGACTTCAAAAAAAAAAGGCAGGCAAATTTTTCTGTAACCAATGTGCTCGCTACAGAGTCACAAACTAAAATCTGTGTCTGGGCAATTCAGCTATTGACAATGTTAAAGACACTTCAGGCACGACAAAAGATAAAAGACTTAGTTTAAGACCAAAATTTGAAATTGGTTGTGGGTTTTTACTTAAATCGATCTCTTTCTATATGTATTTGTCTTTACTAAAAGTTGGAAGAGTCTTGATGTTTTTCTCCAAGGATGGCATGTGACCAGTCAAGGCAAGAAAGGAGGGCATTACTAAGAGAGAAGGAGCGGAAAAATAAAATCAGTGATGACAAGGCTGGATTGGGTGGGGCAGAGAAATGCTGGGATAGCCAAGCAGACGGGACATGAATCGCAAAGAGTGAAGATATAGAAGCCAAATGTCTAAAAATTAATTTGCGGGCAAGTGGCTCTGCTGAGAATTTTAACACCTTCTCTTTTGTTCATTTAAAATTCTGTCTCCGGGAACCTGATAATTTAAGGAAAAGGGTCATGATAAACTGAAAGCCAGAAATGCCTACATACTGGGTTGGTTTTTAAACCAGCGAGGTTTATTAACTTCCTATTTGTTAACCTGAGGACTTTTGGAGTCAATTTATGTGCTGTTACTTTAAGACCATTTGTATGTAAATTTTATTTTTAAATGCCTAGAGCCCAAGGATTACTTTTGTGTATTTAGTGAAGGGGGGGTGGGGGAATGGGAAGAAAAAAAAAAAAAAAAAATTTGCGGGCAAGTGGCTCTGCTGAGAATTTTAACACCTTCTCTTTTGTTCATTTAAAATTCTGTCTCCGGGAACCTGATAATTTAAGGAAAAGGGTCATGATAAACTGAAAGCCAGAAATGCCTACATACTGGGTTGGTTTTTAAACCAGCGAGGTTTATTAACTTCCTATTTGTTAACCTGAGGACTTTTGGAGTCAATTTATGTGCTGTTACTTTAAGACCATTTGTATGTAAATTTTATTTTTAAATGCCTAGAGCCCAAGGATTACTTTTGTGTATTTAGTGAAGGGGGGGTGGGGGAATGGGAAAAAAAAAAAAAAAAAAAAAAAGAAGTAGAACTTGGCAGAGGCTGTCTCTTTTCCTGCTGGATGTTTTTCAGGTGAACTACCCAGCTATGCTACTGTACTAAAGTCAGGCCAACTATGTGGAACTAAGGATTATTCCACAAATCCTGTTTAAATAGTTCTTTTAATGGTGTTTTTCCTCAAGTCTTACTTTTTCCCTAGGATTTCCCACCCTGACTGGGACTCTCCCATCTTTCCCAAAGCATTGCATCTTCCTGGCTTTTGACTGGGCTGGGCACCGTGCTCCATGGCCGGGAAGAGGAGCTGTGTCCCCCACGGGCCCGGTGCAGAGCTGCAGCTGCCGATGGTTTTATCAGATGGACAGAGACATTCCAAGTATGCTTCTGGTCACTGGGGTATATGGGAATATAAAAAATAATGAAAAAGGAAGGCTTAGAGAAAAGCAGTTAGGCAACCCGGGGCTTTTTGTCAAGTTTTTTCTAAAGGGTGAAATTCTTCACCCCTATGCAGATCATTAAAGCTGTGTGATGTCATTTTCTGTTCTTTTTAAAGCTGTGTTTTGAGAAGCTGAAAGGCTGCAGGTTAGGTAAAACTATTAATGACTATTTTGTGACCCCTGCTCCAACCGCCCACAGCGGCTGCAAATTTTTAAATGTCTGACGGCTGCTTGGCTCTCCACAGCATCGCTATATTGGTCGACAGCAGATGAGATTTCAGAGGTAAAAAAGTCACCTCCCAAATCTCATCCTGCTGGCATGGCCAGTCGGCAGATCAAAAAATGGGATTTCAGAGGTTTGGTAGGGCAGGAGACCTCCCATTTTTATGACTGAGGCGCGCCAGGAGCTCCTTCTGGTTGACTCCAGCTGCATCCCTCCTCTGGGTGGCATGGAGGGCAAATGTGCCCAGAGCATGTCTTGTCTAAACCAAGGTCCATGTGGTGACTTTACACCATGGCACTTACTAGGAGAAGGTTCTGGGGACATAGTGGGTAGGCTTGCCCCTTTCTTCTGCTTTTCCACAGGTGTCTGCTCCTGATGGGTATGAGACAGGCGGCAGGGAGCTTTGGTTGGAGCAGGCATGGCCGGTCCCATATAACATGGCTCTCCTGGAGGAGTGTGAACTTGGGGCTGGGCAGGGCATGGAGCAAGGCCACGACCTGCCACGGGGGGACATGTGCATGGTGGGAACAAAAAGTGATGGAGGACAAGCGTGGGGAGGGCACTTTGCAAGATGTTATTGCCTTGGAAAGAGGGACAGCTACCTCACGTTGCTGTAATTGCTGTAAAATATTCTGGGATTTCTGTCTCTCTTTAAGTTTTCTTCAGTTTTCATGGTCACAGCTCTTGAGAGCTTCCCAGATGTGTTAGGGTTGCGCAGTGAGAGCCCTAAGGGGCTTCATGGCCCATCTGCCTTGACTGGAGAAGGCTGTGGAAGTGATGAGACTTTCCTTTTCCTTCTGCCATCCCTCTTTCCTTGTCCTTCACTCTCCTTCCCAATCCTTTAATTTGTCGCTATGAGAGAAGCCTGCTGGGGAGCCGGGCTATGCGCACCTTGTGGGCATTCAGGCTCCTTGCTGTCTGTGGGGGACAGAGGCCATGTCCACCTTTGCAGGTGATTTGGCCGAGTGGGAGGAGATCAGGGCAGCTGGTGCGGGGGCACCTCACATCTCCATTAACGAGGGTTTGCTTTGCTTTGGGCCTCCTCCGGTCCCCAGGACCAAACGTGACACTACACAGGTGTTGGTGAGAGCTTCCAACAGACCCGTGCTGCTAGGACCACAGTTCCACCCCGGGGCTCCTCCAGCGGGTGCCATGCCGCCCATTGGGCGTCCTTGTGTGGTGGTGCCGTGCGCCTGCCGGGGGCTCTGCCACCATCGCCCCTGTGAAGCCTCATCCTGTGCAAACGAGCAGGAACTGAAACGAGTCACAGCTGTGGCACGAGCCCTCAGCACTCCCCCCCTCACCCGGGGCCTGAGGGAGCCTCTCTTGAGCCTTCGGGGAGCCTGGCAGGACAGCCAGGGCACGAGGACAGGGAGAAAGGAGCGATAAATAAGAAGGGTGGCAAGAGAAACAGCGGGTTTAGCAAGGGCACTCTGGTGTTTCTGCATAGCTCAGTGTCTTCCAAGGCTCTGGCTCTTCCAGTCAGCGCAGGGGGTTGTCCTGGTGCCATGGTGGTGCTCCACTCCGGTGGTGGTTGGGAGCCTCCCCTCCTGGTGGCGCCTTGGAGCTGCTGCCTCCAGGCCGGTGTGCCGAGCCGGCACGCAGTAAACGGAGGCAGCGAGGGGGAGTTCACTTCCAAGCCATGCTGTTCCTTGGACAAATATACATGACCAGGGATAATAATCTTTACAATATTTCATGTTTCTTCAAACACTTCACGCGTTCGCTCTCCTCAGTCTTCAGAGCTGTGGTGTCTTCTTGCCCCGACTCTTCTGGAGAGCGTTTGCTCTCTAGTCGCATTGAATGTTGGGAACTTGCGGCATCTCCAGACCGTAATTTTACTCTTTTTATCCCTGTTGCCACTTTCTGCCCTCCTTAGGTGCGGGGCTTCCTCCTTTCTCATGTCTTCTCTTTTCTCTGGCCCATTCCAAGTCTGGTGTCCTTTGTGCTCTATCACATCCGTGCTCTCTCACGCCTTCATTAAAGGGGGTGCCCCAAAGCCCATGCCCTTCAGTGGTCCTTTGGCTGGCTGCTGCTTAATGCAGTCGTTTGAAATTGGAGCCCTGTGTAAAAGTACTAACCCCTAAATATTAAGTGTCGCAACAGCGTTTCACGGTGTCCGCTGGAGTCACAAGTGATGTCAGCGATGCTGCCATTACAGTGTGATGGTGTAGGCTTCAGAACAGCAGGACAAGCTCTGAAGCGTGGCTGATTTTTTTCTGTGTATCGGTATCTCGAGTGCTGGATTGAACCTTTTCAATAATTTATAAAACCTTAAGCGCTCTGGGCAGTATTTTTACAGGGAGTGATTGCACTGTGTTCAGGAGATACCCTTCTCAGCTGGGCTATTAAATGAAAAGCTGAAACCTGCCTGTGGTGCTGAGATGAGCGCTCAACAAAATGAAAGCATAGGGCTTCACTTGCAAACATTTTCACATTGCCTGCCTTCCTACTTGTTGCTGGGTGATCCCAGTCTTACTGACAAACACTAAAACCTCCCCTGGGAAAAAAGCAGAGAGGGAAATGCCCATGAATTTAAAAAAAAAAATTCCCACTTTGCACAACCTCAGTTTTGAAATTCAGCTCAAATGCACAAGTGAATTGGTTTGGACTGCCTTAAATTCCTGCGGAAGGGCAGATAATTTTGAGAGACAATGCGAGATAAGCCAGGCAACTGCTACACCATTTAAAAAAATCCTGAAAACGTTTCCAGACCCAGTTGGTGCTCCTGAGGCAGCTGTGCGCTTCCAGGGAGCCGCATGCCGATGGCCATGCCAGCAGGAAATGTGGCGTGACCCGTGGCGAGCCTGGAGGGTGGGAAACGCTGCGAGCAGAAGATTTCCACGGGTGGCTCTCAGTGTCCTGGGCAGTTACGGTGTGGGCATGGACGCAGAAGCAAACAAAACCCTAGGAACCAAACAGGAGCAGTAGCGGCATCTTCTTCCCTCCACATGCGTAGCTGCTCAGCGCTTCCTCTCGTGTGTCCCTGTCGCCAGGCTGACAGCATCACCTTCTTCCCCAAACGCTGGGTCTGCGTGCATGAAACCTGGCTGTGAAGTAGAAATGTTTTTTTGGAAAGCGTAATATTATTTTAATCATAAATTATTTGGAAACTCAATACAGAAATAGCTTTGGATCACTTCTTCCAGAGGAGTGTTTTTGCAGTCAGGGTCTTTATCAACTTCTCAGTGGGAACTGCATTAATATTGCCACAAAAATGCAAACAGTAGTGCCTTTGATAAAGCATTTTGGCATCTCTTAAGCAGAAAGATGTTTTGTTTTCCTAAGATACAACACTGTTTTCAGTGCAGGGACCTGCCGTATGTGCCAGCATATGGAAAGAAAATACCAGTTTTGTTAACATTTGTGTTCAGAAGCTGTGGGGAGGGGATGTAGGAGGCGGCTGCCTTCGCAGTTGCAAAGCCATCTCTGTTATTGCAAGGGGGATACCACAGGAAGCCCAAACGTGAGTGCCGGTGTTGGAGATGCTGGTGGCCTGCAGTTGGCCTCCCAAGCCTAGCTCCCCCCAGAGAGTTCTGCCAAGGGCTCTCCTCCTCCTCACCTTCTCTTTAGCTCTTCCCATCACGTGCTGGAGCGAGGCTGGTCCCCGCTGCCGCCTGCCTCCCAGCGTAGCATGGAAAAGCTTTACAGTAGGCATCTTTGTGGATACTGTGAAAATGCCTTTTAGTACTTGCTGGTGTCCCATGGGTATTATATATTTGGTTAGTGCATTATTTTGCTTTTTAGACTGCCTTTGGTTGAAGAATCCTGAAAGGAAGCTGTTGTGCAACTGTTTTAATCTGATTTTACAGGCCGATTCCAGCTTGATTCCCAGCACAAAGAAGCAAAGAAGAGCTCAGTTGTATTTTTTGTCCAAAAGTAAAAGGCCCCCCTCCTTTGAAGATCTTCTGTACAGTGTTATGTTTAGAGAGTAATTTGCTATTGTTTAAATTTAACCTCCATAATTACATTGGGATTGGATTAATGATGGGTTATTTTTCTGAGTCATTCTTTTCTGGCACTCTCAGCTATCGAGCATAAAGCCAGGTCTTCATGGGATGTAAACTGGCATTGCTCCACTAAGTTAGTGGAATAAATCCACTTTATATTGTGGTGGCCCAGATGTGATATTATAGCTGTTTCGAAGAAAGCACTTTTTTGGAGTTTGCTGGCCTTGAATCTTCTTATTTTTAAGCTGTCTAAGCATTAACTTCCAATTGCATTACATTTATGGTAGCACAGCTAGCCGTTGTCTCTAGACCACCTCAGCTGGACCCAGAGGGATCAACAAAAGGTGCAATGCCAGATTCAACCATAAGTATCTTGACTTTTTTTTTTCTGGTTAAAACCTGCTTTTTATCACCAAGAGTGCAAGTGGGAAAAGTTGATGTCTGCTGAGCTTTTACATGCTCTTATCTATGAGAAGAAGCCTTGGTCTGTTCGTTGGCGATGCTGCACTGCAAATCTGGGGGAGATGTCTGGGAGGCAGAGAGACTGCTCCTTTTTAAAAATTAGTTATTTTTGCTCATTCTGCTTTTCAGAAGGAGGCAAGGAGGGAGGGAGGGACCTGGAGAGACCTGGCAGCAGGGGCAGCCGGGAATGCATTTGATGTGGGGGATGGATCCGTCACCATGATTGGGGTGACAGAAAGAAGCTGTCTCTTCTTAGAGACCTTGAGGGGCTGTGTAGAGTTGCTGTGATTGCAGAAGGTATTTGAAGTCACTGGGCTGAGAGCAAGGCAGGAAGAAAGCATCTCCCCCACCCTTGCGCATGTTGGGAAGGGGAGGATTTGCTTTCAGAACTTTTATTTTAATGTCTCACCTGAGTTTCTTCTATTTTAAAGAATTTTCTTGCTCACTGTTTGTGAAATGGTGTGCTAATAAATCTTAGTTTGGAGAATGGGAAGGTTTGGCTTTCTTTTGGGTCCTTACTGTAACGACAAAGTGGTCAGTCCTATCTCTAAGCAGTAGTGGATTTAGGGTGTCACTGCATGTCTTGTTAGCCTGGTATCCCACTGACAGCGGCATGTACTATATGTAAGTGTGAAAAACAGACAGTAGAGATCCTTTCCCTGGTGCATCATCGCTAACGTCCAGGAGCCATCTGGTTTTGCTGCTGGCCTGCAGTTGCACCTGCTGGTCCACTCAGTACAACTTCTGTTTTCTTGTTACCCAGCCTTTTAGTAAGGCTGTGAAGCCTTTTAGTCTTCCATTCTTCCCATTTCAACACATTAAACTGGTACTTTGTACTCTTTGGGTTGTACTCTTTGCTCTCTTTTACACAGTATTTAAGAAATACTGCTTATTTTAGTAATAGAGGTCAATTTTAATCTTTAATAGTAACAGTTTCCACAGTTGTGATGGTCTGCCAGTGGGACTGGAATGGGAATGCTGGGGAGACTTGGTGTCTTTTTTCAGATTGACCTGATAGATTTGGAAAATACAGACAAGATTTCAGGCATATCCTGGGCATCTTTTCAGAGTAAAAAGGATGTGCTGCAGGTCCTACCCACGCCAATCCCTGTGTCTGATGGTCTAAATAAGCACTTTTTGTGAAATAGGAGGCAAATTGTAAGACCTAAATGAAGACCGAGTCTTGGACATCCCTCAGCTTGGACGCACAAAATGCTTGCATGCCTGAAAGCTTGTCTTCTGTCCTCCCCCACCGTGTATCAGTTTGTCTTACAGAAGTACTAACTTCTACATTAATCCTGCCCTGTACTTTGATTCTTACTGCCTTTTACTTCTTTTTACAGCAACTGTGACCGAGGTCGAGGGGGTTTTTTTAAGCTTACATAAATTTTGTCCTGTGCAAACTACTGACAGCTATTATTGAAGCAATTCTGGTGATGCAGCTGTAAGGTTGCAGCAGTAGATCAGTCATGTATGTACGTGGCCCTTTTATTAGAGGGGGCTGTTGGAGCTGTGGTAATGCTTAAAGTATTTGAGGCCTAATCCACTGCTTCATTGCTCCAGATGTGATAAATGCTGTTGACTTAATGCAGAAATTGGTGATGTAAAACGGAGAAATTGCCTCTGCGCTTGTTATGTAGTTATGGTGGTGAACCTCCTGTTAACAACTCCAGTTTTTAGGGGCTTCCTCATTTTATTAGGGAGGGGGTCGCGGATGAAGGCTGAGAAGAAATCAGTAGGAATGGCTTATATTTGTGCTCAAACTGAATTCATGAATGCTTGTGCAAAGCTCACTTTGCATAAGCAGGCTACAAATACTGGTTGCTTTTGCTGGAGTTTGATTGCAGTGGTCCTGCAAAACCAAGCCATCATTGAAGATCTTTTGGGTGCAAAAGATTCTTCAGAAGTTTCAGCCTTCCTGGAGACAGAACAGATACAGAATGTCCCATCCCAAGTAATCATATCTCATTCATTTGTGACCCCACACCTTCTCTGCCCCCTCCAAGGAGCCAGGTTGTCGTGGAAATTATAATTATTTACATGGACAATGTGTTAAGAAAAAATTACTTTTGGAGCTCTAGGTTGAGTATATATGCTGGTATATTTGGCTTTAGCTCCTAGAGTATGAGCTAGAGACTTTCTTAAGCCACCATTGAGATTCCCACCTGAGCACCTGACCTAACACTTGATTCTCAACAGCTGAGAACTGGAGAAAAGCACCGAATATCCTGACATTGGTGCTATTGTTTTCAGGAAAAATCGTGTTTACTTAGGAAGGACTGTTGTTCTGTTATTTCTGCATACCAGTTACTTTAGATACAAAAAGAAATGCTGAAAATTCCTATGCACGAGGAGAGTTTTATTTCCATGACTGTCATTAGATTTACATTTGCTTTGGTCCAAGGTGTATGCGACACACTCAAATGGAGGAAGGATGGTATAGTTACCAAAATAGATGCATTGTGTTAATTTCTTAATTATTTTTTTTGTGGTGCAGTGCATTTAAAGTAACAAGTATTGTAAGCAGTATGCTATTTTTAAACCAAGGACATTTTGTGCTGAAATTGGCTATTGCGACACCGGGTTAGAATTAGAATACACAAAATTCAAAACCACAGTAACCCTAATTTTGCCATTCTTGCCTTTTTAACTGCTCAACAATAGTGTTGTGTTTGTATAGCATTTAAAAATATTTGTTAAGGGGAATGTAAAGAGCTACTGGCAGGCTTCTCTGTTAACTGTTCGTGCATGCTCAGCGGCTCTGCTCAGAAACAAGCTGTAATGAAAAGTCAGGGGTGAGTACTCCTGGTGTCCCCAGCTCAGACTCCTCCTTGTGTTGCAAGCAAAGGAGCAGCTGAAGTTCCAGCCAGGATGGGGGCAGAGACCTGCATGGTGGAGCGGACAGTCCCTTTGGCTCAGAGGATGTGCACCCGTGATGGGCTAAAACCTCCGTTTGCCATCTCCTTTCCCAACTCGCCATGGTATATGCATGCCTGGATCTATAGTCTCCAAGGAGCTACTCCGGCAAATGAGTAATAATGTTCAGGATAATATAGTCTGACCATGAGGATGAATTTTATACGGCTATAGTTCTTGTCATCACCCTACAATCCCTGGGTTTGCCTGGGTTGGTCCTGACGTTCCAGCCAGCACTGGGGAGAGGTTATGGGAGGCCAGCACCACTCAGGGCCGCTCGCTTTCAACCTGCCCCAGCTGTGAGCTGCCTGATTTTTCCCTGCAAGGGCTTTACGAAGTTGGGACATGCACGTGTCCATCTTCAGACAGAAATTAGCTTTGGATTTCACATGTCACCCATCAGACCACCTGAACTAATTCACATGGAAAAAAAAAATTGGAAAGCAGCTTAAGAAATTATTTCTCCTTTTTGCTGTTGCCTTGCACGTTGGCGTGCACTGTCTGCATTTTGAATACGAGGTCATCTGCTGCGTTGTAACGCGATAGTAATACAGACTGCGTAATCCTGGGAACCGGCAGCTTGGATCTTGCCTGTCCAAATTTTACTGTTCTAAAACTTGACTTCTTTGTTAAAAATGAACAGTTTCCAGGGGGTAAAAAGCCCCCAGAGAAGAACTGTTGGCATTTTATATTTTTAAGCTGTCTTGCTGAATGAAAACAGTTGATTATTAACTTGATGGGGTGACAATGAGTATATAGAACTTAAATATATCACCACTCCCACAAAGAAAAAAAAAAGCACCCTCCATTGTATCATGGGAAGATACATAGCCAGAAAAACTTTCCAACTCGTTAAACTTTTATGCTTGCTTCATACAAGCTTATTGTAGGCTTTTTTCCATCCTGTGATGTTGTAGGGACGCAACTGAGGAGGACATCATCAATTTAATAGTATTTCTTTCTGAATGTGCCTTTTTTTGTAACAGAAAAAGTTAAATTACTTGATCTGAAGGATTAAAAAAAGGTTTCCTTGTTTATGTGTTTCAGGTTGTTTATTCTGCCAAGCCTGATAATGAAATCAGTCTGAATGTTTCCCCTGTAATCAGTTTAGTCAGCTTCTGTGATTGTGCGGGGTATTCAGACAAGGACGGGGATAAAGGAAGGAACTTTTAAAAAACAGGAAAATACTATTGTAAACATACCGGGCAAGTTATAAACTGGGAAAGGGTACTTGGGGTCAAGTGTCGTACCTGCAGCTACTTTTGATGCTCTGTGGTAGATGCTTTGGTGTGTTTTTCTTCCTCTTGTGGCTTGTGTTTGACTTTTTAGAAGAGGGGTAGGGGAAAATACTGGTTTAAAGGACTAGAGTCTGGCTATATCACTTTTAAGTTGCCTATTTTATAGTGGAGGCAAGTGAAGGTAAGGCTGCTGTAGCTGACTTGAAGTTGGAAAGGAACAACAAAAAGTGATATTTGGGCTTGGTTTGAGCCAGGTGGGATGGCTCTGCACTCTCCGTCGTGTGCTTAGGGAGGCCACGTAGCATCTTGATGTGGGGCCATAGCTGGCAGGAAGCATCCAATATTCCTTTTGCTGTTTCTCTCCGGTGTAATTTTAGTTTTCTGGCACCTTGATTGGGTTCTGTACTCATCCTGGTTGTGTCCCTCCCCTTGCTCTTCCTGATCCTCCTTTATCATCCTCAGCCATGGGCTTGGGGGAAAGCTGCCTCGCTGCATTCGCCTGTAGGTCAGCTCATCCCCACGACAGTGTGGGAGGGGACGTGGGTTTCGGCTGGTCATTGCACCCGCAAGCAAGGACTTTGTAAGTTCTAAATTGAGAATTGTTGCTTCATATGCGTGTCTCTCCAAACCTGTGGATTTAGACATTCCCTCACCATTAATTACATCCTCTCATCTTGTAGCAGCAAGTAAAAAGGCCAAGTTGGGCACGTTGTTCCGCTGCAAGCAGCTGAACATGGTTTCTTGTTGGTTGGATGCGTGCGAGTTTCTAAAAGTACGTGGCCACTCTGTTTTGGGAAGTGCGTCCTGCGGCGCTTGCGTCAGGGTGGGGAGTAACCAGACAGCCCGGGCCCCTTCTCAGAGGGTGTACACATGAGTCACGCCAACCAGTCCAGCATTGCCAGTCATCCCCAATTAAAAGCAAGGGTGCGTGCTTCAAAGGGAAGCCCGGTTTGCCGATCACTGATGGGCAGCGAGGTAATTCCTAGGTAGCACTGGAAGTGAGTGGTACCATCGTTTGCCTTGGTGCAATCTCTGATGGAGACGCTGGGTGTTACCACCTCCCTTCTGGATCCCATAGGGTCTGGTGACCCGCGTTTGCCAGTCATTTGGCATCTAAATTGCTCAGGCAGATGCAATGAGAGACTGCCAAAATTGGCAACGGCGTCCGACTCTGACAGCGGTTTGTGAGTTTGCCTGGTCGCCCCGTGGCAGCTCTTAATGCAACATCTCCAATGCGGTGTCCCACAAAATGCTCGGCAGCAGTCATGCGGAGGTGAAAAGATTTCCAGGCGAGCTTCAAAGAGAAGGATGTGACTAACTGTCTCGCAGGGAGCCAGGACGTGGACCCAGCCAGATGAGGCAGCTCACATGAAAGGGCTGCCAAAGGAAAGGGAGAGGACACAGACGAAACTGGGACTGGGCGATGAGGAGGAACAGGCGGTTGGGAAAGGTAGAAGGGAAAATCTCTGTGGGCTGTTTCCAGTGGCCAGGGGACATATCTGCTCTCTGGGGAGGTAACCTGTGGGTAAAGCAATGAACCTCAGGCACGTTGGCTGTCATTCCTGGCTCTGCCTCAAGCCTCCGCTGCCTGTCCTTGGACAAGTCACTCTCCCGGTGACTCAGTATCCCAGCTGTAAAAAGGGGATTGCTGCTTGCCTCATGGGATGTTGTGAGGGTAATCTCGGGGACGCCTTTGCAGTTTGATGTATTAAGTGGGAGGGAGCAACAAAATGTGAGCACAAAGATGAACGTGAAAAGGGATCTGTACTTTCCTCGCCGCCTTCTCTGAATGTAATCATGTACCTAATGATAATATAATGGTGACTTATTCATCATTGGCATATACTCTTTCAGTTGCACTGGTGGGAACAGGTTTTTGGTTTTATTTTTTACCCCTCAGGGCTTTAAATACATAATTTTGTATGTTTATGTAATATGTCAATGGTTTAAGCAATTTCTAATAGAAAATTAGAAGAAATAACGAACAATAAATCAAAGTCAGACTAAACCAAGATGTAATTGAGTAATACAATAGTGGGACTAGAAGCAGAGTTTGCAAAGGGGCCCTCAAACAGAGAAAATGCAAATCCTGGGGCCTGAAGAAGGAAGGGTTCTGGTTTGTGTCTGTCTTAAAACTCTGTACCCGATAGCGTACCTGAGGAGGGCTAAGGCCAGAAATGAAAAGGAGTGACTCCTCCTCGGCTCTCTCATTCTCAAATAAGCTTCTGCAAAAGGAAGGTTAACTTTAACCCTTGAAATAAATGTCATGATACTCTTACTCGTCTCATAAGGCACTCTGATGGCTAACACACAAACCCGGCTGCCCCAAACCAGCAGTTTTTAGGACGGTTAGGGAATTGGTTGGCCTGGTGCTCTTACTGCTGTGTCTTTTATGTGCTAAAGCAAAATGGGGCTAACTGCCTCCTCTGTTGGAAGAGGGGTGCGAGGCTTAAAGAAGAACATGGAAGAACATGTGAAGAACATGGAGATCCACAGGTGGAAAATGCTGGGGGCAGTCACAGCTTCAGAGTTTCACAGAGGATCAAAATGCACCGTCATATTTCACCTGTCAAAGTTGACTTTTCTTTAAAAAATAGGAAATCTTAAAGGCATTGGCTAGAGAAGGTGAACACTCATCTTTTCCGAATACTATATTTGAAAGGCTTTAACTGCATAAGCTTTTCTGGCACCTGCCAAGGCTATCTTTGGAGAAAAAAATAGGATTCTTGTTTTTTTCGAAGGAACAGGTGGCAGCATGTGGAAACCTTTTGTTGTTAAATTTTAGTCACGGTTCCTTTTTCTCCTTTTCTTTCCTTTTCCCATCTGCAGTTGAGTATGACAAGGAGTTCACGCCTCACCAGCGGCACCACAAGGAGTTCAAGTTTAATTTGTCTCAGATCCCTGAGGGCGAGGCCGTCACAGCCGCTGAGTTTCGGATCTACAAGGACTGCGTTGTGGGGAGCTTTAAAAACCAAACTTTCCTTATCAGCATCTACCAAGTGCTGCAGGAACATCAGAACAGGTACGCAAGGGAGAGCTTGCTCTGTGCCACCAGCCGCTGTCCTGGGGAAGGCTGAGCTGGTGCATGATGTTGAGAGGACTGCTCAATAAATACCGGGTTTGATCACATTAATGGGGTTATGTTACTGCATGGTCCTTTCCTTGTGGGAAATGGGCTTGGTCGAGTGCAAAATGGACCTCAGATGGAGAAAGTCCACGGTATTGTAGCCTAGGGTGTCACTTAGCTGCAACCTCTGTGTTGTCTTTAAATAGAGCAAGAGTCTGATGTGAGGCAGTAGATTGTTAAACTAAAGTTACTATGCTGGCATTGCTCTTGTGTACCAAAGAACACATATCCCCTTTCAACTTAACACTACCAGCATAAAAAGCATAACCTGTTTGAAAAATACTGGTAATTAGTGCAGACTCAACCCGCTCTTGGGTGGACTTGCATTGAAGTAAATAAAGCAGAAGAAAATTCAGCATGCTGACCACATGTACAAAATCACTCCTGGGCTTTCAGTGGCAATGAGAGAGGCAAAAGAGAGAGAGGCTGGATAGAAACTGTGACGTACAAATCCAAACAAGTGTAAATGGGGTGATTAATTTTAAAAGGGTAATGCTTCTGATGGGGGAATCATGCAAGGCAAAAAGATGGAAATATGTGGTCAATTAAATGTCAGGCTAATGCTGTGGTACAAAAGTGTTTCATTACTTCTGCTGAAATGTGTCAGGACTGTAACTGTTCCTCTACTGCAGACAGGAAAAAAGAAATCTGAAACAGCAGGGTTTTAAAAATCTCCATTTCTTTCCTCTGTGAAGGTTTCCTGGATGTTTTCCTTTCTGTTCCTTTTTTCTCCAGCATTTCCATTGATACCATTTGGGGGGATCCACCTTTGATGATTTGCTGTTTTGAGGGTAACATCAAATAGTTAATAGTTGTTCTGTGGGGAATGTGTCCTCTGGGGAAATGGAGAGAAATATGTAAGTGACGGGGAAGAAGGTGTTAGTTTTAAAAGGTCAGTGTTCCCTTTGCACTTTGAGTTGCGGGTTGCTGGAGTGCCTCCGGGGTAAAGTGCTTGCTGGTTAGGATGTTACGTCAATACCCACTTGAAGAGCTGATGGAAGTCCAGACGGTCATGCAGATTTCATAGATGTTAGCTGCATTGTTCATTTGTAGCCACATTGAACAAAAAGTAGTGAATGTTGGTCTGTTTTAGATTTCACAAGTAGGGATTCCACCTCTGGAGCTGGGGGAAAACCTCTGCCAAGTGTCTGTGGAAGCGCTCAATATGCTGCACTGGGTTGGTCACCAAAGCAGGGCACAGAATATGCCAGGTCTAAGATTGCCTCTTCTAAGGAGAACTGTCAACTTTTATATGTGTGTAACCATCTTTCATGGTAAACTGAGCAAACAAGCAATGCATTGCAGGAAAGAGAATAAAAGTATGGGACACAGCCCCTAATGTAGCCTGTTCCTGAGAAGTTTACAAACTCTTTGTTCCAAAAGTGGCTCTAAGTTCTTTGTACAGCAATGATGCTGGCACCTCTTATTTTTGTTTCAAATACCATGCCAGAAAAATGCCAAAGTCAGATTGCGCTGTGAAGCTGCGATGCGCATCCTTTGGCACTGGGCACTTCAGTGTCTGCAGGTGCTGGGCATCTCTGGGTACTAGAGACCTCCCTACGGGTGGAGCAGAGGCAGCATCTCTGATGGGGATCACCAGGGTGGTCTCTCTCCAGAGCTGGCGAGTATTTCGGGTCTTTCAGTTCCCTTCCGTTGTGTTCCTCCTGCCACTGCTGGCGGCCGTGCTGAGGGGATCCCACCGTTGGGACTGGGAATCGTAAAGTGGCTTCCTCCAGGTCCAGACTGCCAGCAATTCACCATCCCTCCTGACATGGGCTAGGCGTGAACCGCTGACCCAGGGATGAGTGTCTGTAGTTCATTACTAACCTCTGACTCATCCAGTCCCTCAAGGCTCCCTTTTTGTTTCTTTTTCTTCTTTATTTATTTATTTTTACTAGTGGGAAGGAGGGAGACGTTTGGCTAAAGAAACCTGCAGTTTGGATGAGTCTGTGGGACTTGTCACACCATCTGCGCAGAGGTGGCCAAAACGTGGCTCACGGATTCCTGCAGTTGTAAAAAGGACGTGCCCTTTTCCGCCCGTTTTCCTTTCGGCTTAAAGGACTCTTTCATGTACATGTAAAATATGAAAGCACATAGGAAAATGTGTGCTTATGTATGAATACATGCATATGTATGTATTCTCTATACATATCTGTACATAAAAGTGTATATATATATTGTCATCTATATTAATTGTCCTCTCTGTATTAAAAACATGCAGATGTTAAAAGACAGTTAAGTTATTAGAAGCTGCTTACTGCTCTTCTGTGTTACCTTCAGCTGAGGTTCTGACTCCATAGGCAGCTGCCACCATAGATTCAAACATGCAGCCGCGTTGGTTACCTGGGTGGACTTTGGCCTGTAAACATTCTTGAGAATGCATACTAAAAAAAGTTGTATTTAGCTCTTCACTAATATCTCTGTATGGAGGGGAAAAATGCCTCAGATTCTTCTGGTATGCCTTAAGGAGCCGTATTCTGTGCATGGTTTGGGGTTTTGATCATCAAGTCGCTTCTTTGCTTTTACTGGGGGGGTGGAATCCAAAGCACTTTTTTCTCCCTCTTTTGTCTCAGTGGGTTAATTTGGAACATAATGTTTTCTTTTCCTGTTGAGAACACTAGAAGGTTAAATTACAAAAAAAAAAAAGCACTTTTTTTTGAAGGAACTTGCTAAATATTTCTAAGGCTTCTGCTGCAGTTTAGCAGACATCTTATGAGCCAGAAAAGAACAGCTGCCTTTGACTTAAAAAAAAAATACTAAAAAAAGTTGTGTCACACTTCCTTTGGACTAATGGTTTGAATAACAGCCTGGTATTTCCTGACATTTGATGACATTTTATTGCATAAGGAAGAGTCTGTACAGATCTTGAAGGGTAGCTGGTGAGCTAGCAGGTAAAACAGAAGGAGTTGAAGTAGCACCTTTTTTCATCTTGTTCTGCTGACGAATATTCCTTCTGGTCAGGAAAATTCGTCTCTGAAGGCCACAGAAAGTGCCTATTTGGTTTATTTGCAGTCTTGAGACAAAGTTCAAAGTCACCATGTTAATCTTGGCTTTTATGAGGTTAACAGTTGTCTGTGGCGATTATTGGTAGCTAATAAAATACTTTTGGGTGCAAATAATTCTTAATGGGGCAGCTGGCTTGTAGAGATTTAAACCAGCAGTCCGCAAGAGAAAGGCAGCATGCACCTCTGAGGGGAAAAAATATAAAGAAAAAGAAACCTGCCTGCTCCTCTCAAAGAACTGAGCTTGGGAGGGCAGGAGGTAAGAGAAAGATTCAGTGAATACAAATCTTCACTGAAGCTCACAGCCTGGAAGTATCCCTTGGCTCCAATTAAGTGTAATGAAGTGGCTTAATTCAGTATTACTTGAGCAAAGAAAAAACAAAAGCTCATCTGGACAGTACAAGCGTAAGCGTGTGACTCCAGCCCAGATGTGCGTGCTGCTGCACGGAATCGCAAGGCACTGCTGGCCGTTCCCTGATGGCCAAACCCAAAACCAAGCCTGAGGCTAAAATTTCTACCAGGTGCTGAATTATCAAACTGAGTTTTGCCACTGTAGACAAGGTTAAAAGCCAGGATTATATGAGCCCATTTGAGACCGTCTCCTAGACAGGGGTGTGTGCGGAGAGAGCACAAATGATCAGAGATCGATGCTGATTGAAATAGCATAACCTTCGGGGAGAAATTTGACCCTCTCCTCGTTCAAAGCCATCAGAAATATGAAAACGATACTCGTGGAGGCTCCAGGCAGTGAAACGCACATTGAGGGCAGTGTGGTCTAAGTACATTCTCTCTTAAAAAAGAAAACATTTTAATACTGACTCACTTGTGTCAGTAATATTTTCATCTCCCCATTCCTTCCACCCTTTCGTAAGGTAAAAAAAATAGTGCCTAGAAACTAGGCTTTTGTTTTATAACCAAACCGCAGTTAACAGCCACGTTTTGTCATAATACAAACTGCTGGAGTTGTCAGTGGGACGCTGTGAAGAGATTAATGAAATCCTCAGGATAGGTCAAGCTTGTGGCCAGCCGTCAGCGTTATGCATTTCGGGTTGTGTGGAGAAGAGGCTTCACCAAACAAGGTTGAGATGATGACGTCTAGTTTGCTCTGAGGGGGATGACTCTGGGGTTTGAAATGGGCTGTGGGCTCTAGGGGCTGATGTCAGGAGGGGCAACAGGCAATACATCTGCCGGATGCTGCTGCCCTTCAGCTTCTGGCCCCCTAGAGTTTAAGAGACTGTGCTGTTTGAAGGCTAGGGCAGGATTTTTTTTTCTTTTTTTTTTTTCCTTTGGTATGTGCAGAAAGTGGGGAGATTTGCCAAAGCACCGGTTTAGGAGGACAAGCGGCATCAGCTTCCAGGTGCTTGCGCCACCTTGGCCGCAGCTGAGGGGACGCTTAGTTTCAGCAGGCGGGAGCTGTGCAGCCTCCACTCTCCTCCCTTTGGTGGTACTGATACACACCTAAGCCCTGCATGTGGGCTTGTTTCTAAGGTGTAGCACTGATTTTATGGAAGGACCAGCAAAGCCCTCTGTGACTTCTGATACCTCCTGGGAGTGGATCGCCGTGTAAGCAAGACCGTCGTAAGGGAAAGGAAGAAATGGGTACGACCCTGGAAACAGCTCATTAATTTCTTTTTCTTTCTCGAAACTTCCTTGCTTTCACCCAGAGAGGTGTCAGGTCAGGACTAGGGAAGGCAGTTTATGGTTGATCAAAGATGTTAGTCCTTGGTTTGGATCATCAGTATGTTTTCAAGTGTAAATATCCTGCTAATGCAGACCTCAAAACACTCCCACACTGTCCAAACAACTGATCTATGAAAAACACAGTGGCCTGTGTTAGTGATCAAAGGAAGATATGGTACCTTAATGGTCAAAGTTTATTAAACAGTTTCGTTTTCACCCAGAATGAAATATGAGGACTTGATGTGCAGAAAGATTCCTCCAGTATGATAAGACACGTGTGGACATAGGGGTGCCCTGCCTGGGGAGTATGTGCTTCTTCTGAATACAGTTCCTTAAGGGTTAAGGCAGTCGTTGGTTTTTAGCTGCCAGTTACAGTGGTAATAAAGTCTTCCTCTTTGCAACAGGATATTTATACAAATGCGATCCGAGCTTCTAATCTAAAGGGCAAATTGATTTGCCGGCAGTGTTTATAGCTTAGAAAATAAATAACCGTCCTCAACTGGGTTTTGGAATGGGTTGTGTAATACAAATGACAAAGCTAGCATCAATCTGTTTCAAGTTGGGGTCAGATTTGTGTATAGTGTGCATATATTTGTATATGATAGAGCTGTTTCCATGATGCTATAGAGAAGTCTCTGTCCACATTTCAGTTCAACTCCCACTGTGGGTATGCGACTTGTTGTGTTTTAGGGTGGTTGGGTTTTAGTAGTTTAAAAGTCAAAGTTATTCTGGATGAAACTTACTTGTTCCATAACCAGCTGGCTTTTTCTACCAAAACTAAAGAATACCATATCAGTGTCTTATTTCTTTTCTTAAAGGACAAAGATAAATACTACCCCTTTGCCCTCTCCCTCATCTTCGTGCCTCAAACTGTGTTTAAACTTTGAGGCCATCACTAAGACTACAACATCCCGTAGTCTTATTTGAGTCATAGTCAAGGAAATGAGAAATGTATCTCCTATCCCCGTGACTTGGGACAATTTTTTTTCCCCACTGTTCCTGTTGGTAAAATGTTCATTCCTCAGAGCTGCGAAGCTCAAGACCTTGAGCTGGATGTGGGGGAGCACCTTTGCATTCAAATACCAGCGTTGGCTTTACTGCAAATTGTCACAGACCTGTAGGCTGAGCTTCCTGCAGTCTTTGCATGGGGAGACCACATCCTCTACCTTTAGGCTCTGATCTTCCACTCTGCCAGATGCAGCCTTGAAACCAATTTTTCACCCTGCCGCTCTT
>NW_009259976.1:2050648-2065823 GCF_000687185.1 Egretta garzetta
CGCTCTTCCAGTGAGCCTACGAGACTTAACCCCCCACCTCTGCAGACTTTACCTCCAGGGGCGATGCCTGCAGTGATACAGGACAGCTTTTTCAGCACGGAGGAGCTTTTATCAGGAAGAGCAGTGATGATGTGGGGCTGGTAAGTGAGCAGCGAGAAGCCGAGCTTACCTGCCGGTCCCTTCTGGTGCGTTCCCGTAACTGGATGCATCCAGGATGGCTTTCTTCTGCATGTGCCAAATTGCAGACCCCCTTCATAGTGTCCTGGCATCTCTGTTTAGTACTTTTACCTCCCTGGCTGTCAATCCCTGCAAATTAGTGCCCAGTTGCTAGTCTTCTATTTCACCTTAGAAGTAACTTCATTTGCAGGCTGACAGCTCTTAGTATTTCCTTCCTCATTTCTAAGGAGCTGTTATAAGTCGTGCACGTCTCTTCTTGTCCTCTGGCCCACAGAAGGTTCAGCTTCTTCAGGACAGTTAAACTGAGCCTTACCTCTCCTCATAAAATTATAGATACTGCCTTTGCTTTCCATGGCAGCTCGTTCCAGGTGCTGGCATTCCTCCACCTGAGGGTCTCTGTATGAGAGAGTCCCGATTAATTAAATTTAAAATCTTTGGAGTGAAGGTCTTTTAGACATACTAAGTTGTTAAGGTTTTGTATTGCATCTGTTGGCAGTACCTCATGCTGTGCAAGCTCCGCACACAGTCTGTTCTATAAGTAATAAATACTTTTAAATTCAAAGTAGCACATACATCTACTTCAAGATGGTGGATCTACAGGTTTGAAAAGGTTGTGATTTCAAAGTTTTGTCTATGTGGCGCTCCGTTCAACTCTGTAAGGCTGAGGCAGTTGTGAGTGCAGTTGCTAGTCCGTCATTAGTGGATAAGGGCAAATAATCTTGCTGGTTTACTATCTGCAGGATAATTTTTACAGAAGGTTTATGTCAATGCAAACTAAAGACTCAGTTCCTGAGGTACACAGAAGGGAAGAGTATTTAGAAAGTGCGTTAATTAAAATGTAAATCCCACACACTTCTGTGCGAAATTCCCTTTTGAGAAACTGCTGCTAGGCAGTCTAGACTATTATGTCAACTTGTCTTTGAAGAAAAGTAAACAAAAAGGTTCAGCTGAGGAAAGTTTTAGAGACTTACAGTAATTAATGCTTTGGTAAATGGCTGTTGATGCATAACAATCCTTTAAACACCTGGGTAATTGCGAGCTTTGAAGTTGGGCCAAGAATGTTGTTCCAAGACCAGTAATTAAAGTGAGAGACCTTTAACTTGGTCATTTTGAAGGTGAGATTTCTGTTTGTTCTCACTGTCTCCCTGCTAAAACTTCTGCCTGGTCGGGGAAAGAAGGCCAGGGAGGGTGGGAAAGTAAAAAAGCCAGTTCAACAGATGCTTCTTTAAATTTAGCTTTTTATAGCTTTGGTGTTTTTCCTGTAGCAAAGTTCCATGTTGTAATGTGTACCCAGAACACAGAAATTATTTTAATGTGAACATTTCACTAAGTAGTAACTAAGATTAACCACTTGACCTGGTTACTAATTTGACTAAATTCTAATCTAATTAGTGTTCAATTAAAGAGAATTAACACCCAGAGACATTTCGTTGAAAGGTTTACACAGAGGTTTCAGTTAACAAAATATTTATCTTACAGGGGAAAAAGCACTGAAATTAAATGCAAGCTGTTTCTCCTATAAAATGCCCTGAGTACATGGTTGGGATGCCAGCGTTAAGAATAGCAGCTATATTTGATATTTATATCTGACAAATCAGCTTGCTCTCTGAGGACGTTGGAGCTAAATCCTGCCTTCTGAATTACACAGGCCTTATTTCTCTGGTAAACTGTGTATGTCTTTCTGTTTATTGCAGCCACTTGCAATTGCTCTGTTGACCTTTGCTTTTCCGTCCTCCTCCAGAGTCTTCTGAAGGCCATGGAAACATTCCCATTTATTTCTTGGGACTTGAGACCATACTTTAGGGCCTGATCCAGAACAGAGAGCTCCTCTTTCAAGTTGGGAATCTCTAACCTGCATCTTCCCATTTAATGTCCTTTCTTGTCTCAGGAAAGTTGTTTCAGTTCATTGCTTCAGTTTCTCCCATTCACTTGCTTCCCTTTAATAATCTAACATTAATACATATTATGCCTGCAGTAACCTTATTATGGAAAACATTAAGTGAACTCATCCAGATGGTTAAGAACACTGAAAATGAAGATGAGACTGTTGGGCACCATAGTGACAATGAGATGACAGTAGCTGTATGAAAACTCAGAGGCAGATTTAGGCAGAGAGGATGCTAAGAAACTGCCTGGTTTGGTGATGAAATTTCTCTTCTGTACACTGGATTTGAAAGTCCTGCTGTGCAGGTGCCAGACATCCTGTGATGTCCTTGACATGCGGGGTTCCTTTGGCATGAGACCTCTGGACTGTCTCTGCTTCCTTTGGCCTGCTCCCTCTCTGCTCAACGATGCTGGCTCATGTGTTTCTTCCAGCCTTTCTTTTTCTAGTTTTTCCCCTTTCTTCATGCTCCCTTCCTGTTTCCCTCAGGTCCCATCTTGGCTTTATTATTCTCAAAATGCTGAAGTTTTCAGATATCCTTCCATTAATGTGACCGTGTACAGGGTTGCGTGCTTTGGAAGGCTGCTGCCCACCACACTGCGCAGGATCGATGTCATCAACTAATGACTCAAAATTCAATACTTCGTTTCATGCGACTTCCTCGGTATATGATCCATTTCTCATCTTTTTGTCCACTTTTCAGATTTTGCTTTGACTACGGGTTTGCATCTACTTGTGTGTATCACTCTTCAGCATGGTATCTGACTGCTTCCTAAACTATTTCTTATTTTCACATGGCTAAAAGGCAAAGCTAGTGGCGTTGTTCTCGCCATGCACATGAGAAGCTGGTGCATATACCAGTGAGGGTCAACTGTCTCTGCTAGGTTTAATGGCCACTTTCAGATGGTTTTTTCCTTTCTCCAGCACCAGCCTTTGGCTCACAGGAATCCCCTGCTCATTTGCTGTGTGCACTCCAGCTTTTGCAACAGGTAGGGCCATAGAGTGTGGAACTGCTAAGCAAACACTGATGGCAAAATTGGTCCCTGCCAAAATCAGCCAATAGTCCAGCATCAGGGGTGGAAATATGGCTATGCAGCAGCTTTAGCTCTCATGCTTCCCATCTTTCTTTCGCAGCCCTAGTGGGAGAGGAATGGAATAAATGTGTTTTTCATGGTCTTCAGAAAGGAGAACTGGGACGGGGGGGAAATACAGTTTTGTGGCTGCACTTCCTTGTGGCCACTGGGCCAAGACTGGAAGTGTGAGATTCACCTCACTGATGTCTGTCACCGTGTTTGTTGGCAGCTGTGTTGCCGCAAATGGCAGCAATAGCAGGCTGTAGCCTTCTGTGAGCCATCAGTGCAGGAAGATAACAATAGTTTCCCAACAGGGATGCTGAGTCGGGAATAATGGGTCTGATTCACAGAAGTGTGGTTGGTGGCCATGAGTACTTTCCACTCCCTTTTCTCTGCAGACCTTTTCCTTTTATCCAGGGTCTCCCCTGTCCCCCACGACTGCAGCAAATCCTTCACACTTCCCCATCTCATATTCTTTCCCTTCTACCTGGGGCCAGCCTGGGAGATCTCCCAGTCTCTGTTCCAAGATCAGACATCGTACGGCTTTTTTGCAGGAGCAGCAAGGACATTTCTTCTTGGCCGTGCAGCTGTAGGGAAGAGCAGATTCCCCTCACATGATACATGGTGTTTGATTTACCAAGGGGGAAAGGAGGGGAAAGTATGTTCCCTGCATACAAGAAGCCCAGATGATTTCGTTGCTAAGCTCTGAATCTCTATTGAGCCTGTGTGTCCAGCAATTTTCAAGTACTTACTGCTTGGCCAAATTTGAGGTGATTTTCTTGAAGGACGAAGGACATACAACGTTTCTATTTGGGAAAAATAAAGGAGCGGTTAAAGACTCTAAGTTAAATAGTTGGGATTCTTCTTTATGTGAGTAAATTCCTTTTTTTCCCCCCTAATTTTGTCTTTGGAAATAGGTTTTAAAACCTTTATTCCAAAACCAAAACTAGTAGGAAATTATATGAGTGTTTGTGCAGCCTGGTGAGGTTTGGGTGACAAACATCAATTGAAAACAGGCTTAAGCAGAAAGTATTAGGATGTGTTACCTTCTAGCATTACTACTACGACCTACAATACCTGTGGGGAGAACCTTCAGTGTTGGCTTCATCCGGTCGAACGATGAAAGAGTCAGCTGAATAGCAGAACTAGCTGAAAACCAGTGCTGTATAAAACTTCTTGCAAAGGCTTAACTGGATTGGAAAGCCCAGTTGTCAATTTTTCTGCATTTTACAAAGGAATTGAGGTCTTTCCAAAGTGAGTGTGACATACTGGGATAAAGCAGAGCATTCTTGTTTGGTAGAATTGTACCTTGGTCAGGCAGTTTGCTTATTACATTTGTAGAGGACACTAAGATGGGGGAGACCCACTGGAAGGCAAGTCTGTATTTTAAGTAATCTAATAATGATGGAGGTTCAATCTGGGGGAAAAAAAGTGTGATTTGGTAAAAAGAAGAATTGCATTTGGACAGGAAAAATCAGTGGTGTAAACACACCCTAGGAAGTGGCTGGGTCCTTTGCAGTTCAGCAGCATGAATCTAAGGATTACAGTGGATCACAAGATGAGTTAACAGCGTGAGTCTTGTGAAGAAGCCAAGATCATATCCTGAGATGTATGAGTAGAGGCATAGTCTGTGAGACGCATCAAGATTATCCTTCCACTGTACTCAGCATCAGTGAGATCTTGATCTGAGTTGGGTCTATAAAGAGCAATGAGAAGAGTCGAAGTCTATAAAACGTGGTTTGCAAGGAAAGACTGAGGGTGTTTTAATGAGAAGGGGAGATTGTAATGGCATTTAAGTTAGATATTATGGGGAAAAGTAAAAGAAAAAAATGCTTCAAGTGAAACCCATTTCCATTTCCTGGAAAGATGGTGGAGTTTCTGAGGCTGGAAATCTGTAAGATCAGGTCAGGTAAACATCTCTCAGGAGTGATGTGGATGTAGTTAATCTTGCCTGGAGTTCAGGGGAATGGGCTAGATGATGCCACATGGTCTTTCAGGCTTTACAGCTCTCTGATGTCCAGGTGTCTTCCCAAAGCACAAGGCAATGGGAATATAAGCTCTGAGCCCTGCTCTTCATGTTTTTGCAGATCTGACTAATCCCATGTGGTGTAAGCGTTCTTGAGGATTTGCTCTTACAGAGTTCCCGGTGTCTCTGCAGCCAGACATGTTTGGTTTGGGGGGACGTAACGCCAAAGTTACTCTAGTCTGGAGGCTCGAGTGGGATGTTGTGTGGGGGCGAGTGCCGGGGAGGGAGAGTATGGCACTTAGAGGAGGTGAGGTGGGACAGGAGATCAAAAAGCAATTGGTGTGAGGTCAGAACAGGTGTTAGGAAACCCCCTTTTCAGATACAGCCCATTTCAAGCGTTGGAGAGGACCAGTGTGTAAGTCATATCCAGAGGTAGGAATGATCTAGCAGTTCTTTCCTCTCTTAAACCTAGAGAGGGGAAGAGTGGTCTCAGCTGCAGCTGCTATTTGTGGTCTCCTTTAAGCAACACTTCAGTTTATATACCCTGCCTGGGAAAGCCCAAGTCTTTCAACCTTAAGGTTTCCAAAACATGTAGCAGCTGGCCAGACCCAGCCACTCGCTGCTGTTGGAGTTGAAGGTCAGAGTTGTTCCTGAACCCTCTTCCTGCTGGAGGAGCAGTGGCAAAGGCTCCTGTGGGAAAGGCTGCTGAGTCAACCACAGAGTGTGCGGCTACCAGCGAGGCAGAGGAAAGCCCCCACGCTGTAAAAATAGCCACACTAGGAGCCCTAATATACTTAAGTGCTTATTTTTCCATGTGTGATCTCATGCAAACCAAGCTGCTGGGCAGTATGACATAGCAGTTGGCCAAAAATAAAATGTAACTCAATCAAAATTTTTTTTTTCTGAAGTTAACCTTTGATAGGTGGAAGGGACAGGTACCCTGTTTTCTCATTTCCATTAAGTTATCGTTAGAAAAAAAAAAAATCCAGGGGGTAAAGACAGGTGAAGATGGGATTGATGCCTGGTATCCATTTTGTGATGATGGGCACAGGTTAAGGATAGGAATTGTAGCTCTCTTGCACGGGAAAGTTATACCTATAATACAGTGAGAAAATGTACATGGGATTTCTCTGGGTGCTGCTTCTGCTGATTTCATTGAACTGAGTTTTGGTGGGCATTTGGTGCTGCAAAAAAAGGTATAGAATTGACAGTATTTGAAGCTGAAGCCCATGAAGGAGACTGAGTACCAACAGCCTTGGAACAAGGTGCTATAATCCCTGTTGATAAGCCTCAGAAAAACACCTTCAGAGGTTCATTTTCCTTCACTGTTTAATGTTTGGCCTGTTAAGTGATTTTTTTTTTTTTTTTTTTTTTTTTTTTTGGTCAATTGGGGTAGATCTGTATTATGGAAGGTGGGCTGAAACCACAAAACCCCTTTGACAAAAGCCACTGAAGGCCTGGAGACGCTGGTAGTTTGAGCACTGTCCTGCCAGAGCTAGCATTACACTCTTGAGGAAGAAGACTGGCTTACAAATCCCTTGCCAGGGAAGAAACACCCAGACCTAAAGGACTAGGATTGCTTTCACCCAGCCTTGAAAACAGTGAAGAACCTTTGTAATCCTAAATTTCACATGCAGAAGTATGTGCATCTCATGGCAAAACTCTGGATAAAACCAGGCAGATTTGGGAGATATTTTTTTTTTCCTAGCTATTAACATCACTTTTACTTATTTCAGGTTTTCTTGTTACTGTAACAGTGAAAGCTGGGGGAGAAAATCGCAGATATCACCATCTTGTCATTACGCTTCTCCTCTGCAGGGCCTCTGACCTGTTTCTGCTGGACACACGGGCAGTGTGGGCCTCGGAAGAGGGCTGGCTGGAGTTTGACGTCACTGCCACCAGTAACATGTGGGTGATGAACCCTCAGCACAACATGGGACTGCAGCTGAGCGTGGTGACCCGGGACGGTAGGTTACAGGGACAGTTAATGCTGTAACCTTGCGAGTCTCTTGGATGCTGTCTAGAAGCGGTGCTAGCAGAATCCAGTTGTGATGTGGGGGGCTGTAGAGCCAACACCTTGAGGAAAGCATCTTGAGGGCTGTCAGCTTCTTGGCTGTCCCATGACAGACATGTCTTTCCCCACGAGTGAAGTCAGGAGTCTCTGAACAGTACCAGGATGAGGTGGTGGAGGCAGGGCTGGGGTAGGGTTCCTGAGCTGGAGGTAGAAGGGGGCATGGAGCTGAGATCCCAGGTGGGGTGAGGTTTAGAGGTGAGAGAAAGGGAAGAGGGCAGGTATATGGGTATGTGCTTCCCCATGTGGGCTTATGGCAGCCCTGCTGGCTGCTGCGGCTGCCATCACTGCTTGGATCTTGTCAAACCTGAGGCGAGAGCCCTGCACGGAAGAAGTGATGCGGTCGCTGTGTGGGGCTGGTCCCTCCAAGGGTGGCTGCAATGATAGCATTTCACAGCCCACAGAGACTTCAAAAGGAGGAAAAGGAGAGATGAGACTGCAAAAGAGCATGAAATTGAGTGTTGGAAGATAAACAGTGGGGAAGGAGAGGATCTGGATGTGCAGAAAGTGACCAAAAAGATGACGGTGACATCTTTCCTCTATAGGAACCAGTCTCCAACTTTATGTTTTCTTCCTATTGCTTCATGCTGGCATTTAGTATACCTGTGGGGTCAAGTGAGACCAGAGGGGCTGTCCACTGTTCTCCCTGAGCAAATGTTAGTGCCAGCCTCACCCTCCCCAAATGGGCTGAGAGTCCGTCCTTGTGCTCCTGACAAAAGCATCTCATCTCTTTGCCCTCTGCTTTCCCTAGAGGTCTCCTAATCCCATCTCTGCTTCTTGTGTTGCACGGGCAGCAGAACTAATTCCATGACACATCTGGGCTTTGTGTTTTATATATCTGTCTGCATACCTCTTCAATGCCTAAACCAGAGTAGAGATGCCAAAGGGAGACCAAAAGAGCCAGGTGCTGCAGTGGAGCCTCTTGTCCAGGATGGATGGAGTGCTGTCATAAAAATGTCCATAGGTCATGGTGGCAGGAGGGGAGTGGTTAGTCATAAATGAAGAAGAGTGTGAGCAAGAAGAAAGGAAACGCTGCTCATGGGAGTGCTGCGATTCTGGAAGGAGCAATCCAACAGCACCATTTCTCTAAGACTCACTTTTCTGTTTGATTTCAAGGTTTCAGCGTAAATCCTCGAGAAGCAGGCCTTATAGGCCGAGATGGCCCTTACGACAAACAGCCTTTCATGGTGGCCTTCTTCAAAGTGAGCGAAGTTCATGTTCGGACCACAAGGTCGGCGACAAGCAGGCGCAGGCAACAGAGTCGCAACCGCTCCACCCAGGCTCAGGATGTTTCCCGGGTGTCCAGTGTCACAGGTAATCATCCTTTTGACTGGAAGCTGGGGCGACTGCTTGTAACGTTTCTGTTTGCTTTGGAGTGCAAAAGCAAGAAGGGGGATGTGGGGTGGGGATGCTCTTCCTTGGGGGAACAGGTTACACCTGCAAAGGGATGGGAGAGGGACTCTCACATAATGAGACTTAGAGGAGTCCTCTTGAATCCAGGGTGGCATCCAGACCTCTGTGTGAAGTCACAGCCCTTGAATTCAGGGGGGTGAGGCATTTTAACTCGGAATTTTGCATTTGTAGGTTGCTTGCTACGCAGTATTTGCCTAGAATTACGCCACATGAAATGCAGTGTTTAAAAGCTTCCATCTCTGTGTACACTGAGATTTACGGTATTGCACAGACACTTTTCCAGCAGAGTCCTCTTTTGGGTTTCTTTGGAAAAAATCTCGTAGAACAGCATGAGGTCCTTTTTTTTTTTTCTCTCTGTGAGAACAGCAGTGGATACACGGTGAAGCGCGTTTCCAGGCAGGCAAAGAGGCTTGCCTATTTGCTGTGGAAAGGTTGCATGTTGCAAGTGTTGTACAGCAGCCTTGCGAGAGCTGTTGTGGGCTGGTGGGATAACAGGATAACTCTGAAATTTTGACAGAAATTAAGTGTCCTGTCTTCTAAGTCTTATCTGTTCCCAGCCACTCTGCCCTGCATCACAGTGCTACAAGTCCTTTGCTCACTAAGTACCTTCTTTCCTCTCAAACATTTCAGCCAGTTCCAAGTTAACTAGATTAATTTGCTTATGCTGCCCCCTTCATTTCCAATAGGATCCCTGCTCTTCCCACGTCTAGAAATGACTATACCCCAAGGAAGAGAGGCGGCTGTATTTTTTAGTCTGGACACAGCACGAGGAGATGAGCCAGCATTGCCGAGACTTAGCTGGTATGAATCTGTAGGCTGACCCCTGCTCTTGCCTGCTCGGGTTGTGGGTGAGCCACGCTGCATCCGAGGTGGCTCCATGCTGGCCATGGTGCTGGGAGCCTGCAGGGAGCCAGAGCCAGGTCCGGAGCCCCTCCAGGGATGACGGCCAGGCTTTGGGCATGGCCATGTGCCAATGCAGCCCTATTGCTCCAGCCCAGCATGGTGATGGACTTGCCTTTTGGATTAACGTGTCCCAGCAGCAGTTGGCCACTAGCAGCTGTTGCCTGTCCTCGTGGTGCATGTGGCAGCGTGGCTGTGCATCCCTATGCCATGCCGTGCAAATGCCGGGCTTGGTTGGGTGTAAAATGTCTCCTCATGGATTTTAAGGGCAGGAGGAGCAACTCAGTCCTGTAGCCTGACCTCCCCGAGGGAGGCCGGCCAGTTACCATCAAATCTGGTGTGAGAGCCCTCTGCCAGCCTCTCAGGTGGACCCATCTGTCGGTCCCAGTTGCCGAGACCCACTTCCCTCCTGGTTTTCCTTGGGGCCTCCAAGCTACAGTTTTAAAGGCAGGCATCGCAGCTGCTCGCTGGGTTACTTTCCCATGTGATGGGCTTGCCAAGGTGATCGGTAGTTTATTCATTTGGGCGTTACAAGCAATGAGCCCAGCCATTTATGCAGGCAGCGTGCAATTCTCCCACTCAGGTGGGCTCGGCCGCTGCGCTCCCTTCATCACGACTGCCAATTTTTTAATGCATTCCCAGTGCTTTGGGAAAGTTACTTGCTGCGTTGCTGATTTGTGGCACTGGTAGTGGAGTCAGGATAGGCTCCAACTTTCTCTCCCTAGCTCCGCAAGCTTTGCAGTGCTAAAAACAAATTTTCACTACTATTAAATCAGGCGGTGTGACTCAGAGCTCCAGAGGGAGCAGATATATTGGGCAAAAAGGGCCATTTTTACATTGCTGCTTTCTTGACTACACCACACATCAGGTCGTAAAATTATAAAATGACAAAAAGGGAAAAAAATAGCTGGTCATTCTGCGGTCTCAAGGGGTTTTTTTGAGCTCTTCTAGCTCAAAGCCAGCTTTAATTTAAAACCTGGAATTTGGCAGTTCAGTAGTCAACAAGGTATAGTTGAGCCTCTGTGGATTTAAGGCGGAGGAAAGGAGGGGAATTTAAAGTTAAGATGTATGTTTGGTTGGTTTCTGTGTTTAGAAAAGAGAGACTGCGTCAGCTTATTTTCCTTTCTAAGTGTGACACTCTTAGACTCTGTTCGCCTTAAGAAGTGGTTGATTTAATAGCCCAAGAGGCACCGATGACCGATACGTGTTTTTAGCGTTAAAGACATCCCAGGGATTTTTTCTTTTTCAGTTGTGTGGGTTCCTTCATCTGTGCCCTGATGATGCGTGACGGGGCTGGGGAAGTGTTCGCCCCAGGATGGAGCTGGATGTGAGGCTGGGGGTTACCCTGAAGGCTGCCTTGCTCTTCTGAGGGTGCCCTGATGCATCTGGACCCAAAGTGGGTGCAGAACTGGGATGCTGCAGTCCCCTTCAGTGCATCACCCTGCCGGCACATCTTCCTCTCTCGCTGTATCTTGTGTCTTGTCTGATTTTTGGTCTGTGCTCTTCTCTGAGCCAGGATTGCCACTGCCTGTGAGGGCTTGAGGGCAGTTTCTCTCCTGGAGAGCAAGGCAGCTGGCTGGTGTTGATGGTTTTTTGGAGCTTGAACCTTCCTTCCTCTATGTTAGTGAATATACAGGGGTTTCTTTCTTCAGTCCAAAGGCTAACCCCATTCCCAAAACATGCTGTGAGTGGGGTTGGGGCAGTATGTTTAAAAAAGCCCCATTTACTATCTAAATATGGAAAGCATTTCAAGTCCTGCAGTTTGGAGCACGTGAAGTGTGCTGCTGGGCACTGGCTCTGGTGAGCCATGGGGTTACGTGAAGGCATGCTGCTACGTGCGGGATTGGGACCCCACTGTGCTCCCTTTGATGTGCAGTTGCTGTCCTGCAGTCAGTACCAAGTGCTCAGATGCTAAGGTTATGGCTGTGGCATAAGAATCTCAATGGTCTCTTATTTTTTCGCCAAGAATGCTCATTTCCCTGTATTATAAACACGTAATTATGACTGGCTTATATAAAGCAGAACTGAGGAACCCCCATGGTTATAAACTGCTTTGACATAGAGTCCTGCGTCAATGCATTCCTGGAGCCAAACTCTGTTCTTCTGCAGAAGGAGGATGAACAGGAAGAAAAGGAAGTATTTTCGTCTGTTGAGGCAGAAAATCATACACCAGCTCTGGCTCAGGACGTGGAGGAATGAGGTGGGTGGGAGGAGCGTGCAGGTGTTTCTCTCCTGTTGTCTGCAAGATCTGGAGGCCCTTGCTCGGCCCTGTCTTGCGGTGGGTTTAGCTCTCAGACTCCAGGCTGACCCTCTAGTTAATCCAAAGAGATGGGGACTCTCTTCAACGAAACAGGCAGTGACCCTCAAGCTAAGAGCTTTGCTGCCGTACGGCCAGCTCCTCTGTGAGTTATCTAAATGCTGGTTTCCATGTGGGGCTGTCTCCTTGCCCAGTGGTGATAAACCCTCCTCTTCTGCAAGTCAGCCTTCAGGCACACCTCTTCCCACCAGCCCCTCCTTACGGAGACAGTCGCATTTAAATATCTGACTTTGGACTGCACTTGCTGTTCTGAGTGAAACTCATGCAACACCCCTTTTCGGGTCTTTCTCTTTAGCCACGCCAGGGCCTCTGGGACTGGTGTGAGGTGCTCCATGAGAAATGGAGGGGCCCTCCAAGTGGCCTTTCCTTCTGGCAGACACGCACGGCACCAGGCAGATTTCCCCACGTGTACAGGAACCGAATACCGCAAAGGGAAGCACGCACAAACGTTGGAGGCAAATAAGGCTAAATGCTTTCGCAGTGGCAAGGGTCTTGTTAATAAACATCCGTTATCTCGCAGCCGATCTTCCCTTTAGTAGAGCGCTCGGATGGAGACCGGAGCAGTGTGGCCGGAGTTTCTGTATCTGCCTTCACATGCGGGTCCACGTCAGCCCGGCATCTCCCCTTCTTCCCACCCAAGCGGATCGCTTTCATGTGAAGTGGGCTGTTATTAACTGCGTGATCAGTTTACACCAGCTTTATCCGGACAAATCACCAAAGTCAAACACCAAGAAGAAGGTGCTGGCCTTGGAGACCTCTGTCAAAGCTATTTTGGTCCACAGAAGCAATTAATTACCTTGTGGAATTTGGTAAGCTAGCACCTTGGGAGCAGCAAGGGTGTTCTCAGATGGATCGACCTCAGTAAATATTTATATATTCTTTGCCAGCACTTAACGTGGGAGAGGTTATAGGAAATCTAAGGTGGGTGCATAAGTATCTGTAGGAGGAAGACCATTAGGATCAGGCTATTCTCTCTCCCCTTTCAGCAACACAAATGCCAGTGTCCAGCCTTAAGAGAAACATCTGTGCTCGCAAAAAGTCAGGCTTGGATTCTGGTGAAGGCAGGCAACGTTCAGCGCAGACAAGCCGCAGCAACAAGCCATCTTAACTGTGCTGTTTTAACTGTGCTGCCCTAGAAGTTATTTTTAAGTGCAGAGCTAGGGGTCTGGGTTTTTTTAAAAACTCTGTTTTAGACAAAATAGTTTGCAATAGGATTAAATGCAGTGCCTTGTAAATGCCAAGATAGTGTTTCTGAACTGGTACATTCGGGGCGGGAAAAAAAAAAAAAAAGAGACGATTTTGCTTAAAGCCACAATGAGCCTCTAGGAGCTCCCAAAGCAGCTCCCTAAACTTGCAGAGATTTTGAAGGTCTCTGGCAAGCAATCCTTGCGAATTGTGTTGGGGCAGCATAAGCCAGCCCTGCCAGAGTTGTTTGCAGCGTCCCCCTGCTGCAGGCTGCCTCCCCTCAGCCCTCCTGGCTCCCTGCTGCAGGGCTGCCGAGGAGGGGCACGTACCCTCTTGCCTCTTGGGACGTTGGGGTGTGCACTGCAAACCACCTCAAACAGCAATTTGGGCTAAAACAGTTGAGCACGGTCGACGAGGGTAGCTGGTACTGCTGTCCAGGCTTTGGAGAAAATGTGTCGTGGAGGCCAACTTCAGCAGCTCAGCGAGCTTTAGCTCACCGCCAAAAACCCTTTACTGTGTGGATTCCCCTTTTTTTCAGGCCCATAATTGGATGTACGTGGCTCTAGGGCATATGCCGTGCCCTAGGCTGTAGGGAATGGATCATTACCCTGTGCATCTCCATTGCTGCATTTTTTGCCCCCATTCATAAAGCCACTGCTAAGGGTTGATTAAAGGTTTGTAACACCCCTGAAGTTGGGCTGAAGTTGATTCCATATGTAGGCATGGTAGGCAAACAGGTAACAAGAAGAGAGGGCAGGGGAGCCTGGGGTGAGGGTTAAAGAGGGGAGAGTGCAAATCCTGGGAGGGGGCATGTTTAATATGTTGGTATTTAAGAAAGCAAAGGCTGAGTTTGGGCAAGCGAGGAGGTAGAGCAGTCTGTGTCTACCGTGGATGGGAGAGTAGCTGGTGCTCGATGCAGAGTGTGAATCGGGTGACTCGATTGCCAACCAGTGAACCAGGGCACATTTTGGGGGGGTCCAGCTTCAGGCAGTGTGAGAGAGGACATGTTCATAGCATGTTCTGCTTCGTGTAGCTTGTTGAGCAGCTCTTTTTTTCCTTTGTTTTCTTAAACTTGTGATTGCTCACAGCCTTTCTTCCCGTTCCTGTTTTCTCTGCCTCCCTTCCTTTCTCCCCTTTCCCATAGCTGATTTAGGTAAATTGTAGCTGGATTTGGAATGTAGCGTAGTTCTGCCCGCTCGGTTGTGCATAGAGCAACTCCACTGTAACTCCCTGTCAAATACCAATGGTTTTTCCCAAAGCAAACAACATTATTTCCCATTGAAGAACTATGAAGTTGTGTTTTCAGGTACTTAAATGAAAGCCTTTGGCCACTGAAAGTATCTTCTGCTCATTTTTTTCCCTTGTTGTGACCAGATCATTTAGAAACATTGCATGCTAGAAGTTTGCTCCTGGGCTGAGCCAGGGACTGAAAAGCTTCATCTGAAAAAACCCCACCACACCCTGGTTTCTACTGGGTATGTCTGGTTTGAAAATGGAAAGCTGGATTAGAGAAAGACTTGCCTCCATCCTTGCTACCGAGTGCTCCTGAGAGAGCGAATGTTTATGCTGCAGCAGGCTGTTAACCAGCTCTGCTCACCTGATTAAATCTGTGATTGAAGCGAAGCTATTGAAAGTCTGAAATGCAATCCTTAAAGTTTAAAACCCAAGCTGCTTCTAAAAACAACTCTCTAATCTTTGGTGGTTTGGAGGCTAGGTTTGAGGTGTAGGGTTTTTTCAGACCTCAGTGTTAACTGTACCCAGCTGTAACGCTGTGCTGCCCTTAATGGCAGTTGGATGTGCTTTTAGTATTATAGTTTTTCTTTTGAATAAATATTTGCATTTGTAGTTCCCAAACTTGGGGGGGGGGGCCGGGGGGGGACGGGTGGGGGTGTGGGGAGAAAGGCATGTGGCATCTGCCTGCTGACGGAAGCGCCTTTACTTGCAAATGAGGCGTGTGAGAGGAGAGGAGGCCCCCATGGGTAAGGCACCGGAGGAAAACACGGCCCAGTCTGAGTCCAGCTCTGGGACGCGCTCACATGTGTCACTGCATGGACAGGGACCCGGGCTCCCATGCTGCTCAGCCCAGTTTGCCGCCATCTCTTCCTCTCGTGCTTCCCATCGGGCACGAAGCGCCGGTTCGGCAGCCATAGCCGGGGGCCAAACCGCCCCCCTGTGAAGGGGGTTTCTGCGG